>NC_039270.1:10291649-10626292 GCF_003368295.1 Carassius auratus | reverse complement strand
AAATGATCTTTTAACCCTGTCTTCTAATATAAATTAACCTCCAAGAAATCACTTTATACAAGCAGTCGCTTTACTTCTAGCGTAAAAGTTGCTTATAAATTACTTTTAAACTGCAATAACCCACACACTCACAAATAAACGTTTAAACCAATAAAGATTGTATTAAATATCAATGAAATTGAAACTTGGTATTTAAATGAAATGAAATGTATCAAGAATTTGAATGACAATGTAAATGAAAACAAAACAAATAAAATGTCAAAACAACCGTCTGTGATTGCCTTTCATTTTAACAGTAACTAAACACCTTTTTTACAGTATCACACAAGTACTGTCAATTTTGTGTCACCTTTCAGAATGTATTTAACTCACTAAAGTTAACCATAAAGGCATAAACCTTTTCTAAGGCCTGTTTAACTTTAATTTAAACTATCAAATTAACTTAAATCTCTGTATAAATTGTGTAAGCTCGAATAAACCTTTTAAGCTTTTAACAATCAAAATACACTCCAGATGGAAAGAGGAAAAAACAGTCACAATATCATTAGTGCACTCAAATTTTTAAACACATCCCACCCCGTTGCAGGCCTGATACGAAGCTTGAGTGTGTAGTGGCCGGGAAAATGAAACTGGCCCCTTCGCTCCAGAGAGCAAACAAAAAGATGGTTTAAATGGTTACTTCAATTGGGTTGCTAGTATGCGTTGAAACACGTCCGCTTTAATCACGTTGAAATGGTCCCGAGCCACAGTTCGAAGTCCTAACGAGCCACCTCCTTCATGCAGAAATACGAGCAGTACTTCTGATTAAAGGAAAGATTCTCATGTTAAACACTCAAAGACCTCTTTAAACTCACGTCTTTTCTCACTCTAACTTTCTCTCGAACTTTCTGCTTTTCTCTCTCAAACTTTTTTCCCGTCTCCCACTTATAGGAAAATCTGATTGGCTTACAAACTTGTCAGTCTCTTAGTTGTCCAATGCACATCAACTCACAACCCAAAATGATGTTTGCCACGTTTTTCACCTGTACTCCCCAACCATACTCTAATAAAGGAAAGGAAAAAATAATACATATTAAACATTTCAAATAAAAAATAAATAAATAAAATAAAGCATTCTATCATAATTCCACCCTCAGTAAATATAGAAAATCACAAATATAACATCAGGGTTACACTCTCCCCCTTCAGATGGTCTTCATGCCCCCATAAGACCAGACTTTAAATGTATGCTCATTTATATAGAGAGGAAACAGGTACACATTTACAACCTGTGTCAAATGAATTAACATCTCGGGTTTCGTAACTTATCCGAATGACAAGCCCACGATGTACTAAAGTAATAGGCCGGTTTGTAGGTACTCCTGGCTCATCATAACTGAGTCGTATGACTGGTTCTACCCTGCGTCTGAGTCTATAAGTATGCCTACTTTCTTCAGCTTTACCAGAGTCATATGACACGGAATTGTCTCCCCCTTCAGACTCTGACTCCACTGCTTCAGCTACACCAGACTCAGCATCGTTCCCAACCATTTCATCATGTACAACAGGTGGTTCTTCTACATCACTCTGCTCACTGACAGACAAAAAATCATTTTTCTCCAACACTACCGGCTTGCTATCACCATGTTCAGGCTCTTTTCTGAAGGAATCGAGTATCTCTTGGCAAATTGCTGACTCACCATAATACCTTTCATCCTCAGAACTAGATAAGCTGTCTAACTGAGCAGCCTCGGTTCGTGATGCTTTTATGGATTCTCTTCTTGCTCGTTCACCCCTTGTCACTGGTTTACGAGAGACTTTTTACCAAGTTACCAAACCGAACAAACTCTCCGATTGGAAGCAAATGATCTCTGTGCAACGTTGTCTCTCGCCCAAACCCATTTTCGGGTTTCACATGATATACCGGCAAATTGGGCAATTGTTCCACCACAAGGTGCGGAACGGAACACCACTTATCTTGAAGTTTGTGTTTCCCTTTGAGTCCCAAGTTTCTAACCAACACTCTGTCCCCTTTAACTAAACCCTGATGCCGGACTCTACGATCATAGTAAGTTTTTCCCCATGGGGAAAAAGTCCAAAACAAACATCAATGGGCAATCTAGCTTCTCGCCCAAATAACCAAAAATAGAGAGAGTAACCCGTTGCCTCATTGAAAGTGCAATTGTATGCATGTACCATTGAGCTAACATACTGGCTCCACCTTTGTCTCTTTGCCGACTCCAGAGTGCCCAGCATTAACAAAAGCGTCCTGTTGAAGCGCTCCGGCTGTGGGTCACCCTGAGGATGGTAGGGCGTGGTCCTGGATTTTCGGATGCCTAGTATTCGGAGAAACTCTTGGATCAGTCCGCACTCAAAATCTCGCCCCTGGTCAGAGTGTACCCATGCAGGAAGACCATAATGGACGAAAAATTTCTCAAACAGGACCTTTGCCACAGTTCGCTTCGCTTTTTGGTCCCTAGTGGGATACGCCTGAGCATAACGAGTATAATGATCGGTAATTACCAACACATTTTGCAAATCCCTTGCTGTCAGGCTCTAGGGATAAAAAGTCTATACAGACTAAATCAAAGGGGCCTCTACTGGTTAGCTGATTCAACGGTGCAGCCTTCTGTGGTATAGTCTTATGAGCAATGCATCTACCACAGTTTTTCACGTAGGAGGTCACTATCCATTTTTGGCCAGTAAAACCTGTCCTTAATCAATTCCTTGGTCTTGTCAATACCGAAATGACCTGACTCATCATGAAGAGACCTTAGAACTCATAGGTGATACACTTCAGGCAAGACTAACTGTGTACGTTCTTCACCGTTATCTGTCTGTGTCATGCGATACAAAACATCTTTCAAAATATGTAATTTTTGTCTTTGTCGCTGCAGTAGGGTAACAGCTGGGTTATCTCCTTTCCCAGTAGACATTACATTACCGGTGTCCAATTCCTTCTTCACAACTCCAATTACAGAATCGGTATCCTGAGCCTCCTTTAAGTCATCTAAAGATAAAAGTTCCAAGGACTCACCACCTAACTGCACCGGACAAATGAATGCCGCAGGGAGACCATCAGGATGAACTCCTAACTGATCAACAAACCTGTGAGGAGTACTGGAAGGGACATCAACTTGAGTTTGAGTTTGCATACAGCTTTGACCCCAGAAGGTAGGATCTCAGCCCATTTAATGGGAGCTGGGTCATCGTGTGGATTGCGGGACAATATATCAGCATCAGTATTAATGCGACCTGGCTTATACTGAATGGTAAACTCATAGGTGGCAAGAGCAGCCAACCATCGGTGTCCAGTGGCGTTCAGTTTAGCACTGCTCTGATTATTGTCGGTATGGACGGTAAACCTTGCCCCATACAAATAATCATGAAATTTATCGACCACAGCCCATTTAAGGGCAAGGAATTCAAGCTGATGGATGGTGTAGCGCTGTTCCGTTTCACTCAACTTACGGCTGGCGTATGCGACTGGGTGCAACCCGTCTGGGTTTTCTTGATTAAGGACCGCCCCAAGACCATTCATACTGGCATCTACATGCAAGATGTATGGTCTGGACGGATCCGCAAAGGCCAAAACTGGTGCATGCGTCAATCTGCAAATAATTTCCCTAAACGCCTCAGTACATTCGGGAGTCCAGCGATCTCCAAAGGGTTCTGACTCTTTGAAGTATCCCTGAGTACTAGCAGTCTTAGGCTTTGTTTTTCCCTTTCCGGCAGGTGGAAACCCTTTCGTCAAATCAGTGAGCGGTCGTACTACGGAGGAGTAACCCTTTATGAACCGGCGGTAATAACCGCAAAAGCCCAGAAAGGACCGCAGCGATTTCAGATCATGTGGTTGCTTCCATTTTGCCTACTGCCTCGATTTTTGCTGGGTCGGCCGCAATACCCTCTGCCGACACCATATGACCAACATATTTAACCTCAAGCTGGCAAAATTGACATTTGTCAATGGAGATTTTTAAACCGCATTCTTCCAACCGATCAAGAACTTTGAAAAGACACTCTTCATGTTGCTCTAAAGTTCGCCCAAAGACAATGATATAATCAAGATAGACGATGGCTTCGAGGAGGTGCATGTCCCCAACGGCCCGCTCCATCAGCCGTTGGAATGTGGCTGGGGCTCCAGTTATTCCTTGGGGCATGCGCTCAAATTGGAAAAACCCCAAAGGGCAGATGAATGCAGTTTTCTCTTTATCCTCCTCGGCCATCTCTATCTGATAATATCCACTCCGGAGGTCCAGCACAGAAAACCATTGGCTACCAGCTAGGCAGTCCAACGCATCATCTATCCTGGGGGTAGTATACTGGTCGGGTATGGTGGGACTATTTAGAGTGCGGTAGTCCACACACATTCTCACATCGCCATTCTTCTTCCGAGCAATGACGACGGGGGATGCATATGGGCTCCTCGACACTTTAATAATTCCGGCAGTCATCAAATTTTTTAAGTGCCGACAAACGTCTTCAACATCCGCAGGGGCAATACGTCGGGACCGTTCACGGAAAGGGGTGTCATCTCTCAGCCGAATATGGTGTTTGACTCCTTGTGCTAACCCCACATCAATATCAGATAAGGAAAACACATTCACTCTTTCTGATAATTTCTGTCTGAGTCGATCTTTCCAGTTTTTGAGGCACAGGTAAGTTACCAAAATCAAACAATTCTGGATCGAGTATTTGATGGTTCTTTGTTAACTCCCGTGCATCTCTCACTGTGTCTGTAGCATAAACTCTGGCTAACACAGTCCCATTTGGTATAAACTTTTCCTTAAAAGTGTCATTGCGCACCAAGACCCTGAGTTGGTTTTCCCCCATGGCTGAAAAGGGAACCACCACCGGAGGAACTAACACTCCTGCAGGAAGAACATCATCTTCAGGCCCCTCTACAAGGTAAATATCTTTCTCCAGAGGAGACTGACAGTCAATGTGACCCACCACACATGTCTCAGTCTGAGGAGGGAGTGTAAGAGGACTATCACCCGCCCACTTCACCTCACCCACAGGCTTTTCTTCAGGAGCAGCAATTTCACTGGAAGGGACTAACCCATCTGTTATCCACTAAGACTGTATCCTCATAACATGAGAGGTCTTGGGCCCTAAGCTCCCAGTACCAATGTCAACTAATCTTTGGAAAAAGCTGGCATTGGTCCCCACAATCACTGGCGTTTGCTCAGGCCCAACTGGATCCGGACACACCAATGCAAGTACTGAAATTACCTCGGATGAACCCATCAGAACCTGTGGGAATTCCATGTCTACCACAATGTACCCTCGGTAAGGATAGCTGGATGAACTCAAACCCCATATAGCTAACCCATCAAAGTGATTTAAGGGTACTTGAGGTAGATGACGTAAATACCACTTCTCAAAGACAATGGTCACCTGTGACCCACTATCTAATAAAGCTAAACAAGGCTGTCCATTAACCTTGACTGTGGATGATGGCCCTACTAGACCAGCTGGTACAAGACTAGGCTCAGGAACCTCAATTAGGCTTTTCTTGGAGAAACTATCACTCTTCCCCACATCAGTATCTCTCTGTCCTGAAGCAGGTTTTTTCTCTTTAGATTTGCGAAGTAATTGTAACAGTTTCTGAATGACTAAACCAGAATTTGCAGAATGTTCACATTTGCTGGAAATGTGGCCATCTCCTCCACAATTGTAACAGAAAAAGCCATCACTGCTTTTACCTGCCGATCTTATTGGAGCAACAGAACCACGGCTTACCCGGAAATCTTGAGTATTCGGACTACTCGCCACTACACTAAGCACAGACAATTGTTTCTGTAGTTGTTCTACTTGAGCTTTTAGGGCTAGCACCTCTGCATTTAACGGGTTGTCTGAGGGCCTTACCTCAGTTTTGCTTTTAACATAATCCCTCTCTGAGGGCTGCGACAGATTTGTGCTGCCCAGTTGGAGTCTTAACTCTTTAGCATCAACTTTCAAGTTGTCTCGATTTGACAGTGAGCCTCTCCTTCTGTCTTTTACTGGCTTATCTTTCACACTGGCAGCAAGCTTATGTCTAGCCGCTTCGTTTTCTTCTTCTTCTCGAATCTCATTAAGAAGTTTAAGAAACGTGGGGGGATTTTCTTTCCGTTCATGCAGCCGCAATTTCAATAGCATCAAATCTGATTCAATCGCACCCCTTAACAACTGTTCCACATGAGCACGATCAGCTCTCTGAGGAATTAACTCTCCCCGTTTGATCACTAATGTTAGCGATCTTTCTTGTCTACGAAGAAAATCAGATAAGGCCTCCCCAGGCTCTTGACGAAGCAAACGAAAAGCAAAATACAAGTCCTCACCCGATTCTGAGGTGCTAAAAGCACTCTCCAAAGCTTCAATATACTCGAGTGCTGTAGCATCTGCGTTGTGGGCTCTTACTGCCTTTATTACCTCTAACGCTGGCCCTTTAAGGCTTTCCACAATACACTAGCGCTTCTCCTTGGCAGAGCAGTCTGACTCAGAAATCATCAATCTAGCTTGTTCAAGCCAATTCTCACTATTCTCTTCACCTACAGGGGTAGGCTCGAGACCAGAAAATATGCGTAAGCGACGGTAGGCTTGACCATCGCTAGTAGGCTTAGTTTTCTCCAATAACTCCCCAATGGCATGAATGATTGTCTCGGGTGATGTAACATTTGAAAACAAAGGGTTCATCAAGCCTTGAAGGTCAGTCATGTGTTTGCCCTCCCTATTTAGGAACTGAGCTAACCTGTCTGAAAAGGCATTCATATTAGAATCCTCATCTTTTATCACAACAATTTCCCAGGTCTCCCCAGAGGATGGCAACACTTCAGACGGCACCTGGGCGGGGCAGATTTTCTCTCTACACTCACACAGTACCAAAAGTGTCCCAGGAACTGTGCTTTCTTTTGTTGCACGAGCCCGTACTCGACCAAAGACTTTGACTGTTTGTACAGTGTCTTCGATAAACGCAACATCGGTGTCAGCTGGCACACAAACAAGCAAAATCGCATGTTGGGGATCAATTTTCTCATCTGCAGACCAGCTGCAAAGTTCTTGTGAAAGATCGTTCTGTGACATTTTTCTTTTACCTTTGGTTTAGAAGACAGGAGATCCCAGCGGTGCCTCCATTATGTAACCCCTATCCACCAACCATTTGCATAGGCTAGAGTTTTTGATAAGGACCCGAGTTCTTTTTATTTCTAAATGATCTTTTAACCCTGTCTTCTAATATAAATTAACCTCCAAGAAATCACAAGTCGATTTACTTCTAGCGTAAAAGTTGCTTATAAATTACTTTTAAACTGCAATAACCCACACACTCACAAATAAACGTTTAAACCAATAAAGATTGTATTAAATATCAATGAAATTGAAACTTGGTATTTAAATGAAATGAAATGTATCAAGAATTTGAATGACTATGTAAATGAAAACAAAACAAATAAAATGTCAAAACAACCGTCTGTGATTGCCTTCCTTTTAACAGTAACTAAACACCTTTTTTACAGTATCACACAAGTACTGTCAATTTTGTGTCACCTTTCAGAATGTATTTAACTCACTAAAGTTAACCATAAAGGCATAAACCTTTTCTAAGGCCTGTTTAACTTTAATTTAAACTATCAAATTAACTTAAATCTCTGTATAAATTGTGTAAGCTCGAATAAACCTTTTAAGCTTTTAACAATCAAAATACACTCCAGATGGAAAGATGAAAAAACAGTCACAATATCATTAGTGCACTCAAATGTTTAAACACATCCCACCCCATTGCAGGCCTGATACGAAGCTTGAGTGCGTAGTGGCCGGGAAAATGAAACCGGCCCCTTCGCTCCAGAGAGCAAACAAAAAGATGGTTTAAATGGTTACCTCAATTGGGTTGCTAGTATGCGTTGAAACACGTACGCTTAAATCACGTTGAAATGGTCCCGAGCCACAATGTCTCCGTGCACAACAGGTGCGCTGGTTATTTGTGTGTCGGATTCTCATAAAGTCACTCGACGACAATCGCCGATATTTTCATCCCAGGAAACAGAAGTCTGCGTTCTTTTTCCTGAAACTCCGCTCGGTTTAAGCAGAGGACACAACAGTTTCAGTCTCAAAAGTATGCCAACATGCACAGCGTTCAACTCTGGCCGAGCCAAACATGCAGTCACTGCAAACTTACATGAAACAGTTCGAAGTCCTAACGAGCCACCTCCTTCATGCAGAAATACGAGCAGTACTTCTGATTAAAGGAAAGATTCTCATGTTAAACACTCAAAGACCTCTTTAAACTCACGTCTTTTCTCACTCTAACTTTCTCTCGAACTTTCTGCTTTTCTCTCTCAAACTTTTTTCCCGTCTCCCACTTATAGGAAAATCTGATTGGCTTACAAACTTGTCAGTCTCTTAGTTGTCCAATGCACATCAACTCACAACCCAAAATGATGTTTGCCACGTTTTTCACCTGTACTCCCCAACCATACTCTAATAAAGGAAAGGAAAAAATAATACATATTAAACATTTAAAATAAAAAATAAATAAATTAAAATAAAGCATTCTATCATAATTGCACCCTCAGTAAATATAGAAAATCACAAATATAACATCAGGGTTACACGTGTCTGTTGTGAGAGAGTTCAAAACAAAGCAGTTTGTGATATCCGATTCACGAACGAATCATTCGATGTAACCAGATCTTTTTTAAACAGTTCACCAAATCGAACTGAATCGTTTTAAACGGTTCGCGTCTCCAATACGCATTAATCCACAAATGACTTAAGCTGTTAACTTTTTTAATGTGGTTGACACTCCCTCTGAGTTCAAACAAACCAATATCCCTGAGTAATTCATTTACTCAAACAGTACACTGACTGAACTGCTGTGAAGAGAGAACTGAAGATGAACACCGAGCCGAGCCAGATAATGAACAAAAGATTGACTCGTTATATATATGCCATATATGTGTGTGTGTGTGTGTGTGTGTGTGTGTGTGTGTGTGTATGCGTGAATTAATATGACTTGACCTTATGAGCTTGTGATTGGTGTCTATGTGAACAAGATGGAGTGGGCCCTGGACGGAATACTGTATTTTCTTCTGATGACACATCTCAGCTGCATCATTCTTGAAAGTATTCCAGCAGAGTCCACTCGATGCATGGAATCCCTCACCCTTGTCCATGGCACACGAGCTTGCAACCGTCCTTTCATCATTCTGTGGCCAAGATGTGGACTTTCAGCATTTACTGAGCTTACAAGATTGTCAAGTTTCTCATCTGTTATCGTTGTGTATGTATCTCTTATAGAAATACCATACTCATTGAGACGGCGGTTAATAGTCCTGGTTGACACACCAAGAAGCTGAGCAATGCATGGAATAGACACCTGCATGCTCACAAGATTCTGGAGATATTCTCTAGAAATAAGAAACTTTGGAGGTCCCTTCATTCCAAATTGCACTTCTAGGGCAGTTGGTTGAACAAGTGTATTGAACAAACTCAAAATGCTAAACCTAAAAACGTTCTTGAGCAAATATAGTTAACACATTTCTTTAGAAATAAGTATTATTTTTCATATTAAATTAACTATATTGTAACAAGATTTTATTTTTAAAATAGATATCACTATTCTTCCACCATAATTCTGAAAAAAAAAGAACTAAGCATAATAACATGTAATTTACTGGAGTTTCTACAAAAAATATATTATGTTTAATTAAATAAAATAAAAAATGATTGTTAACCTTGCTCAGACGTCACTTGTTTCATTCTTGAATCAATCAATGTTTTTTAAACGAATCTTCGTTTAAGTCACTTGTCTCCACCTGTTGGCATAACAGTGTAATTATAATTACTCTGTTACGGTGCGTTCACGCCGCGTCAAAGTGGCCGGAAGTCATTCATTTTCAATGTGAGCCGGCGTCGAGCAGCGGCGATGAGTGGCGCGGCGCGACTTGGCCGCTGACAGCGTCGAGGAGAGTTGAAATCAAGGCAACTTTATGGTAATGAGCTATGACGCGGTTGGGCAGCAACCAATTGGAACGTAGAAGTCCATCGCTAGAGAGGATTCCAGAGAACGCAGTCCTGCAAACTTTGGTTCCGACCACATTAGTTCCCAAGCGAAATGGAGGAGAGATTGATCATTGCTGTTGCGGGTTTCCCAATTATCTACGACGTGTCCCTGTTTGCGTACAGGGGCATAAATAAATACAATTATGCGTGGACTAAGGTGTCTGAGATTGTTGGTGTTCCTTGTGAGTTGATGATGTGCATTAATGTTAACATTATATATTTTCTGTAAAAATTACATGCTAACTCAAGCGTCAAGAACTTTCAAAACAGTATTATTGCTGCAGAATATTTCTGACATATCGACACATATTGGAATTTATTTATATTTTTTTTTGGTTTAACGTACATCTGATGGAGACCAGATGTGCTTGTCACGTATTTTAAAATGAAAGCACACCCTTCTGCCTATTCTTTATTTATTTATTTTTTCTAAAAAACAAAAGTGTTCTATAGCTTGTCTCCCCTTTGGTATTGTCAACAAATTGCTTAGCTGGAAAAAAATAATGATACATGTCATTAGGCTTAAATATATATACAGTCAGTGGCACATACAGCTGTGCCATTTCAGACATAGCATATAAACCAACTATTCTGAATTGTGGGTAATTAGGTGTTTATATTGAATATGTGTTTTCTATTGTCTTCTCAATAGCGGATGAGTGTAGGAAAAGGTGGAAGTCTCTTAGAGACACCTATAGAAGAGAGAGAAGGAAGGAGTCAGAGAGGAAGAGGAGTGGAGCAGGGGCGAGCAGTGTCTGGCCATGGCGCTACAGTGGGGTCATGGGCTTCCTCAACCCCTTCCTAGAAGACAGAATAACTGCCAGTAATATGGTAGGTGGGGTTTGGGAAGCCCTGACCCCAGAGGAGAGAGAAGATGCCGTGGCCGGGCACAGTCAGTCAGCACAGACAACATGCATACACAATCAACAGTGTGAGGCAAACCAGCTGAGTGAGAGCCCGAGCCAGTTGCCACATGCAAAATGTCAGCAAGCTGGACTCACTGAACACTGGGGAGAGAGTAGCGGGGGGCAGCTGACAAGTTTGTGAGGGGTGTTAGTAAGCTTATTTCCCTCGCAGTCTTGTCAGCTGCACCTTGTGCTTTCTCCCTCATACAAAGTAAGCCTTCTACACTGAAAAAAATAATAAGTAAATTTACTTAATTTTTATTTGGCAAGTTTTTGCGCAAGCATTTTTCAAGTAAATTTAACACATTTGGAAATAAAGTAAATCTACTTAACTAAGTTAAATAAAAATAAAAAAAAAACTAATAAGTACATGTAACTTGACTTGTTGAATTTTATTGAGTAAATTTAAATTAAAGCAATTAGCAGATTTTATCCAAAGCGTCTTACAGTGCATTCAGGCTAACAATTTTCACCTATCATGTGTTCCCAGGGAATCAAACCCCCAACCTTGCGCTTTCTAATGCAATATTCTGCCACTGAGCTACAGGAACACTTCAAGATTTTGTGAAAAATAAGTGAAAATTTCACTTACTTACTTTTTTTATTTTGGAAAAAGGAATTTGGAAAAGTTTTTACACTAATAAAAACCAGAGATTCTAGAAATTTCTAAATGTAAAATTATTTTTTTCAAAAAAAGTTTTATCAAATGAGGGTAAATAAGTCTCTCACTTCTGTCCCGTTAAACCAATTTACAACTAAGACAGTACGAAGGACTGGATGCACATGATAAATATTCTGCAATTAAGAAAACAGACAAAAGAAATTGCACTGTAAAACCCGACAAGTAACTTAACTTTGCCTTGATTTAAACCATGTAAGTTTTAAAACTTTGCATTTAAGTAATTAAGTGATTAACTGAGTGATAATTGGGAATTAGTGATGAACAGCTGCTGCTAACAAACAGAATCACTGAAGAAAAGAGAAACACAAGAACTACTACAACTGACTTCAGACACAGCCTTAGATGAAATCAACTGAAATAAAATACATGAAATCTCTCAAGATCTGATTAAACAACCCCACAAACAGTATCACCAGCTCCACTTATTAATAACCAGACTGACTTTATTTCTGTCAGACGTCTACAGAAGATCTTATTGAGATGTTGATTTATTGTTTCATTTGAAGTAACCATGTTAGAGATCAGTGTTTGCTTTAGTTGGGCTCTTGACCCTTGGCTTCAGTCTTAGTCTTTTCTCTGGCTGTTATAACCATGTGTTTCTGAAACAGGTTTGTTGTAACTCAACAGCCCAGAAGAAATATCATCAGGTGTTAACCTGTACCTAGGTGTAGGTTTTTATATTTTATATCGGTGATGAGAATCATCAATTATTGAACAGTATGAAAAAAAGTGCCTTGTTACTCCATCCCCTAATGCAGCATCTCCTGTTTTGAGATCAAATTACAATGTACATCATAACCACATTACTGAAACTAAAATATGAAAATAGTACGCAAGAATGCTACGTAATATATTAAATGCCTTTATATACAAATATTCATACCTTTCAGTTTTACAGTAAATGGACTTATCCAATCAATATTTGGACGTTTATAAAAAGTTTACATTTCCCGTTCTCGATCCTTTTCACAGCTGTGTAGATCTAGTGTAACAACTAGGTCTGGTTTGTCCTCAGCATTCTTTAAGATATGTCTTCGAAACAGCCGGGCAGCTGTTTCAAGATCAGGCTCAATCTTCCACTCTATGCAAACACAGTCAAGTGATTACAACAAATCTTCAAAAGATACAAATAACTGATATGATGATTTAATAACATGATGTGTGTGCTAAAGCGAATACAGAGAAAGTAATGTTCATTTAGATGGAGACACCTTCAGTGGCAGGCTCTGCTGAAGGCATCACCAAGGTCTGTGAAAATGGTCCAAAAATTGTAAATCTGCATTAATAGATTAGAGAACCACATCAAATATACCCTATTTGATTACACTTTATTTCAGTTGTTCACTTTAGTCATCCTACTAACTAGAAGTAACTTTTCAATTACATGTCAAATAACTGTCAGGTTAGGTGTTCGGGTTAGCAGAATAAGTTGAATTGTAGTTGCCAAGTTACTTATAGTCAGTAGAATGTCTACTGACCCCACACAACACAATAAGGTTTTAGCAGCGATTAAGCAGACAGTCTACTAATTCTCTAATGACAGTTAGTAGACATGTAGTTGAAAAGTTACTTATAGTTAGTAGAATGTCTAAAGTGGACTATTGAAATAGAGTGTTAACCATTATTTTAAAGGAAAAAAGTGCTTATGTATATAAAATGTTGTGTAATCATGTTTTTTTTTTTGTTTTTTTTAAAGGTCACTAACAGATAGTAGGGTTATTTTCTTTTAGAAAAAAATAATAATTTTGGTAAACTCCTAAACTACCTTATTTAAAAATAGATTATCACTTACTTACTGTTGGTAATTTAAACTTTTCCCCAACTTCTAGAACATTATGAAGCAGAGTTTTTAACCATTTCTTTTTTATAAACCTACCTGCACATCTATATCTTTCTGGAGTGGCCTGATATATATGACAGCCTGCCCAATCATGACTGACTCACTTAAGAGGTACTCAGGGCAATAGCCATCGTCTGGACAGGGTATTGTCTCTAATATTTTTTAACGTGTTGATCCTCTGGATCGCAAGAGCTGGAAACCGCCACACTCTTTTAGGATGGGGAAATGCTGAAAAAGATGGTCTGAAAAATCCTGTGGAGTGCCATATTTGTCTAAACAAAGATAAAATATAAAAGACATGCAACTTAAATTCTGATTATGAGTAAGATTGTAAAAAAACAAGCAGATTTTTTTTTTATTGACTTACCTGGAAAGGTTATCCTCTTTTCTCCTATCCCTGACCTCTCTAATTTGTTTTTCACTGAGGGACTTGGGACCTCACATTCCTTTCTTTTGGATAGGCAAAAAAAAACGATGGTTGTAGGACACACTTTTAGATTTTTTTGCTGAAGGTCCAGCAGTGTTGGGACATTTAGGCACGCGGCCCCGTGAATTTGAGTATGGTGCAAACAATCGTAAAACTTCTGCTGCAATAAAATGGGACATAAAATATGAAATGTATATGTTAGTCTTTGGTATTTTAATAAATTGACTGTTTAATGCTATATCAAGGTTGCCAGCTGACTTGTATTCAAACACATGCGAGTGGGGGAGGGGGATCATGCAAGCTGCATTTCAACGTTCAAATTCGGTCAACTCTGAAATAGCGATTTCGTATAACGTGACAAATAAAAGATCGATAGGCCTACATCCAACATGTCCTTTAAGTTTCCTGAAATAAAATAATACCACATTTTTTCAGTGAAGTGGAGAATCAGGTGTGATATATTAACGGTTTGGATCGACTTTTGAGTTTTTGGGTAATATTTGCATGCTTAAAGTCTAGTAAGTTAATGTGACTGCAGGTGTCACCCCGTTTTTTTTGTTTGTTGCCAAAACGAGCACTTTTCGTACACTCTACGTAAGAGTGTGATCGTCAAATAACATTACACTCCACACAGTCTTGACCCCGAGTGAAAGTTGGCAACCCAAGGCCTAACCTTTTGAGGAAAGACCCCTTGTCTCTTTCTCTTTCTTGCCAACTTGCCCCGTGTCCCACCACTTCAATCCGGGGGCATGATTCTTAAGCTGGACGATGGCCTCTCTGAATCTGAAGGGGCAGCATTTGCACTTCGCTCTATTGCTTGGGCAGCTTCTCGGAGAAGCTGTGGAACTGTCTTGTCGATGTTCTCTCACTTGAATCCTCTTGAGTCTTTAGTCTCTTGCCCTTCTGCAAGCCCCGCCTTGTTCACGCAGTGATTGATGTGGCGGGAGGGGGCGGAGACTTGATCGGCTCAGAATGCATTTTCAAAGTGCTCATTGAATTTTGCTACATTCATTGCGGGACACTGAATGAAAATGCAATCGTAAGTGTCTTGACTGTGAGTGTAAATGCAATTAAGAAAAATAACATCTGAATGATCATTTTGCCACAGTTTTTGCTTGAACATGTTACACATATCAAATAATTTCTGTAATAGATTTTCGTTTTAATTTTGCAACTTATAAAGCGTTAAAATTAATATTCATTTTACATAATAAAACTAGTGCATGAAATGGCAAATGAAAATTATATAAATTAATTTTCATTTTCATTTTGCACCAAACGTTGCACAAATGTATTGGAAAATGTAAATGTAAATACAGAAATGCATTGCCATTTTACATATTGCATTGTCATTTTGCATATTACATTCCAAATTGAATATTGCTACCCATATGCTTCCATATCAATGTACCGCTCATCACTGAAATCACCATCTGAACTCTTTCTGTAATACAACACTCCCATCTTGTGTTTGTTGCCTCGAGTAAACCTGCTTTGACACATCATCATCATTAATATCACATTATTATTATTATTGTGCCAAGAGTACAGTCAATCGGTACAGTTCAAATAATAATAAAAAGATATATTCTTATACAAAGAAAACGCTTGATGCGTTCATCTAGGCTCATCTGCTTTCTTCATCAAGTGATTGGATTTAAACTTTGAAAATGACCTCCGTTTTAGATCGTCCCGCTGTTTTAGTGATTGAAAAGACTGTCTCGATTCCCAAAGCCTACCGTTAATTCACATTTGTGTTTTTTTCTTGTACTGAGAGAGGTGATCAGTCCCTCCAGAAAAACGCGAATTTTTTTTTGTGATTGTTGCGGGCAAAAATCCTTGATTTTGCGGCAGATTATCTTAAAAAATGCGATGGAATATGCGGCATATTTTTGCAATCTTATGCGATGAAATTGCGGGAACTTGCAAAAACTGCGGTTAGATGAAAAAGAGAAAAAAAGGTGACCCCCCCCCCCCCCCCGCACGTTCTCACTAGGCTACTACCTTACTGTAATGAGTCATTTCTTATGACTTCCTATGATAAGCAAGCATACTACATCACATAATATTTAAGTTCTCATTCTGTTTTATTTCAGACCTTAATTAACACATGGCCCAAACTTACAAAACATTGAGTCAAACAAGTTCTCTAGCTTTACAAAAGGAATATTCAACTACTTCTGTAAAAATGAATACAAATATACACACAAATATACAAATGCTGTTTTAAAGGAATTGCAAAGTGCTATCTCTTATTGCAACGTAAATTATTTTACATACTACTAATATACTTACAACTGTAAGGTTTTGGTACTATTCTGTAACAAAAAAAGTACAATCTTATAACTGTAGAGGTGCATCAACTTCTGAATGAAACTACAACAGTCCACTGTGAAAATGAAAACTAACTGCGTAGCCTTTAACACTGGCTTATCATTCGCCATCCTCATCCTCATCTCTCTCTCAAAATAATTTTCCCCCACTGTCATGTAACACACCGGGTAACTGCTTCGCGCGGTCTTTTGCGCTTATTTTTGTTGGCAGATGAGAATGATTTGCGTGCTTCACCCTGGTTTCACCGCGGGCTTCACAGATGATGTTCACGTCGCGCAATTACGTCACTGGTTCTCATTGGGAAATAATGGCAATTTACTTGTGTGAAGTAAACGCAACATTTTTCAACTTTCTGCTAAGATATTTGTGACTTTTTTGCAACGAAAATTATTATTATTATGAAATCATGCTACCTCCGCATATTTTCCTTTCTGAAATCGGGATTTTATGGGCGAAAGTGCGGCGTATTTGAAAAATTGCGACCCCCGCATAAATATGCGGCCCTTGGCTGATTATGCATAAAATCACGCGATCGCATAATCGCGTTTTTCTGGAGGGACTGGGTGATATAACCCCTTTGAGTGCAAACATCGCTGACGGCCCCAGTTTATTATTGTTTCACTTTCACAGCACATTAAACATCACTGTCTTACTTCATCTGGACAAACTGTGCATCAATGGAAAGTTTAAAGACTCAAGCTTCGATATTTGACCAATATTTTGATAAAACATTGTTGCAGTGACAGATATTTAGTGATTTATGTCAGGAGTGCAAAATAATAAATCCGTATTATGCCACATTTTGAATAGAAATTAACAACTCCCTCATATTCAGTCACGTCAAGAGCGGTTTATTTGTGTTCACATAGACTCACTGAACAGCGTCAATAAGGATTTACAGACCAAAGATGCATATCTGCGGAGATATATGGATATATTTACTGATGTTTACTTCATATTTCTTCAGACAGAATCGTCATTTCTATTCATTTTCCACGGATTTACGCGATCAGATGATAAACAGCCTCTCCCAGCGATCTCTGTGTGCGTGCAATAGTCACAGCTCGTGCGGTGTGTGACTCAGACTCTGATTGGGTCTTTCAAACGTCAATCTGAGAGTGTAATATCTGGACACCGCCCCATCGTGTCACATGCTTCCTGCACACTTCCTGGTAGTTATCTGGCCAAAACAACACTGAAACACCTCTGTACACACAAAATATCCGAATAATAAACCCGCGATTACGATAGTAAAGCTTGGTATGAGAATTTCTTGAGATCTGGGGCGTTTTTATAAAAAAAATCGAAAATGTACATCGGAAATGCTAACTTGTGCAGCGATGAAAAAGGCTACAAATAACATATTTTTACAACAGTAAACGACCAAATTCCACCCCTGATCGCTAAAGGAAGTTATTATAAACACTCGATCGGGGTTTAAAGTGAGTTTTGAGTAAAAGTGTATTAATAATTTCATAAATTGTCAGATGTAGCTTGATGCTAACGTTAGCACCAATGCTTCTAATAGCAGGTGCTTTTCTTCTTCATTATGCATTTTTGTCTCAATAATTCACGTAAGGTCGTAAGAAAATGTTTTGTTGTATTTTTATAGTAAGACTTTTGATAAATAAGGGCTAAATGCAAAGAGAGACTGAAGTGAGATCGCTGCTTTGTTGCTTTGTAAAGCCTGAAAAACCACAATCAAGGCTAATAAAGGTGGAATAAAAACAAAAGAATAATGATAAAAGAATAATGCGGATAATGTGTCATACTTGGCGGAGGTGTGAAAGAACCGTTTGGTGAGAACAATACAATCATGATTCGGGCAGTTTTCAACAGTGAAACATACACAAAGAGCACAGGAGAGTTTACATGTGAGATCTTACAGAGATGACAAGGGCCATAAATCAATCTGATGAGCCTTCTCTAAAAACACACGACATGGCCTTAGAAAATATTTCATAAAATTCACAGTTTTACAGATTCGATTATGAAATTTTTTATGAAGTCTTGGAAGACTTGTGGCCTTAGCTACACTGTGTTTTCAAACTCATTTCCTACATCAACATTTTTTTAAATACATTTAAAACATATGTTTTTAATATTTTTATTTTTGTTTTTATGTTTGAGCTTATATATCTCTATTATCATAACAGTCTGAGTGATTCTGATTCCTGAACAGTAAACTTTAAAGTGTCAGCTTTGTGAATAAAGGTTGGTTATGTATCTAGTGAGAAAGAATCATGAGCAGAAACCTTTTTATTTTGGGTATGTAATTTCGGTCTCCATGCCAAAAAAGGGGGGTTACTAGTAAGGGGATAAATACCGATGGAGAGCCGACGGGCGCGTCAGTCACGTGACTGAACTGTCGTTACTTCCTCAGTTACTGTCACTATGGTTACTGAAAACAAGCCTGACGAGATCGGAACTGTGCGCTGTTACCTTACAAACGGTGAGTGTAACACACACACACACACACACTGCTCTCTGTCGCGTTGTTTTGATCGTGAAGACCCATCGTTCACTGCAGCGTTGTTCAGGTGAAAAAACACGACCTCGATCCAAACACGTTCTTCTTCTTGTACTTCTTTCGCTCGCCCTACATCGTCTAACTCCTTCAGCGTGAACGCTGTGTCAGCATCAGTGAAGATAAAGTCATTAAAAGCTCGCTGGTGTTGTTCCAGTGAGAGGTCTCACACGAGTTCTGTCCTGTTTTTCAGAGGAACACATGGACGAGTCGTCAGGTGTGACAGACTTCCGGCTCTTCATCAGATGCTCTTCTCAAACACAGTAATCTGAGATCGTCTCTCTTCACGTGTGTGCTCTCGATCTCAAGTGTCGTCTGACCGTCTGTAATCTCTCCCTCACCAGATGCTCGGTGTCCCCGGGGCTGTGTCCAGGGCTCAGTCGGTGTTATTTGGAGGAGAGAGTGTTTCCAGTGCTTCTGCCCGGACTCGAGGCTCTGCTCGCGGAAGCACTGGAGCACCGCTGCGTCGAGGTCCGCTTCAATAAAAGTACACATTCATAATGTGCTCTACTTTTGTTTCCTATTATATCACGTATACTTCCAATACTGTGTAAAGATTTAAATGGTAGTATGGCGTCGTTTCTGAAATAAACAAACTATGTCATGTATTTCCTTTTATATAATGTATACTTATACTACCATTCAAATGTTGCAATGGTATTCTGCGTAAACGTTAAGCAGCACAACTTTAAACATTGATAATAATATTAATAAATATTTATTGAGCATATTTTCATGATTTCTGAAGATCTGTGACACTGAAGACTGGAGAAATGATGCTGAAAATACAGCTTTGATCACAGGAATAAATTTCATTTCAACATATATTGCAGATCTTTAATCTTGTAATACTATTTCACAATGTTATTGTATTTTCTGAGCACAAAAACGTAGCAGAAGATGTCGAGCAGAGGAGACTTTTATTAAAAACGTTTCAAAATCGTAATGTTTTCAAACTTTTTAATGATACAGACACTTCATGTCTCCCAACTACATGATCTACACCAGGATTGTCCTCTGATCAGTGACACATGTAGTCTTATAATATAACATCTTCATCATTGTGTTTATCTCACATGATCTAGAGGAGAAAGACGGCGTTTAATGGCTGTGACTTCCTCACTGAATGGCTGTACAAGTGAGTCAGAGAAAAGTGACGCTGTGTGTATGCCAGCACTTTATTTCCTTGTGACTTTAATATGGTGTAATGGCTAAATGTGTTTAAATATGTTCTTTACTCTTCGCTCTTGTCCATCAGTAAAAACCCTCGGGCAGATCGAACGCCTACACCTTTCCATTCAATCCCTTTCGTCCAGAGCTGGCTTCTTGAACAGTAAGTAGAGTAATATACAGTGATATTTAGCAGTGATAAGAGTAATAGTAACAGTAATATACCTAATAAACACACTCTGACATACTCTCAGTTTATATTTCGGCTCTGAAGGCGGTTTATTGGCATGACATGTATAGACAGACAGTCTAAATGCTCTCTCTCTCTCTCTCTCTCTCTCTCTCTCTCTCTCTGTGTCAGTCCCAGGCCGCCCATCCCAGCGTCTCTACTTCTAACAGATGAGCAAGCTGCAGTGTTGATCCAGGCTTTCTGGAGGGGATACAAGGTAAGGACCGTACAAAAACTGGTCCCTGAAAATGCTGCATCAGTTTAGTCTCATTTCAGACCTGTCCCATAGGTCGCATTTGTGAACCACATACAATTTTATTTAAAACAATCTGTATTGGGACAGTAGGCTACATGCTGCCATGTGAATTAAAGGTATAGTGCACCCTAAAATTACATTTCTGTCATTGTTTCTTCACTCACATGTTGTCCCAAACCTACAGTATATTATTTTCTTTCTTGTGCTGCACACAAAAGAAGATATTTTGAAGAAGCTGATAACCAAACAGTTGCTGGTCCACATTGACTTTGAAAGTAAGGCAAAAAATCACTGTGAACCCGCAACTGTTTGGTTTTCCACCTTCTGCGAAGCATAAACCTTATTTTGAAGGAGAAGAAAACTCATTCAGGTTTAAAACGACTTTTGAGTGAATACATGAAGATATAAAAAACTAATCACTTTAATTTTGGTGAAAAGACACACTTTTGATCTTGTCTGCATCTTTTACATCTATGGGGGTTAGGATGTTTACACACGTGTGAGCCACATCTGGGCATAACCAGCGTAAACTAGTGTTTTACCTTGATACCTTGCCACAGCCAGTCACCAATTTGGTACCAAACGTCAAGACATTTTTTTGATAATCTCTGTTATTGAGGCAATCCGGTGAGTCCCTAAATGGTTTCAAACTCAAAATGCAGCCCTAGCTTAGGCACATCACATCCTATCCTATGAAGTAAGATGCTGCTCTTGTTATATCCTTGCTTCTTTTGGATCGTGTTTCATAAAGAGTAATGGCTATGAAGGGTGACACAATCAATTCCTGCTTTGGGACAGCCCTGCTATGAGTGCTACTTGTTGACGGAGAAATATCAGCCCACATTTTCAACCTTTCAGTTTGGTCGCTGGGATGGTCTTTTGTTGTGTTGTCAGTCTTGGATGTCACCAATATCTGTCACATTTTTGTGAACTATTTTCTCATCTTTGGAGGATAACACAAGGTTAGTTTCACTTTCACTTTCCTCACCGGTTCCACTCAGTTTTGTTCTGTTGACTAACAGTGTGTAGTAGGAATGGGTGTGAACTTTAAGCCAACAGCTGCAGTGTATCACTTGGTGTGTCTACATGGACACTTTTTGCTTCCATCGGATTGAATTCATTTTGATTGACGAATCCGAACATAGTGTTTACATGAACGGTAGCTAAATAAAGTTATCGGGTTGATATGTGTGTTCACATGTCACAAGCTTCTGATCAGATTTACTCTTTTGACATTCGCACACTGCATGTATATACAGTTTCCCGATGCTGTTTTAAAAAGCACACGTGATATTTATCTACTTCAGTTCCTAATTAGGCGACGACCAGCACATAAACTGTTGTGCTGCTTAACTTTAGCAAAAAAAAAAAAAAGTAGGAAAAGTGCCCCGTCTCGCACCCAAAACTAGTGGTCTGTTGATGAGAGTCTTAAACGAGGACTGGTGGGACGTGGTCCTGTTCCACTCCACATACGCAGAGTGAAAGGGGAGATTTATAATGACAGGACTCTTATTTATGATACTTTATTCACCAGGAAGAACACCTCGCTCCGTGCGTCATACATCATTACGTTATTTCTGTCACTGCGCATGCATGGTACTTTCCAGTTTCGATTTTCAATCCGATCAAGTGTTTACATGTCCTCTCAGTCGGATTACAAAAGGGATAAACCACCCCCTAAAATCCAATCGAAAATTTAGTCGGATCTGGCCAATTCAATCCGATTGACGTCTTTCACTCTTATGAGAATTTAAGCATTTAATCCAGAACAAGGCAGTAAAACATGCTTCAAAGACAGCGCTTCCTAAGGCTATGTTTGCACGACAATAATATAATCAAAAACTGAAAAGTTTTTCCCTTACATTTTCAAGCAGCTTCACATATACACAACAACATTTTCAAAATGTTTTGCGTTTACATGTATCCACAAAAATGGCCAAAAACGCTGTATTACGTACAGTACAGACCAAAAGTTTGGACACACCTTCTCATTCAAAGAGTTTTCTTTATTTTCATGACTGTGAAAATTGTAGAGTCACACTGAAGGCATCAAGGGCTATTTGATCAAGAAGGAGAGTGATGGGGTGCTGCGCCAGATGACCTGGCCTCCACAGTCAACGGACCTGAACCCAATCCAGATGGTTTAGGAGTGAGCTGGACCACAGACAGAAGGCAAAAGGGCCAACAAGTGCTAAGCATCTCTCGGGGAACTCCTTCAAGACTGTTGGAAGACCATTTCAGGTGACTACCTCTTGAAGCTCATCAAGAGAATGCCAAGAGTGTGCAAAGCAGTAATCAAAGCAAAAGGTGGCTACTTTGAAGAACCTAGAATATGACATATTTTCAGTTGTTTCACACTTTTTTGTTATGTATATAATTCCATATATAATTCCACATGTGTTAATTCATAGTTTTGATGCCTTCAGTGTGAATCTACAATTTTCATAGTCATGAAAATAAAGAAAACTCTTTGAATGAGAAGGTGTGTCCAAACTTTTGGTCTGTAATGTATGTCAGGTCAATAGTTGGCGCTGTCACCTTGTTAGAAAACAGTACCTGTTTCCGTGTGAATATGATGTGTCTCCACTTTTGGTTGTATTATTGTTGAAGTAAATCCACACTCTGCAGAAGAAGCATTAGCAAACTCTTGAGCAGCAACAACAGTTTCATGTACTCACTCCACCATTGTTATGTCTGTTTGTGTGTGCTCACCTTCAAAATGGACATGTACTGAGCATGTCTACATATCTAACACATACTACGCATGTGCATGACGTGCACTTTGAAACCCGTTTGCAAAAATATGCTTTCCTGTATTTGGCTGAAAATGTTGTTGTGTAAACGGCCCCTAAGAAGAGGTGTATAATGAGAGATCTTGTGATAATAAAGACTTGTGTGTCAGCCTAGAGTGTGACGCATGTTGCCAATATATTTAAAATGATTTACTTAGAGCTCTTCCAAAGCATACATTATAAAACAGTACAGATAAACTATTTTTTTAATTGATTATAAAAAAAATTTATTAGGGTTTATAAATAATTTCCATGACAGAGTTCAAGATTTAATCTTACTACTGGAGCTGCAAGTTTCAAATGATTATTAAAAAGCAAGCATAAACTATGAAAAAGCACCAGTGCTTCCAGTGCACTCAGTGTCTCAATTCACTCTCATTTTTATTTTAAAACATAGCATGCTGAGGACATCTACTGGTCGTGTTAATGCAACAAGAGCAACAAAAACTGCTACTGACTCATGTATGGAGGAATGAATAAGACTCCTCTCATGTTTGAAGGATCTTGTGTACCCTAAAGCATCTGTTTGTCCTTTGTCCTGTAGAGTAGTAATAAAGCAGTAGAGTAGTGAATGCTAAATGATGTCAACACATTGTTTTTCAGGTGCGTGTGCGTCCAGATGTCCAAGAGTTAAGACAGTGGCAGAGAGAACTGCGGGAAGAAAATTGTGACATCAACAAAACAGTTCAAGACTTCTGGGCACGTCAGGAGAACAGAGGTCAAAAACAAGATAAATGCTCTCTCTAAAAAGCCTTCCACAACAAAACTACTGAAAAAAATGTTGTATTTGCTTAGAATATTAAATATTTGAACCTGACTAATTTCATTATTTGAACTTATTAAGCTTAATTGGAATATCTTTTTGAAAGTAAGGTAAACGTCTATAACTCAGTCGAGTAAAATTTTTAATAAGATTAATTCATCGACACATCATTTAATTAATTAAACTAATCACAAAATATATTTGACTGTGAAATATCCACAAAGGATTGTTTTAAGCTATTTTTGTGTAAAATGAGAAAGTATCAAGTAGATATTACAAATTGTAATTTTAAACTGAAAGCCCTTCTTTAAATGGGACAGTGTTATTGGCCGACAACAGTCCGTGATGTTACTACCTGTGCAACTGTCAGTATAAAAGGGTACCTGTACAGTAATACGTCATCAACTTCTTTAGCCTTGTTCAAAAACTGTTAGTCCAAATCTGATTTTTGTTTATTCTCGATTGGAATCCGATCTAAATGATTAACTGTTCAAACTGTGTATTACAACGGTTCAATTCTAATTTGTGTCCATGGTGCTCTTTCATTTTTCTCAGTATCTACATTTAAATTTAATCATTTAGCAGATACTTATATCTAAAGCGACTTACAAATGAGCACAATGGAAGCAATCAAAATCAACAGAGCAGTGATATGCAAGTGTTATAACAAGTCTCAGTTAGTTTAAAGGTACAGGTAGTAGGACCTGCCACTAGAGGGCACACTACCAAAACAATAACAATCACGTGGTTTGATGACGCTAAGAAGGCGCGTGGAATGATGGGATTTGTTGTCTTTTACCCAACCGCTGACGGCCATCAATCAGATAGAAAGATAAATCATGGATTTAATGGACGAGGTAAAGTTTTATAAATGTTGTGTTTGATGTCATAAGTTTCAAACGCGAGTTCAGCGATTTGCGTGAGTAGATTACATACAAAGTCAATGCAAAGACGCGATCAGACTATGGATCAGACAGTAAACAGTAATTATGTTCCATAAACAAGTGTTTAGAATGGGAATTTTCTCATCATTTACAGGTAGTTGAAAAAAAATTAGAGATATTGTTAGTAATCAGCTGGACAAAATATATAACAATTCAATTCAAGTTTATTTGTATAGCGCTTTTTACAAAATAAATCGTTACAAAGCAACTTTACAGAAAATTATGTTTCTACAATATTTAGTAGTAGCTAGTAGTTTGTGCACATTTGACAGGATTTTAGAAAAAATAAAAATAATAATAATAATACAAGACGTAGTCAGCTAGACGATGAACTATCAATATTATTAATTAAGTTATTATATGATTCAGTCACACATTTAGCAATAATTGTTAGTTCTGTTTGTTGATTCAGGGTTAGCATCATCTGAGGTCCTCTGAGGGTCAGCATCATCTCTTCTCAGGTGTTCTGGATCCAGACTGGAGCTTGTGTAAATCCTAGTTACCAAGGGATGTAAATCCCGTGGCGAACATAGAAACAAAATACAGACATCATTAGCATAGCTGCTGATCCAACAAAGTAAAATTAGTTTAACCCAAGCTAATGAATAAAAATGCAACTTTGAACAGATGCAACTACACTCACAATTAAAAAGATACATTATTCGAATGCTTGGCGAAAGAGATGTGTTTTTAATCTAGATTTAAACAGAGAGAGTGTGTCTGAACCCCGAACATTATCAGGAAGGCTATTCCAGAGTTTGGGAGCCAAATGTGAGAAAGCTCTACCTCCTTTAGTGGACTTTGCTATCCTAGGAACGACCAAAAGTCCAGCGTTTTGTGACCTTAGGGTGCGTGATGGGTTGTAACGTGGTAGAAGGCTAGTTAGGTACGCAGGAGCTAAACCATTTAGGGCCTTATAGGTAAGTAATGATAATTTGTAACTGATACGGAACTTAATAGGTAGCCAGTGCAGAGACTGTAAAATTGGGGTAATATGATCATATTTTCTTGACCTCATAAGGACTCTAGCTGCTGCATTTTGGACTACCTGTAGCTTGTTTAATGACGAAGCAGGACAACCACCTAGAAGTGCATTACAATAGTCCTGTCTAGAGGTCATGAATGCATGAACTAGCTTTTATACATCAGAAACAGATAACATGTTTCGTAGCTTGGCAATGTTTCTAAGATGGAAGAATGCAGTTTTTGTAACATTGGAAATATGATTTTCAAAAGACAAATTGCTGTCTAATATAACACCCAGATTTCTGACTGTAGAGGAAGTAACAGTACATCCGTCTAGTTGCAGATTGTAATCTACAAGATTCTGTGTAGTGTTTTTTGGTCCAATAATTAGTATCTCTGTCTTATCCGAATTTAATTGGAGAAAATTGTGTGTCATCCAATCTTTTACATTTTTAACACACTCTGTTAGCTTAGATAATTAGGAAGTTTCATCTGGTCTCGTTGAGATATATAGCTGAGTATCATCAGCATAACAGTGGAAGCTAATTCTGTATTTTCTAATAATATTACCAAGGGGCAACATATATATTGAAAATAGAAGGGGACCTAGGACGGATCCTTGTGGCACTCCATATTTTACTGATGATAAATGAGATGACTCCCCATTTAAGTAAACAAAATGGTAGCGATCGGACAGGTAGGATCTAAACCATCTTAGAGCCTGCCCTTGAATACCTGTATAGTTTTGTAATCGATCTATGAGTATGTCATGATCTATGGTGTCGAACGCAGCACTAAGATCAAGTAAGACTAGAAATGAGATGCAGCCTTGGTCTGACGCAAGGAGCAGGTCATTTGTAATTTTAACAAGTGCAGTTTCTGTGCTATGGTGGGGCCTAAAACCTGACTGAAATTCTTCATACATATCATTTTTATGCAGGAAGGTGCTCAATTGAGCAGACACAACTTTCTCTAAAATTTTAGACATAAATGGAAGATTTGAAATAGGCCTATAATTTGCCAGTACACTAGGATCTAGTTTTGGTTTCTTAATAAGAGGCTTGATAACCGCCAGCTTGAATAGTTTTGGGACGTGACCTAGAGATAACGACGAGTTAATGATATTGAGAAGCGGTTCTTCGGCTACAGGTAACAGCTCTTTCAGTAATTTAGTAGGTACAGGATCTAATAAACATGTTGTTGGTTTAGATACAGTGATAAGTTTATTTAGCTCTTCCTGTCCTATGGTTGTAAAGCACTGCAGTTTATCTTTGGGTGCGATGGATGAAACTGAAGTGTTAGACGCTGTAGAATCTACATTCGCTATTGTATTTCTAATGTTATCTATTTTATCAGTGAAGAAATTCATAAAGTCATTACTGTTTAACGTTGGTGGAATATTTGAATCGGGTGGCGTCTGGTAATTTGTTAACTTAGCCACTGTGCTAAATAAAAACCTAGGATTGTTTTGGTTATTTTCAATGAGTTTGTGTATATGCTCTGCCCTAGCAGTTTTTAGAGCCTGTCTATAGCTGGACATACTGTTTTTCCATGCAATTCTAAAAACTTCTAAGTTAGTTTTTCTCCATTTGCGTTCAAGACTACGAGTTAATTTCTTGAGAGAGTGAGTATTACTGTTATACCATGGTACAGTACGTTTTTCTCTAACTTTTTTCAATTTGATTGGGGCAACAGCTTCTAATGTTTTAGAGAAAATAGTGCCCATGTTGTCAGTAATTTCGTCTAATTCGTGTGTATTTTTGGGTACAAATAGCAGTTGAGATAGATCAGGCAGGTTATTTGCGAATCTTTCTTTGGTGGCTGGAACAATAGTTCTGCCCAGACGGTAACGCTGCGACATATAGTTAATATCAGTTATACGCAGCATGCACGATACAAGGAAATGGTCTGTAATATCATCACTTTGAGGTACAATATCTATAGCAGTAAGATCGATTCCATGCAATATAATTAAATCTAGTGTATGATTAAAACGATGAGTTGGCCCGGTGACATTTTGCTTGACTCCAAAGGAGTTTATTAGGTCAGTAAACGCAAGTCCTAATGTATCATTTGCATTATCAACGTGAATATTAAAATCTCCCATGATTAGCGCCTTATCAACTGTAACTAGAAGGTCTGAGAGGAAATCTTCAAATTCTTTTAGGAATTCTGTATACGGCCCTGGTGGTCTATACACAGTACTATGCATAACACTAGCCTAGCGGTTTTTGGATATTTAACTGCAAATATCATACAAAATGTTCCTTTAACGCAGTACATGTAACAAAGAATTTTTTAATTATATAATAAAAAGATAACAGATAGAATACATAAAGATTAAACAGAGTCTTTCTTACATCGGCTGGAGAGACAGATGTGAGTAGTTTTTGTGTAGATCTTTCATTTGGATCTCAAATCGTGAGTAGAAGTGGTAGAGTGCATCTGGGAGGGATGTGTCATCATCAATGGCCAGTGATGGTCTGGATGGCTTGCCACAGGGTCCGGGTGTCTTTACTTTACTTCCTTTCTGAAGGTGTTCCATTCAGTGTCCTGGAAGCAGTCCTGCATGCTGAGGTAGCATCGTTTGGCCACATTGTGATCTGCTTTTGAATCTGATTTGCAAGTTTGAGACATGGTCCATATGCTGGAATTAGCATAACAGAGATGTAGTCTGAGTATACGAAGTGCAGTCGTGTATGCATTTCTTTTCTGTTGTATTAACAAAGTCCAGTGTGTTTCACCTTGTTGCAAAGTTCACATGTTGGTAGAACTTTGGCAAAACTGTCTTTAGGTTTGCGTGGTGGAAGTTGCCAGCTATATGCATCTTGTGTTTTTAGATGCAATGATTTGTTTTTAGATTTGCACCAGAAGAGTTGTCATTGACAATATTCCCAATGACCATCACCCAAGCTTCCACATGAGAATGACACGGGCACTAAAGATAGTTTGCATGGCCTTCAGAAGGAGACAGAAACTAAACCAACGAATGAAAGGCATCTTTAAAAAGACTTTATCTGCCATGCTTTTCTCTCTTAGAAAGGAAATGACCTCTTCTAAGCCACTGTTGATGCACCCAGGAGATCTCCTTGCACTTATCTGTGCACAAACGAGAGGAGAACACTATAGCATGCTATACATTTCAGCAAGGTTTGTGGAAATAGTTCTTCAGAGCCCAAACACACATCTTATGCACTACAGAGTAGCAACTAAGTTGAATGAGTGGTGTGTCAGTCTTCTTTTATGTCCAGGAGAGTGGTTGGACATACAAATTTCACTTGTCACTTCATTGGTCTTTTCTGAATACATAAGAAGAGTGTGGGTTCCCAAGAGTAACCACTAGTTTCAGTATTTCCACACAACAATAAAAGTGACTGACAAAAAGGAAATGTATTATTATTATTATTAAAGGTACAAAAGGTATTCAGTCGGCAGTAGACAGGTATTTTCTCTTTTTCTTTTGTGATTTAATGTTGATAAAACAGACATTAGTGTATATTAGAAAGCTGGCACTTTAATTCTGTCTGTCTGTTGACAAAGATCTGTGTGCATACATGCATTGATTTTAGCCTTAAAATACAGATGCTTTAAGAAAAATGTTAGTGTTTATCCTGGAGCTGGTTATACTTGAGTGAGGAAGGGAGTTATGAAATTTAAGTGCAAGGGACCAATAACAATAAGCAATAATCAGCAACTGTACTTGCTTTTTGCTCTGCATGTGATTTGCAAATGGGTTGTAGGCTTTATTGTTACTACTGTGAGTAATTCTTATCTTTGGAAGATTTTCTACCTGTATATCACAAATGATAAGATATAGCCCATCCCTAGTTGAGGCTGATTGTGTCTCTTGGACCTTTGCGTTTTGCTTTCTTCTTCCTCTATGGGCTGATTGAGAGCGGTCTTGAAGGGGTCATCAGATGCAAAATTCACTTTTACATGTTTGAACATAAATGTGTGTTGGCAGTGTTTGTACACATCCACACTATAATGATAAAAAAAAATCCACTCCACTATTTTTAAAATCCCTATTTTAAATCCTTTTCTCAAATCAAGTCTAAGGAGTGGGATGTTTAGTCCTCTAGGTGGCAGTAATGGATTGTATAAAGTCAAGTGCATTTGCTAAGGAGAGATGTGGTAATTTGAATGAGATGAATGGTCCATGTGGAATAAAGACACCAGCAACAGTATTACCTCTTTATATTGGTTTCTTGTCTGGTTACAGACCCAGGCCCCTCCTACTGTTTTGATTGACACTGGCGTTTTAAATTAGACCCGCCCTGAGTGAGCTGGAAACAGTCTGCCATTATTGGTTCAATGTCGGAGCAAGGGTAGCTAAAAATTGTTTTCTAAGAGATCGAGATGCTTTGTTGTTGGCTGTAATAATGAACATAGCAGTTGTTATTTACTCCAAACATCTGAGCCAGTGAAGATGTAGTGGTTTACGTTTGTTTTGGAAGGGAATGCACCCCCGATCTACCTAAATGCATTTGTTCACGCAAATCATTTGTGAAGCAGCTTCACCTACAGAAGAAGCAAGTATAAGGTTCTTTTATGAATCTTTGCAAATTGCTTTTCCTATTAACATGCTAGTTAGCAAGTTCTGCAGTTAAACGCAGCTAAAGTAAACCGTAGCTGCGTCCCAAATGTCGCACTATACAACATGCACTCATACAATATGTACTTAGGCACTATGTATTCAACCAATATAATAACCTTATATTAATTATATAAGTTTATTTTGTCTTGTTGAACAGTTGAACATGACGTATTATGAGTTAATCAAGGTGCATCATCTGGGTATTTAAAGTGCACTTTTAATTTTTGGAAATTTCAGGGTGAATGATCTACTCGCATTACACTCCAAACAATAAATTGTTGGCACAACTTAATTAACCCATTCCAATGCATTTGAATCATGTTATCTCAACTTAATCTAGGTAAATACAGCTAAAGAGCAAAATTTATATTCAACCAATGAGATTAAATCATGTTCATTTGAATTATCTTGTGGATTTAACTTACTCTTGTTGAGCCAATTCATTTTAACCACTTAATTACGACAACCAGAAATGTTTTAACTGAACAACTTTGTTTACTTTAACCAGCTTATAATTACTGATATTTCCACCTAAATGTATTTTAATGTACAGATAAATAAAAAACTCACTGTTAATATCTTGTGTTATTTTATTCCAATTTCAAAAGAAAAAGACAGCAACTGTTCAGTGTTGAGCTGTTTTCAAAAGTTTCAAAACTACTTAAAACAAGAAGTATTTCCAGAATTAGTTTAAATAAACAAATTCTGTATTTTAAAAGTTTCAGCTAGGTTGACACTTAAGTAATACAAAGAAACAAACTACAATGCAAAATAAAGAGGACTAACAATATTGATATTTCAATAAGAAAAATACTGTGTTAAATAGAAAAGAAATCTGCTCAGTGTTGAGCTTAGAACAAGATTGAACTGGATCAACTTACTCCACCATCTTGTTTTTCAGGGCATACTCATGAAAGTTTACGTTAAGTTTAGGTTTACGTTAAGTTTAGAATTAAACAACTTGCAATGAATGGACATATCTGACATTACAAAATCGATAACCAAATTGCAGTGTACAAAAAGTATATACAAAAGAAATAAATAATAATAATTAAATACATAAAAGATCGATGTGATTTTTAATTTTTATTCATATAGCAACCTGTGAAATGGGCTGCATGTTTTTTTAATTGGACACACTGTAAGACAACAGGTTTCAATCATTAGTAAAACAGTATGGTAATCTGAAATCATTCATAATGACTATTATATGTTTTTATACTAGCAACCAAAATATTAAGTATGTCCAAACACAAATCAATAAAACAAACAAAAAAACTTTCATTTATTTTGTGGCAATAATAAATGGTTTTAGAAAAAAAAATAATTAGTTTAAGAACATTATACAACAAGATTTTCTATAACTTACCCAATGAAAGCAGACTAAAGCCAAACAAAGGACGCAGTTTATAATGCTCTTCTTTTAAAACCTGTGAAATAAAAATTAAAAATGAATTAATAAATACAGCATGCGTAACAATACTGTATCATAACAGTAATGTACAGAAGTATCATATGGACAACACAGCCTTAAGCTTAAAACATAAATGTAATATAATATCTATTCATTAGTTTTTACTTGAATATTGAATATTTTCTAAACACATAACGTATCGGACTATTCCAAACATGTTAATACTCTCTATGAGCAAAATATCGACAAGGTATATATATATAATATACTATTATGTATAAAAGTAATATAGGACTATTTCACTACGTCAATGGCATCAGTAGCAACTGACGAGGTCATGGGGAAATGCTGTCTTCTGAGCATACGTAGAAATAGAAGTTAACTCATTTCTTATTCGTTGTTTCAGTATAAATAAATTGAGCTCCCTGGATTTAGTTTAGACTGACTTGAAATAACTTTGTACATCTCTTAAACTGATACATTTATTTGATTCAAAATACTCTGTCATTTTAATCAAATAAACACCCAGATATTGTTTTTGAGTGTATGACTTGTACCACAATTTTTTTTTTTTACAAAAGATAGCGGTATGAGGACAATTTTTGATAAAGATAACAATTTAACACATCGTCACTGCCATTGTGAGTTCTCTTCCAGTCATTCACATTCTCTGTTACATCAACATACTATCGAATAGGGTCTCACTTGGGACCCCCAGTCATTAAACAGACCAATGAACATTTGCGAGTGGAATTTGCAAGCCTAGCCACTCCTCCGTACACAGGTTTATAAGGAGGTAGCATGCATCCACTCGTTCAGATTTTTGCTTCAGAGCCTAGTGGTTGTCATAGTAAATGCTCATTCATTCACCTTGAGTAAATTAAACAACCCTCTCACTGGAGTTTTTGTTTAAACCGCACATTCAGTGGTGTTTTGCCAGTGATTTTGTCGCCAAGCAGACTGCTTGAACAAAGAAGTGGCTTGACACTCACACATTGGCCTGTTTTTTACTACTCCGAGGTTTGGGGCTCCAAAGTGACACCCCATACATCGGTATGTAAGTGTATAATCTCGGTTGCTTCCTTCATGGAATGAGGGTTACATAACTAAGTTTTATGATGTTCTTAACATTGTCAACAGTGTCCCATCAAATCAGCCACAGTTTATGCTTGGTAGCTTTAATGCTAGAGTGGGCACTGATCACAATTCCTGAGCAACTTGTTCGGGAAAGTGTCAGGATGAAGGAAGTGGGAAACGCCTTCTTGAGTTCAGCTGCCACCAAGGTCAGGTCATCACTAACACTTTCTTAAACATAAAACAACAGAATAAAGTTTCCTGGAGATGTCACCAGCTAGACCTGATTCTGACCACATGCCAAGTGTTAAACTTACCAGAGTCCTGACTGGCATTCAGATCAGGAGGGTCAAAATGCTGCAGAGGACACTGCTTCACACTAAAAAGGGAGGCAGGCTTTGAATCAACACCAATAAGAAATGTGAACAAGACAATATGGAAGAGTTTGCACAAGTGCTTGAGGATATCCTTCATGTTAAACCAAACAGCAGTGCCAGTAAGAGATGGCAGCATCTCAGGAATGTTTTGCGTGGTGCTGCCATTTCCTACTGATTTTAGAAAGAAATTATGGGTAGGTTTTGGGGTAGGGATTGGGTTACGTCCAGGGTTCTAAATTAACACCCACCAACCCGCCAAATGCGGGTTAAAATTCATTTTTGCGGGTGTTAATTAAAACTTACTAGCCAGTTTGGCTGGTGATGCATGACATGAGGCTCTGTTCTCGGTCATTTATCCCCCTGGCAACACTTCCTACATTTCCCATGAACACTATGCTGTAATCCTACGTGATGACGTTTCATATGCCCATTGGCTGCACGCAGTTTGCAGTGAAACCAGCACGAAATAACAAGGAACAGAGCGTCCATCAGAAAACACAAGGAAGAAGAACAAATGGAGCCAGAGCATGGAGCATAGACTGAAAGAGGAGGGAGTTAGCTATTAAAGAAAAAAATTGAGATTAAACTAAATGCGGCGGTGATTGGGACAGATTTCTGGGGGCGAAAAGAGGAACTAGGCAGGGGATGAGGATATTACGGAGCCCCACACGTCACCTGTAGGAGAAAAAAAATCAATCCGTCCCCTCAGTTTATAAACCGTACTCACGAATTCATAAATTTTTCCCTTGGTTAAACAAACCGTACCCACGAATTCCCAATCCGTGCACTCAGATTTTGTAAACCGTCCTGTCAGTTTTTGAATCCGTACACACGAATTCATAATCAAAACAAAACAAATAATTTGCTGGTTATGTTTTCATTCCTTTTCTCTCTAACTGAATGCAATGTTATTTTTGGCCTCATTATTTAATAATAACATTAACAGTGAAACTTGCATCTAACTCAGGCAGGTGGGGTGGATGGAGCTTAGTATAATAAAATCAGAAAAATAAGTCTTCATGTATATTAAGAAAGAATTGTACACAAGCATTTACAAAACTGTCAAAGTTTATTTAAAAAATAAAGCAATTCATGAATTATTTTCTTGTACTCATTTATTTAGCCTACAAATTAAAATTATAAAAATAACTTTATTTTTATCATTATTATATATTATTATATAGGTTATGCATAAGAATCTTTTATCCAAAACAATATACAACCGAGGAAAAAATAACTCCTGAGTTAGTCACAATGGCAGGTTTATTGTACAATAATAATCAAGTGCTATTATAAGATTATTCCTTTATTATTATTAAACCTATTCCACATAATAATATTCAATAAAACTGTATGTTAACAGGAACTTGCTGCATGAATCCGTGAGTACGGTTTACAGATCCGTGGGAACTGATTGCGAAAGCGTGCGCATGGATTATGAATTTTTGGGTACGGATTCAAAAACCGAGGGTAAGGTTTACAAAATCTGTGCACACGGATTGGAAATTCAGTGGCACTCATCATTTGTTATTTTTACCGAAAAAAAAAAATGGCTAGTGGAAATTCTGATTGGCTGGTAACTTTAGAAAGTTACCAGCCACATTGGCTGGTCATCAAAAAAGTTAATTTAGAACCCTGGTTACGTCTATATTTTGTAAAATAATGTTGATCCAGGAACATGTCTTAATTGGTAAAATCAAGGCGACCATGCGTCTATAGAGAGACCTGCATTTTTACAGATCTTATGATAAAAGAGTTTTTGTTTTTGATTTGAATTATTTCATTCTAAACTAGTAATTAAAATCTTTTTGTTGATATATTTTAGGGATGGTCACGATTTTCGAATATTCGATTAGTTGATTTAATGACCAATTATCGATAAGGCTGTGCGATTATTTTCTAAAGATGTGAACCGTGCCCGAGCGAATCTTACACCCAAAGCAAGAGAACTACTGATATGTGCAGCATGATTACGTGAACGTTTCTGAGCGGCAAACGCAATAGATTTATAAAGCAGTATGTTGAGAGCGGGTCTTCTGTGTCACCACGTCCCAAACGACTCAAAATAATGAATCACAAAGTTAACAAGAACGATGCACTTCCCTGTGCTGAGAGAGAAACTTCCTGTTTCCCACGTTATCAAGTCGTGATTACGAGCTAGATACATTAAAATTAGGGCCGGGACTCGATTAAAAAAATTAATCTAATTAATTAGAGGCTTTGTAATTAATTAATCGAAATTAATTGCATTTTAATCGCATATAAATATTTGACCTGAGAACAGTGAGAAGTAATTTTTTTTTTTCACATGAATTTATAGTATACCATTGAATAATGACTGAATACATAAGCTTAAGCAACAGAATATTATTTATTTTTGTTCAACCAAGTCTAGCAGACCAGTGCAATTTTTGCCATGAAGTATAGCAATAGTATATTTAGAAACAATTTAGAAATATTACATTTCAGAAATTCAGGAAGCTTATAGGTGCTGGAACCTTCTGTAAGGTGTTTTTTTTAGGTAAAACACAATACTGTCAAGTACATTCAGAACATTGGAAACCCTGACTATTAGAAAACATCTCTCTGTTGCTTCAGAGGCCATAACATACTAAGTCCAACTCTCAATAACCTTGGCCAAAACAATAACGAGTTCAACATAAACTGTTGCACCAACAAAATAATACATAGTTCAACATCAAGTGTAAAGTCCACGCTAGCTGCTATATGTTTTGCGTTGAGGTGATACTTGAGACTCGGATGTGAAGCGCGGTATATGCGAATGCTAGTTGGTGCTCCAGTATAATCGGTCCGCCGAAACTCATCCAGTGAGAAACGTTCCGCGGTGCAAAAATAAGTTATTAAAAATGCGGGATTTTTTTTTCTGTAATTAATTAATCTTAGTTAACGCGTTATTTTTTGTGTAATTAATTAATCTCAATTAACGCGTTAAAGTACCGGCTCTAATTAAAATTATTTGTTATTTGTTAAAGGAATAAAATGTAATGTTCCACTGGTTTGATAACCATAAACATTTTTAAAACCATTTAAAAATTTGACTCTGTTATGTTGATTATTCTGAAGTAAACAACGTTATGTGACTATTCACAAGCTTTTTATGGTGTAAATGCTTGGAAATAATATGTATTGTTTTAATCGCAATAAGCTTTGGGCTTTGTTACTTTTTTTTTTAAGCCTCAGGCTTCTGTCAATTTTAAGATAAAATACAAACATGTTTTTTACGCTCTTTAATCTGTAGTGACATTCGCCTCCTTTCATGCGGCATGTGAATCAATTATATTTTCCTGTTTAATATTTGCAGCACAAAAATAATAACGAATAAATATTTGAGTGCATGTTGGGAAAAAAACAGAACAATTTAATACAAACGAGATTCTCGTGAAATCAATCAATTTGAGTTTTAAAAATCGTCAGTAAGCCTATTGCTGTTTTTCGTTTTAAGCCCGAAGAATGACAGGTGCCACATCCTTTTTTAAATAAAATTTTTGCCGGAGTATACAGGTGTAATATATTAAATTTTACGTCATGAAGTGTAACCTGATTTCACTGTCGAAATTTTTACTTAATTCCTAAAATATTATGACGCTAATCTTTTTTTTTTTTGTGTTGTTGTTTATTTGTTTTTGAGAAGGATAAACTGATCAAAAATGCTCAACTCACGGTCTTGCACTGGCCGCTTTGTTAAAAAACAAACAACTTGAATTTAACCAATATAAAATGTTCCAGTCATATTTCTGAATTAAATTAATAAAGAATCTAAATGAAATATGACCACTTTGTGGGTCAGACTCGGGCAGAGAAATCTGGTTAGCCCCTGGCCGGGCTGTGTATGGCTCTGTATTAGTTCTCCCTTTTCAATTAAAAGCTCCCCCTCAGTTTCCTTATAAGTACTACCTAATTTATTCTAATCTTAATTAATCTGTAAACATAAAAAAAAAAAAAATGCTATGAATGTTCATGCTCATTTTAAAAATAGAAATGTCCTAGGCTCCTACAGCCTTAGCAGTTGATAATAGACAGACTGATATGTTAATAAGTGTCGTCATTCAGTTATATTAATATGTGTCAGCAATCATACAACCATCAATTGGCTTGGGTTAGGATAGACCTTTCTCTAATGAATTAAACAGTTTGTTATCATACAGATTGAATGCCTGAATAGTCTCTCTCCCTCTCTCTCTTTATATGAGTGTGTGTTTATGTGTGTGAGTGCGTGAGTGCATGCGTTAGAGGGGTGCGATTATTCACTATTACACTGAATAATACCCAGCGATTATCGATTATTACTTTTGCTTGAAATGCACATCCCTTATATATTCTTCAATTCTGTGAGGCAAGTAGGCTAATCACTGAGTTTGTCATTTCTGTGAAGCGTTCCTGTTGTGAAGAACAAGACCGCACAAAGCACATGCTAGGTCAGGTTTCCGGATAACGATTGATCTTGGCGCTTAAGAGGGGTTTCTATGAGTAATTTTACAAAAGTTGGTTATTGTTTCACGTGCGTGTCCCAAAAATGCACTTAACACAGTCACACATAGACATGCTTTAGTTGTTGTCCGTTTGTCAAGTGCTGAAATGTCACCTTTTAGAATCGTAAGTAATTGTAGTACACAAATCTTTTATTGAAATGTTAATCTAATGCTGCGTTCCAGAAAACTTATAACTATTATATTATATTATATTATATACAAGTATATTTATATAGACTTTATTTCCAGGCCCAAGATGCTTGCAAGACAATAAGTCATTGACAGGTTTTTTTGTTTTTCAGTTTATCCCTATTTTTTTCAGTCTTTGAAGCATGTTTCCTACATTACTTCTTACTATTTTTTTTTTTTTTTTGTTCAGTCGTTTACTTTAGATGTGTATTTCTGTTTTAGTTTTCTGCACTTTTTAATTATTCCATTTATAAATTCAAATTGAATTATAGACACATGAATAAAGCACTTGAATAAAGTTGGTGTAATCTGCTGATTGTCCTGTAGATGACCACATAAATCTGTCTTCTTACGATGGACTTATGGCTTTACGATAAATCCAGAGCCTCCATTCTCCGCACAAACAATTGGATATGCTCTTACAGCCCACTTTAAAAAACAAAAACATACATTTAATGAACAAAAAAATCTTCCCTACATATTTTAACTTGGTAAGAAAATGAAACAAAATATAATTACTTTACCATTACATAAGAAACTGAACCATTTTAATAGCTGAAAAAGTATTATAAGCTGTTTATGGAAAAGGGGAAAAAAGACGAACTCGGGTTGAACTCGGCCGGGATTTCTGGTAAGCTGACAGACACGGTCCGGGATAGGATCTATAATTAAGCCATTAGTCGATAAATTTCACATTTATATTAGATATTTTTTCAGCATCAGGTGAAGCTGATATATTGAAAGGTTATTTGCTCAAATCTCATGTTTGATTGTACTGAATGATGACCTGTTGTTGTTTTGTTTGTTTTTCCAGTCTGGTCGGAGCTGGCTGAACTGGACGGCAGTGCTGACCAGCATGTGGAGGCTGGGGTGTCCATTGAGGTGGTTCCTCCTACACCTCAGAGCAGAGTCCTGTGTACACCAGCACCCCAGAGCGCCTCGGAGAGAAAAGAGCTGCTCAAGCCAAGCCTCTCTTCCCAGCGCACCGCCACCTTACATCATGTCAACAACATAGCAGAATGAAGTATTCACTGCTACGGCTCTATTTCAGTTTCTCAAACCTGTCCTAGGGACCCCCAAAACAGCACATTTTCTATGTCTCTTTTTGTATTCCCAGACAGCAAGCAGTTTCGGCCTAGATCCGGCCCACATCTGGCTCGTGTGAAATCCATGCGGATCCGGATCTGGGCCAAAACTGCTTGCTTTCATTTCAGGTCTTTAGTCTTTGCTAATGAGCTGAAGAGTTCAATTGGGTGTGTTTGATGGGGGAGACATACAAAATGTGCAGTGCTGGGGGGTCTGTAGGACAGGTCTGTGTATTAAAGGAATAGTTCACCCAAAGATTTAACTTTGTTAATAATTTACTTGCTCTCTAGCTACTCGAGATGTAGATAAAGTTGTTGTTTTTCATTGGAACAGATTTGGAGGAATTTAGCATTACATAAACCCTGTAAAGTGAGGTGATTTAGATAGTTAGAAAAAAACCTTGAATCCTTTTATCAGTTTGAATAGAAAAAATGCAAACACGGTCACTGGTTGTTGAATTGTTTTATTCCATATATACTGATTTTTTGGGGGAAATCTCTCTAAACATAGACATGCTGCATCACTGCACAGCTCCAGATAGTCAAGTCTTAGGGCAAAACAACCAAGAGGTGAACGATGTGATGAACACAGAAACAAGGGGAATTCAATAGGATGGAAGATTTCAGGAAACAGACATTATGTGCATATCTCACTAATGTTTTTCTAACTTTATGAACATAGGTAACCAACCAACCCTCATCCCATTATATCACACTGACATTGCCCTTTTCGTTATTTTCAGTCTTGTGAACATACAGTACACAGGTTATTTTCTGACCGTCATGTTAACCCTGACAAACGTGTCATGTGTGCATATTATATACACACACATATACAGGAGCTGACCAAACAACATAAACAACAAACAATATATTAATACAAAGTCTCTAGTACACAACAGGACCCTTTCCCTTCACACAGTACCTTCAGTAACTCTTTTAATGCCTGTGTAGTGGGACCCTGCACCTCAGGATTGAGGCCCGAAGCAAGCCTTATGCAAACCTAGGTACACATGTGTCATCAATACATTACAAGTGAGCTTCTCATTGAACTCTAGGTTAATAGTTACCTTCAAATACAGTATGTGCCATAAAACCACACATGGTAGTGTTCAGGTAGGTAACTTTTAACAGTGTAACTAAGTTATTTTCTCTATTCTAGAGAGTTATTTTATATATTCTGCTCCACCAGGACAGTAGTTGACTTAAAAAAGTGACCATAGCAGAAGGAAGTTCATGCTAATGTGTGCTATAGCACCAGTTCTGAGAATGCAACATGTAAAGTACTTGGATTTGATGCATCAAAGTGCAGTTCGTGACACAAAGCGTACACTCACATAGTTGCGTAGAGTATCTTAGCTTTAGATTTCTACCTTGCTCTATGACCTTCAGAACCTCGGGACGAGAGGACATAACCGTTATTTGATTGGATCCTGCTGTGTATGAAAAAAAACTGTCAAACTATCCCAGTTTCTAGCAATTTCCATCAAAACGCCTGGAAATCATTTTGATAATTTGATAAGCCTGCACATTAGGTACCAACCACTTCAACTAGTGACTAGTAGATCACTTTAAAGGGGTCATGACACTGAGCTGAATCCGAAAATATAATGAAAAACCCAAGTCTTAGCACAGGATCACCTCACCTTCTTGGACCATCAACTGAAAATTTTGAGTGTGAATTGGACTTACCAGTAAATGGGGGAGATTTTTTGCTAACAAAATGATAGGGCCAGAATAATGGCACGAGAACTTTATTTCTCTGGTCATCTCTATATCATCCCGGCGAGAATGTGTTAAATCTTCCTCATGCACAGTAAGATGATTTTATTGTTTTCTGATGTGGTGAAAGAGAAATGTTTGAGATTGCTAGTGTGGACGAAGAGCATTTAGAAACAAAAAGCATTCTCAAATGTATCAACTCCAACCCCAATTAAACACCTGAAGCAGCTAATTGAGGTCTTCAGGGTCAATAGAAACGTCCATGTAAGTGTGTTGGGCCAGGCTGGAGCTGAACTCTGTAGGACAGGTGCTCTCCAGGAGCAGGATTGGGCACTGCTGATATACCACTATATTCAAATGACTGCCATTATTCTGCATACATAATTTCAATTCTGTATGCACCGTGGCGAGAGCATCCAAAGATGTTAGCCAAAGATATGGCCATCCGTACTGAAGCAGCATCCAAATGAGCAATGGACAGAGAAAATATGCTGAAGTATGTCATGACCTCTTTAACAATCAATATCCACCGTTCTATTCCTAACCTCTTATTGTTTTGAAACGCTCATTTAAGTGCTGACTTTTGTGACTAGCTATGTTTCCATCACCGTTTTACGTTCGCTTGAGGTCGATTTGGACTTTTTTGACGAAAAAGTGTTAATGTGAATAAAAGGAGATGGAAATCCATTTGCAGAGTAGATTTCTCCATGCGCATCAAACAAGTCATGTGCTATGGGACGCCAAAACCTAACCAGTGGACCAATAAAGTTCCTCAGTATCTGAAATGTAATGCTCATGTCCGAGCAAAGTCAGTCATCAACGTATTTCTGTATAATGTGTTTCTTTTGTTTTGTCTGCTCGCTCTGAGGCGCAAATAATTTATTATATAAGCTTATGAAAAATATTATATTCAGGCGTTTCTCCTATTTTCACAGTGATATATAGCCTTAGTGCTAGTTCTACCAGACTCGTTTGATGGAAACGGTGTTTATTTGCAAATGTTTTATGTTATATTTCATATATTTTGTAGATACGTTAAATTTGCAACTTTGGATGGAAACCCAACTAATGTCTGTTTGCTTTTATATTTTAGGCCTTTGTTCTTTGGGTTAAATGCACATACATATATTAGCTAACTCACTCAGTCCTAGTCCCCCTGTTTTTAGTTATTGAGGGTTTAGACCATGTTAAGATAAACTGCTTTCTACAATGAACCTAAAACTGTTAGCAAAAAGACCTTTAAAGATCCCCAACTCCAAATCTGTACTTGGTTCAGATAGACTCCAGCAATCCAGCATAATTTTATGGACATAAACTGCTATTGATGACGTGTAATTTACATCTTTGCATTCTCAGAGTATAACTGTTATTAATGGCAGCATATTATTTGTCTTTTATACCTTGTATAACCAGGAAAGGAGGGTGGAATCAAACTCGGAATTGAACTGAGAAATCAACCAAATGTTCACACTTGGTTTTGTGAAAACAGCCGAATACTGAACTGTTATATATATATCTCTGTTTGTGTGATGTGGTTTAGGACTCTGTATACATAACTATAAAGGAAATCAGTTATTCTCAACAACTCCCTGTCCTTCACAGCACAGTATAAGGAGCAAACATCAATGACAGAAACAGCTTGTTAAGCACATTATCACTCTCGGAGAGGAAAAAACAGAGACCCGTCTGAAACAAATAACCGCTCTCTGATCTCTTATACTGTGGACATATATATACTGCAGTCGTCACTCTTTTCAGTGCCAGTTCACCCAAAAAACAAAATTCTGTCATCATTTACTCATCTTCACAGCAAAATATAGTTCACCTCTTTTTGTACATAAAATAAAAATCTATGTGAATTTAAATGTTTCGCAGTAATCCATACAACTCCAATTATTTAAATCAAATTTCTGGATTACTTTATTTCCTTTTTGAAGCTTAAAATCTCTGGACCCCATTGACTAAACCATAATATTCCTACTTGTTAGTCAGGTGAAAAATTAACACACAAACACACACACAAATGTATTAAAGTTAGCAAAACGAAATATACCTATTAACAGTGATATAGTTATCAAGCACTGTAACTTATGTGGGTAACATATTTATTCCCACATTACTCCCAAATCTTACAGTGAGTATGTGCCACTTAAGAGCAGATTTAAATCAGAATTCAGACTAGCAAACCTAACCCTTGTCCTCACCTCCCTCATTTGCTCTGCATCAGTTATTTCCACTGGGATCTAGGTAGCTGAAGGTTAATTGTTTAACTGTTAAACAGAGCAGAGCTCAAAACTGATTAAATATTTCGTGGCTCCAGTGGCGAAATACAAGAGCAATTTGATGTATAAAAATACAGCCCAGAGTGAGATTTGAGCTATAAAGTCCATAGAAGAGCGCTAAAGATTTGTCGCAGCATGTTGCATGGGGATTGGCGCTACAGTTGCACGCACGCCAGTCATTCATACGCAGACAACTCACGAAATTAAAAATACTTTGACCAGAGAAATCCAAGTACTGTATCTAGTTCTCACAGAATGATCAAATGTTCAAGTTTTACTGCACAATCACCACTGCAGTACAGACAGATCTGCAAATTCCTGTAAATGTAACATACAGAGCCCAATTTGACTTCAGGGTGAAATCTGAAATTCACGTGTATCTGAGATGGCGATGAAATGAAAATACTGCTGGAATGAAAAGCTGAATTAATGGAGAAATGTGTGAAACTGCATCAATACTTTTACCAGTACACTAACTCCAAATCACTACAGCTATTGATGGTGAAGAATTTTAACATCCTTCTATCATGCTTGTCAAATTGCTCTCTCTCACACACACACACACACACCATCAACAAGTCCTTTATTTTAGTCTCACTGGAGCACTAACTGTAAGTCCGCATTCACTTCAGAGATTTTGTTTCTTTTACAGTGCAGGAGCTTACACCTCTCTTCCATTCACCCTTCTCCCAGACTCCTTTACCAAAGCTGTCTTCCTGTGTACGTGGGAGGCGCGGATGGAACCTGTGACAAGGAGAAACAAAATGATCCAATTAGAAGCAGGCAGGTTTAAACACAAGACATTTACAAAAGATAAATGGTGGTTCATAAGTGGGAAAACACATCTCAAGTGCATTAAACAACGTACAATTTGTTATGTAAGCTTGGTTTTATTTTTTGCTGCTTCCAAACTCCTCAATCTGTCCTTGTTACATAATTTAGAACCCTTTCTTATCTTTTTGTTCTGTTTCAGTTAGCTTCTCTTTTCACAACCCTACCTTTGTCTAAGAGAGAACCTTTCAAAATTCAGATAATGCTTTAAAGTAATTTCCTACAGACGAAGAGCTGATCATGTACTTAAAATGCCACAATAGATGCTAGCTGTCTTAAAACTCATAAAATTATAAAGTTATGGACACCTTCCCAAATAAAGACCTGGTTAAACTCATTTAATACTTCCACCTCTCCATGGATGACTATCCCTGCTGTCGCTGTACACAAACAAATTTCCCAGAAGACAACAGTGACAATAGCTCAATTCAGTTCACCTTTTGTTCTCATCCGATGGTGTCAGTGCAGTCAAATAGAAAATATTACTGAATGTGAAGTGTCTTTAAACCCCAACTAAGCAAGCCAGATGTGATGGTGGAAATGAACGAAAATGAAGTGACAGAAATGGAGAAAAACTTGGATTAGTAACAGGACGTTTCTTCTCTGGCCGCAAGGTGTGATTTACTGTATGATTTCAAGCTGCATCACAAGTCAGATTTGTGGATTGATATTTTTCAAAAAATTTAATCTAGCTCCTTCTGTTTAAAGATTGGGACCAGGGTTAGATTAGAAAGAAGAGTTGTAGTCTGGTCCAGTAGTGGACAAGTGGCTTATCAATGCCTATAAGCATAATGATCATGTTTCCTGTTTAAAAAGTGCATTGCAGTTTTATCAGGTGTAGGCATAATGTGTGCCTAGCTGGTCATAGGAATCAGTGTCTAGGACTTCAGGTGTTTAGGTCTTCGATGTTGTCTCAAGGTTTCTCCATAACAAATCTTTAACTAAAAATAAATGCATCAAATAATCACTAGTAATTGGAGTTTGTTGAATCGGTTCGTTTAGTCTCAAATTTTAAGTCACACTACGTTCCATTTATTTATTTTTTATTACAGTCACGTCTGTGGTAGCTGGTGATGTCTGGTTTCGCCCTTGAACTGGTTCTACATTCACATGTGCACATTGCTTCGTTCTCTTTGAGCAGAAATATTGCTCTTGTTTGGATAAATGTTCATTCTGTTTTTGACAAGGCCTTGGCTGCAGCGTTGCATTGTTGGCAGGTTTTGTTCTATTTATAGTTGGGTCAAGGCAGAGAAAATTATTTCCTCCCCCACTAAAGAGACATTTACTCTCTTCCATGTCACATCACTCATCACCCAAGAACCAAATGTTTAAGGAAAACAACATTCGTGCACTGGGAAAACTGGCCAATAGTTTGTAAAATCAGTGTTATGAACAAAAACTTGTGTATAAAACATCCTAACCTACAAAAATATTCTCAATATTATGAAAGGAGTTTTAGTGAAGGAGTAAATGCACTTTTTATGCAAAGTTCCAACCTGTGCAGATAAAAAATACCTTACAAGGATGAATCATTCATAATTTAACATTCTGTGTCAAACATAGTGGACACAGTCACAGAGTAGGTTCATAGCAACTGTTGCAGTATCTAAGAATTGCTTTTATCTGACTGGTAATATAGTCGACAGTTTCACCCCTTTGACACATTATTTCAATAGCAACCCTCTGGCCAACTACAGGTCATTTTGTTTTGATCAGGTTAACCTCAAATTTATATATAGTTGATGTGAAATCATAATTTTGCAACCCATAACATGTTCCCAGCATATTTCATGGCAAAGTTAAACCTTTTATACTTAATAATATTTTCACATATACTGAGCCATGAACCATACATGTTTACATATTAAACCATGGTTCCCCTTTTAGTCAGTTACTTTGGAAATTGTCAACACTGAAATTAGTGGTCTCACTTAGGAGCCCCAATCATTTCTGAGGACTGGCGAGAGGAATCTGCATGTTAATCCACTCCCAGTACATACAGGTATTTCTTCTGGATGTCCTCAAAAGCAGGAAGTGGTGTCCCTGTGATGCATTGGGCAGTTTTCACCACCGCACCATGTGGCCAGGTGCTGTAGTCCTTCCTTGTAGGCAGTCTCATCATTGTCTCTGATGAGGCCAATCACCGTGGTGTCTTCTGCAAACTTATTGATGGAGTTTGATCCATGCACAGGCTTGCAATCATGTAATCCATAATCCAGTTGCAGAGGGAGGTGTTAATGTCCAGGTCTCCAAGTTTTGTGGTCAGCTTGGAGGGAATGACAGTGTTTAATGCTGAGGAGTGTTTCGGTACTGGCACAATGGATGTGGACTTAAATCATGTTGGCACAGTTGCTTGGGTGATGGACAGGTTGAATATGTCTGTGAAGACCCCTACTCTGCACATGCCCTAAGCACACATCCAGGAATGCTGTCCGGGCCAGCAGCCTTGCGTGCGTTGATCCGGCTCAATGCAGTATGGGCATCTGTGGAGGTGAGTTTGAGAGGTTGGTGGTCCGCTGAGGGTGAGATTTTAGTGGTCGTCTCCTTGCTGTCTCTGTTGAAGCGAGCATAAAAGTAATTTAGCTTGTTAAGGAAAGAAACGTCTGTGACCGTTGGAGTGGAGTTCCATGACTTGTAACTGATGATCTGTATGCCCTGCCACATGCATCGGGGGTCAGAGTTGGAAAAGTGTTCCTCTACCTTGAGCTTGTAGCAGTACTTGGCCTTTGTGATGCCCCTTTTCAGTTTAGCCCTGGATTTATTGTAGGCCTGAGCATCATCTGAGCTTAAGGCAGTGTTGCGGGCTTTCAGCAGAAGTCGCACCTCCTTGTTCATCCATGGCTTCTGATTAGGGTATGTTGTGATCTGTATTTCTGTTGTAACAGTCAATGGTAGTGTTGATTTAATTCAGTACAGATGAGGATAAATATCAATGTCCACCACAGTCAGCCTGAGAAGCAAACATACTCCAGTCTGTGTATTGAAATCTGTTCTGAAGTAAAGAGTCTGCTCCAGTTGGCCACACTTTGATGGTCCTCATTGATGGCTTCACGTTGTTGATGAGGGGTGAGAATATGTTGAGGTAAGAAACAAAGAAAGGTGATCAGACTGTCCAAGGTGGGGGAAGTGGGGTCACGATGTAAACTTCATCAATGTTTGTGTAAACATGATCCAAAGTTTTGTCTCCTCTGGTTTGGCAGGAAACATTCTGATGAAATTTGGGGAGCACTGTCTAAAATGTGCAGTGATTAAAATCACCTGCGACAATAAAAGCAGCCTCCGGGTGAGCAGTCTGTTGTTTACTAATGGCTGTATGAAGTTCGTTCAAAGCAACTGTGGGGGATGCAAAGTCATAACTCGTCCATTATGTTGATCAGTGACTGCACATTAGCGAGGAAAATACTGGGTAAAGAGAGCCGGAGTGTTAGCTTTATCTTAGCTCTTAGACCTCCGGGCTTACCTGCCTTTGTTTACGCCTGCTAGCACTTCTGTCTAGCCGCGTAGAGTGCGTAGCCTCCGGTGTTCTGGAGATCTCAGGGATGAGTCGAAGATTGGTGATAAAACTGTTGGAAAAGTTCTCACCGATATCCAAAAGCTCCTGTCGGGTGTAGGATGTTAAAGCAAGGAGGTTCAGTACAAACAGACCCAAGATGAGCAGGAACAATACTGACACTGAACCTTGCAATGCAATATGCATGCTGAGACACCATTTTTGGATTGGTCATGTCAGCATTGTGAGCACATGTCCATGGCTATGATGAGTTTGCAGCTCTCATTTATAATGAGGCTCCCCCTGAATTCTACCCAGTCCAGTTCTGCTTTGCCAGCCCACACAGAAGCCCTGCTTAGTACCATTGAGCTCCTGGATAAAGATGCCAGTCTATGCCATGAAGGACCCAATCGTTTATTCGGGGCTCCTTAAGAGGATAAGGTGTCTATCGCAACAAGCAGAGATCGCAGTCCTCTCTGCGAAGGATGCATGAGCCCGTTACTCCGGCTTGGATTAAGTCAGGTTTTGCAGCCCCTTATTTCATTGTACCCAAGAAGAGTGTTGGGTTACTGCCAATCCTGGATCTGAGTGTTGAATTGGCCATTCACATGCTTCCATTCAAGATGTTGATGCAAAATAAACAAATTAAAACCTATATTGGCATATGTCCACCAGTCCAAACAAAAATCACTTTGTCTCTCGCTCCAAAAAAAAGTGCAAATACCCGCTTACATTCAAAATTGCACCAATTCTGTAAAAAACACAAGTGCAAGCACTAAATACACAAATCCCTTACTTCAGATTTGTCTTGAGGCATTTAAAGCATGTACAGCTATTGGATAAAAAGTATGTTTGAATCTATTTGTCCTTGTTTTAATGGATCGGTACCGTCTGCCGGATGGTGACAGAGTGAACAAAGAACCCTCAGAAAGTCTCTGCTGTGCTTTCTTCACCAGTTCAGTGGTATTCCTGCCTTAAGCCAAATCCATCTCAAATTAGACTCCCAGAAAACATAACATTCTTTCATGAATTCAGCACCAGGATTGGTTTGCAGCAATCAACCTGAAGGATGCATACTTTCATGGTTTTTGTTTCTTCAGTTTGTTTTTCAAGGGTTGAGTGTATCGGTACAAAGTCCTCCCTTTCGGGCTGTACCTGTACCTTAGCATAAATTGTCTCCACCATGGAGGAAGGGCATCTGAGTCCATCTTGATGGCTTATGTTAGGTCACTCATGTGATCTATTGTGCGAGCACATGAATATGGTGCTTCAACATCTCAGCCAGTTGGGGCTTCAGGGCAACTGGGAAAAGAGCAAGCTCTACCCTAGTCAGTGCTGAACTGCCTGAATTCATTCAGGGGAAAATCAGTGGTTCCTCTAAAATGTTTCAGAGGCTCCTGGGTCATATGGTATGCACGGATTGTTACACATGAGAAAGCTTTGGCACTGGCTTTACAACCGAGTCCCGACATGGGCATAGTACCACAGTACACACCTGGTGGGCATTACCCTGGTTTGTCACTCCCTATGGTCAGACCTTGGTTTTCTAAGGGCAAGTGTGCCCCTGGAGCAAGTGTTGAGGCACATTTTAACAACAAATGCATCAAGGATAGGCTAGATCATTATATGCAACGGCCACACAACTTCAGGCTTATGGATGGGACCTCGACTGCAGTGTCATATCAATGCAGTGCATATCAACTGCAGTGTGCACTCTTGACAGATTACCCTTTTGGGAGAATGGAGACACTATCCCCAAGTGGTGCAGCTGATTTGGAGTCAATTCGAGGAAGCCCAGGCAGACCTGTTTGCTTCCCTGCAAGTGCTGCTTCTGGAGGATGACCTATCCAGGCCTTGTGTTGCTGTGTCCTGTTCGTGTTTTGCGCATTTATGCGGAACACACCCAGAGCTTTAGAAGCTCTGACTAGCTTTATGTCTGCTTTAGAGGTCAGCAGAAGGGAAAGGCTGTCTCCAAAGCCCCTTTCACACTGCCATTCCGGCAAATACAGGGGTAAAGCGTTCCTGTAATTGTTCCCTGGTCGCTAGATTTGGCACTTTCACACTGCCAGTGATGACCCGGTATATGTGCGCGCTTTCACACACAACCCTTGAAGATCCCGTAATGACACGTGACATCAGCGTGTGACGTGTAATGTACGAGTCGACAACGCTTGGCACGTTATACTTTAACTGAAGCAAGCAAACGATCTCCGTGTTAGTGTGGAAAGTGAGGAACTAACTGATCTCTGCTTCATTACAGTTTGCACATATGTTTTCGTCGCGAATGTTGATCTTCCTTCAAAACAGCCGGTAAAAGAGTCGCGCGATAACGCGCGTCATCACTTCGATACGGAATTAGATCTGGCTTTTGTTCACACAGCGCTCGTTCCGGATCGATTACCGCAATGTTACTATGTCCCCGACCCGGGTTCGATTCGGTAATCAATTCCGGGACGTGGTTGCTTTCACACAGAAGGCGACCAGGCAATGTTACGGGAATATTGCGGGTCCGACGTGCAGTGTGAAAGGGGCTCAAGATGAGCTTGTCCCTGGATGCTATTGCCTTGGCATACCAAACACAATACGAGCCATGCCCCCTGGGGTGAGAGGTCACTCCACTTGTGCAGCTTTACAGGCGTTGGTGCACGGCACCTCTCTAGCAGACATCTTCAAAGATGTGGGCTAGGTGACACCTAATACCTTTGAGATTCTTTCATCTCTGGGTGGAACTGGTTTCCTCACGTGTCGAGTATGAAAAGGTCATTTGTAGGAGGACTGACTCAGTGTATTGCTTGCAGTGCCATTCGTCTAGTTATATTCATGCTCCTTGTCTTCTTCCAGTAAGTTCCTCCAGCGCCAGGTGGCATTCAGAGGAGTCTCTTGCCAGGCTCAGTACTCCTAACCTTATGGTTGCTGAAACAAATATTGAGAGTATATTTGAATAACATTATTTTTGCTTCCTTGGTAAGCCCTTTGTAGATGGTTGATTAGCTGGCTTAGGTGGCATTAGGCAGGTTATGGATTGAGGGTCATCTGTCCTTGCATACTCTCCATAGGAACCCCTAAAAACAGTGTCAATGTAACATTAAACGTGACTGAATAAAAGGGAACAGCACGGATATGTTATATAATTTTAATTCTCTGAAGGAGGGAACAGAGATTTTGCCACAACCCTGAAATTTCGCTGAATGCCAGGATGCTTTCTTGTCTCCTCAGCACAAACCTGAATGAGTGGATCCATGCCAACATCTTGTGTACCCGTATGTACAGGGAGTGGCTTGGCATGCAAATTCCACTCGTCAATAGTCACCAGCCATTTCTTGTAGTGCTCATAGGTGATTGGGACTCCTAAGTGAGACACCTAATGTAAGCCTACCTAAGCCATGGAAAACAGCCTGTCCAGGAGTGATACCAGGTTCGAAAATCAAATGTGGGACAGTCAAAATGGTGCTACTGCAAGATTGTTTTCCTGTTGTTTTCCTGAGATGTGCACCGCCTACTAAAATATATATATTTTTTTCACATAGCCCAAATGTTTGGAAGCCCAAAACAACAAATCGGTTGCATGTGACAGGAACAGAAACATACAATTACTGTGCATGTCCAAGGACTTCTGTGCTGAGGACACAGAATGACACACTGACAAACAGCAATCAAATGATAAACCAAAGGCTTTTCAAAAAGCGTGGATAGAAAAACCATATTTCTGAAGAAGAGACTGGAAGATCTGATGAGTGTTGGCACAGGCACATTCTTTTGAGGCATTGATTATAACCATGTACCTCTTCAAATCTACAGTTACAACTAAATTAGTTATGAGCAAATATCAAAACAAAATATGTGGAGTCCATGACAGTTTTTTTCCTTCCAGAGGAATAAACAAAGCTTGTTTCAAGCTTTAGTTAGTCAACCACTTTACTAAACCTTGTCAGTTGCAATAAGCTAGGAATAAAGTTTTCTACAAGTTTGTTAATTTGGCCTATATATAATACTATAAAAGTTATGTACTCACTGCTCCTCCATTTAGGATCATGGTCATCTCAGTAGGTTGGTAGACGTTACTTCTGAAGGGTGCACTGGGTCTGGCTCCTGTGTTGCCATTATGATGGCTACCACTTCTCAACCCTACAACAATAGAGAATGGATGTTAGGATCTGTTTGATGTATATTCAGTGATATATTAGTCTTTGTGCCTTGTACCTGCAGCATTTTCATCAAATGCATATCCCTGATTCTCTACAAACTGCCTGTGCGAAAGTGGGATGTCCTCATCAAGGCTGGCCTCTCTCATGCGTGATGAATTCTGAGATGTATCAAAATAGTCTGGAGCTGAAGGCTGAGGTGGTGATCGAAGACAGGCATGGGCTTCAGGAGCAGCATGGCACAGCAATAACAACCAACCCTGTGCTACCAGGGCCACAGCCAATGCTGGATCATCCCAGTCTGGAGACTTCTCAAGTACTTTGTTCCCATAGACGTAGAAACCAACCCAAGCCACCCACAGGAGAATGGACAGCAAGCAGGAGACTAGAAGCCACACAACATTACAGTGCCATTGTCGTGCCTTCCCACACAGTGCTAATGTTGCAGTTACTAGGGCAGACAGCAGGAGTGCAACCACATAGGCACAAGCGAGTGCAAAGTCCAGTTGCTTATAGTCGCAAGCCGGATTACCCTCCCGCAGCACTGTAAGAAGAAGCCACTCTGCAGCAATAATACCTTGTACTGCTGTTAACCCTAGCACTAGTCCAACGAGGGCACACCCGCCTGGGCTACGAGACTCACGTGCAAGCCTGCGCAGCCTCAAGCCCTGTGCTAACATGCAGGCAAAGCAGAGGGAAAAAAACAAACCCCAGAGGGCACGTCGCACCACACAAATGCTTTCGTTATGCTCAATAAGGTATGCAAAGCTAAGCCCAAACAGCCCGATAATGCCCGTTAGAAGTAAGAGAATTGGACCAATGCCACTTCGCTTTGGTGCCTCAGTCACTGAGTGCAGGCGACAAAGTAACACGATCAACAGTAAAATGGCAGCGAACACACCAGCCACTGCTACGACCTCCACCACCACCCCCCACATAGCATCCAGGTCACATAAGAGAGTGTATGGTCTTGGTATTCCAAAACTGCAGCCAAATGGGACGGTTGGCTGCTCAGCTTGAGACAAACTCACGCCCGGCCCAGTGAGCAGCAGGAACACGACATGAAATAATGACATCTGAGAAAGAGAGAAAAAACAAGAATGAGTCAATATTACTCTTTGTACAATTTGCTTTTAAAGGTGTGTTAACACTTGTCCTGTTTGGTTCAATTTCTACAAACTCTGGTACGATTGCTTGGTTAGTGCAGTATATTTGAGTAAGTGTGAATGCTGCTATCCGAATCCTGATGTGCATCAAACATCTTTTTTGCGGCCTCGGCCCACTTGTCCTGGTGCGGTTTGAATTAAATACGAACACAACATACCAAATACTTTTAAACTAAGTAAAAACAGAAAGTAATGACAAGAACTACAACCGAACTGAAAGTAGCTTAAAGGGCCCTGTTATTCTTTTTGGAATATTACAACCGAACTACAAGTGTGAACACACCCTAAAATTTGGTCTGACAAATACAGTGGCACAAAAAATGTTCTGGTCATCTAAGTCCCTTTCAAGTGTGGATGTCAATGAATATGATTTACTTTTGTCAATTATTTGTATTAGATTTAGGCCCTTTAAAAACCTCCTTTCAGCAAGCCTACACTGCTCTTTTTGGTCAGATAGCTCAGTCTGCTGTGACTGGTCTATTGCTGTGGTATCGTAAACATTTATTTTAACCACTGACCCTTCACATCCTTGTCCTGTGGAATTGTAAACATGCAAATCTGCTTTTGCACTGCAGAGAATTGCATCACATCACAAACCATAAACTGAAGTTTTTGAAGGCAGATAAAAGTAGACGATCTTTGCAGATAAGTTTCATAAGTGGAACTGGAACTGCTGACGACTTGTCTCAGCAGTTCAGAATAAACTCTTTCTTTCAGGAGAAAATAACTGTATTTGTTGTGCGCTTTGATTTTTAAATCTTTGCAGAACTTTTACATTCACAAACAGCTATATTATACACTGCATGAAATGTAATATTCATAAAAGAATAACAGGGCCCTTTAAGCTACTTTCAAGGTACTTTTTATTGGATGTATGAAGCCAGTCAGGTCTTAGTCCACAAGTACACCTGAGAAGCTCATATCTGAAGAGAACCATATTTTTTTTTTATTACATGTGAAAAATACTACAGAAGCCTTCTGTCATTTTTATTATATTTTGTTTATTATAACTTTGTTCATTTGTTATTCATGCATGGTATCTTACAAAATATTTATTTTCCTTAAAGCAACAATGTGAGTGCTTAACAGTTGTTAAATAACAAACCGTTATTAAAATGTAGAATGTTATATATATATATATATATATATATATATAAAATGTAAATACAGCGTAATGTGAACACCTTTGTAATTCGCTTCAACCGAATTTTATGAATGATTATTTTAGGTTCAAGTATGTATAAGGATTTGGAAACGAGCAGAGTACGGCTGTTTCTAAAGCATGCAGTGCGCCATCTGCTGTTCAAAACTAAGCTCAGGATCAATTCAAGAAAGAATTGCGATGCATTCGTAAAAATCTCTGTATGCATTGATTTATTTTCCCAGCCCTAATTAAATTCAAACTTAAAAAGCCAAATATAAAGGCTTAATATTATTTCTGAATTTAAAAAAAAAGTGTTCATTAGTATGATCACAAATTACGGTAACCATGGCAAAGGATTTCATGTACTAATATAACAGGTTTAAAAAAAAAAAACAAGCGGGCATTACAGTCCATAGCGTGTGTTGTGTGTTTGGGGCTTGGTTTCAGTTCAGTGTTGGAATCTGCATACTCATGTTTTGTCTTTTGTCAAGAGCGCACGGTGGGGGTTCTTAATCACAGTTTCATATGCTTTTGTGATGTGTTTATTGTTTGTGCAAGGGGCCTTTGACCTTGTTTCATTGACCGTGTGCTATTGTCATATGCTCATTGTGCCGCCTAGTCTTGAGCATTTTGTTGAACACATGGCTAGTGATTTTTTTTTAGGTGTAACTATAAAAAAAAAAAAAAAGAGGGAAAGAAAGTAGTAAAAGCAAAATGCCTACAGATAAACAAAGTTGTTGTGCATTTCCAACTTCTTTTCAGCTTTATTTGGCCCTCACTGGAGCTTAAAAGGATGACTTCAGGGGCCTGTTTCATAAAACAAGTTTGCCAAATAAGTCAGGCTTATTTCAGTTAGTCAGACTTATTTAGAACCAAGTCAGCTGACAATAAGTCAGAATAACTGAAATAAGCCTGGCTTATTTGGTTTTAGGAAACAGACCCCAGATTGAAAAAGATGACTCTTGCTGTTTTTGTTTCAGCTATACTTGCACACTTTAAAGGTTTTCATTTCTTATTGGACTGTAAATTGCTGATGTAGTCAGAGCACCAAAATATTTCAAAATGTTTTTAATAGTTGAAACATCAAAATTAAACGATTAAAAGACTGGGAAATTACCCCATTAAATTATAGTCCAATTGCACTCACATACTTTATGTGCAATTCACCTGTTTGCTTAAGCTGTTTAGTATATAATTTATAATTTAACATCTATTCTTCTTGAAACATGTCAGTAATTAATAGCATCGATGCTGGCAGCATATTAAGAAATGACACAGCTCACAGCAAAAACTGCTGGTCTTGCATTAAACTCACAGGCTGGATCGGACTCACTAATGTGCCAGTGGTTAGGACAAAGAGGTGATGATGAAGAATTAAGCAGGTGTGGATCTGTTCATGTGCAGACAGTCTTGCATTGACAGATTTATCTGTTACATCATGAAGACAAGTACAAAAGAGTCACTTTGGCAGCTTGGTTTAAATAAAGCTGTTACAGTACCATGACTTCGTATGTCAAAAGATCATGGAAAATTTGATTTCTCAATCTCAATTTCTCATGACCCCCTTTAGATATGATTTTATGGTCACCTAAAGAAAACATACAAGTATATTTAAATTACATTTAGTCATTTAACAAACACTTATCCAAAGCGACTTTACGAATGAGGACAATGGAAGCAATTAAAATCAACAACAAAAGAGCAATGATATGAAAGTGCTATAACAAGTTTTAGTTAGCTTAACGCAGTACACGTAGCAAGTTTTTGTATTATAAAATAAATAAAAAGAAAAGAGATATAATACAAAAATGAATAGCGCAAGCTAGTGATAGAGACATTTTTTTTTTTTGCTTTTGTTAATTGCATAATAAAAACAGAATACTTAAGTAAATAATAGTTATTGTAAACAAAGTAATTTCCTGTTGCCAGCAGGTGGCGCTATGATTATTATTGAATATTGTGCTTAAGGTGCGTTACGGCCAGGACTCTAATCAAGCGTTAAGTTTGGGCAGATTGGGCATGGCATTAGTTACAACAACTTCCTGTTTTATGGTATTAATAGCATGCTTTAGCACTTAGCTAAGTGTTACGAGCATGTTTATAACATGTTTAGCACACAATGGCATATATTACTGTGTTGCTAATAGTGCATCACAGTGCTAAACATGTCACTTCCTATTGACAGTAGGAGTAGGTGACGCTATGATTAAAACTGAATCACTTTCAGAGGGTCCATTCGCGATATCGTCCTCCTGGGTAGCAATCCGTGATTGATAGCGTTTCCTTTGGTCCCCCTCGCAGTGGCGTATCGCAAAATCGTGGGGTGACTTGTCACCGTTACATTGCAATATTGGAAATCTTTGTGATTAACTTTCATGAGGACGCAGCATAACCTGATTGGAGCTGTGACAGATCTGTCCCGAGCGTCTTTCACACTGGCCTCTAGCCATCAGACATGATTTCATGGTCAAATATGTTAGTTTCCTTGGCAGCATAAAGGAAATGTATGCTTTTAATTTAACCGTTTGAAAACTAAACTACAGTCCAGTTAAAATATTTCTTATCCTGTGGCTCCCTCTAATGGACTAAAGTTGTTCTTTAGAGGGTCATTTATGCAGAGCCAATTCAAGTATATGGGAAATATTTCAGAATTATTTATACCAAAACAGTAAATCCAATCAGTTATAAAAGATATAACAATAAACTATGAAGTTCAGAGGTCTCTGCTGAGTTTGGTGCATGTAGCATTAAAGCCATTGGATAGGGTTGAAAATTCTGGGTTTCAGAAAAATAAGAAGTTTAATAAACAATATAACAGTATTCTGGTTTTAGTAACTAAAACCAGAGTAACGTCTCTAAAGTTAGTGTGGTAGATCAATTAATGCGGGTGAAGGGGAGAGATAAAACAGATACTGTGTCTGTGTACAGCATTAAACCGAATACAATGTTTATATCTCCTTTTACAGATGATGAGAGAGATGGGAACTCTTGGCCAGCCTTGTGGACTGAAAGTCAGGCTAGGGAATTAAAAAACAGACACTCTTACATGTGCACTGAAATTTGCCAGCTGATAAAACTGGATCTAATTCATGTAACATCTAAGGATAAATGTACCTCTTAACTGTCTGAGTTCAACAGTAGAAAATCAATCCAGTCTCCCCAGCTGTAAATGTCATTGGCTATTAAAGTCTTGTGTTGCTTATAATAAATTGTAACATGTAACTGATACCATTCTGAAAGACTGCATATTTGATATCAACATGTAGATGCAAACTGTATGCATTAGTGAGTGTGTTGGTGCTTATGGGGTGTCGCTCTGGGACAGGCGAGTATGAGGCTATCACAGTATACTCACTACAAAAACTATATGGGCATGGGTATGTGTATGTGTTTAGGGGACTAAACACCTATCAAACATGTGAAGTTTGGGGCAGATCGGACATTGCTTGCCTGAGTTCCAGCTACTTCGTGTTTCATGGCAAAACATCAAAATTTGTCAGCCCTCCAGGGACATGCCCTTTTACAAAACTCAAGTTCTTCACAAGTTAACACCAACAAAGGTCTTTTCTTGAAGATGACACGATTAAAACTGTAGGAGAAGTTTGTCAAAGTACGAGGCCGGAAAATGGCAAAAACTGCACAATAATTGTACAATAAATTCAAAATAACTGACTTCCTGTTGGGTTTTGGATTTTGTACCAGATACTTTTTTGTAGGTAATTGTGTGTTACACGTGTGTACCGATTTTCATACATGTACGTAAAACCTAACTCGAGGCACACTCAGTTGAAATTTTACAGGTGGCGCTTTCGAGCCATTTTGCCACCCACTTCTGAAACCTAAATCAGATGTCAATTTTCGCCAGTATCCTGACAACCATTGTGTTATTTGTTTTAACTGACTGAGACTGATGAGATCTTGAATCTTGTTTTCTGGAATGATAATGACTTCTGCCCCGTGTCCAGTCCAAATCTTATTTTGGAGACTGTTAAGCCTGTCTCAATTTCCACAAAAGCTTGTTTATTTACCACGTTGCTGTGATCTTTTGGTATTGCATCAGTGAAGAGCTCCTGGGGGTCTCCAAGGTCCTAGTTGGTCTTGTTATCGACAGCACGCATGTTTCTCTGTTTCTATGGTTGTTGTAATTCACAAGCCTTTGCAAAGTGGTTGGGTTTGGTACATTTCCAATACTGCTTCCCCATGGCTGAGCATTTATCCTTGTTGCTCTGCACCACTGTGGGTCTTGTAAAATGGCCTTGTCCAAAATAAAGTTGTAAGTTTGAACAGGAAAGCCCCCACCACCACTACAGCTTATTTGCATAATCAGAGTTGCTGGCAGATTTGAGTACCTTTAAACTCTGATTAGTGTAACATATCCCACTGAAGATATGATGATGTGGTAAAGCCCAATATTCATGAAATCACAAGAGGATCATTACATGCAGACTGGGTTACATTAATTAATGATTCAGTCATTAAACATGCATTGCACATGTGGGTTATGACACCAGATGGCATGGTTCAAAGCGTGGTTGTGCCAAGCACTACGGCTTATTTCACATAGCTGTGCCGCAGCTGTGGTCATTTGATAGCATACATAATTTCAAGAAAAGTATTCATTTTACTGATCATTTACTATGGATTAATGCATGTTTTTGAGGCATTTGTACTTGCGTCAAGCCGTTAAACACCCAAAGGTGACCAACTAGTGAATCTTTACATAAACCAACAATAAAAAAATACACACATACAGACAATGTTGTATGATTCACCAATTCAACATGTGAAATTATGTGCTTAAAATTATATTTGTAAAATGAAATTTGCAAATGGAATATATTCCTGTATATACATCCCTTCAACTGACATTTTGGCATATAATGCGATCACATTCAGAGACGTCTGAATTTATTGTCAAGGCCACGGGATGTATAAGTAGTTTTTATATTCATTCTTTCTAAAGTGATCTTATGTGCTTATACCAAAAATAACTTACAGCATAAAGTATTTATGGGTTACTATTAACTAAGAAAGGCATTCATTTTAACATCTTACCTTATTATAAGATATAAGGTGTGGTAGTTGCCTTGAAAATGATGGTCTTAGAGATGGACCCTGCACAGGCAAAAAAAAAAAAAAAAAAAAGTTTTAGTAGTCACATATTTCATGTTACAATCTCATGAAAAAGACAATCTCCAAATGAAATGTCTACAAACACTTTGGGAGGATTCAAAACTTATATTTGATAGCACTGGTAGTCCATTGGTGTAAGCAATGGAATGGAGAGTATTCATGTGTTGATGCTATGGTTGTGTGAGACAGCTCAAACTCTGATTATTTATAGTGCTCACATGCTCAGTGCTTTATAAATAACATGTAACATTATACAGCAGTGGTCAAGGCAAAACGTCTCATTACAATAACTGACTTTTTAAATAGTCCTCCACAACTTCATTCTACACTGTAAAAGTCCTTATCACAAAGGTTGAAAATAATACAAGTATTAAATCGCATATTAATCTCTCAACTAACACTATGTTTTGTTTTCTGTTAAAAGTAAATTACTTATAACAAAAAAAGACGGGGGGAAAAAAGTCGGCTCTTAAGTTACAAATGTTAAAACCAAAAATAAAGGGGAAAAAGTTGGCTATTATGGTGTACAAGTTTTAAAACCAAAAAACAGGAACAAAAACAAAGTTGGCTTGTAAGGTACAAGTGTTAAAAAATTTTTTTTGATATAACAACTCATTGAGTGTTTTAATGAAAAAGCATTCCATTTCTTAGACATTTCATTTTTAGACGTCATCACGAAAGTATAGCATATTTATGCGTTTTACGCCTTGCCAATTTTAAGCGATTTTAAAGAATTCAAGCAAGACATTAAACAAAGCTACATTCAGTGCTCACGTGCTGTGTTCTGTGTGTACATTGCACATTTTTGCACTTAGTAGCTTTAAAAAATGAGGTAATTATTAATTGCTAATTATTGTTAACAATTAATGTTTTGTTTACAAAGGTAACGCTGTAGTACTTTTGTGCCATAAGCACCACCTGCTGGCAGATATTGAATTTGCATCTGATTTGCCAGAGTTTTGCATCTACATTTTGTAGGGTGGGATGTCTGTATTTAGTAGGTTGTAGTTTTTTCTGTTAATTGGTATTTAAAATTTGTTTTGGTAAACCGCAGGCTATGCTGGTCAGGAGTTTTTTTGCTATGTTTTTGTGGGCCGTTTTAAATATGTTATCAATTAATGACACCAAAAACCAACCATTAAGTGGGTGGGACCTATAATGTGATGTACATATGTACAATATTTTTCGGAATATATGTTGCACCTGAGTATAAGTCGCATCGGTCCAAAAATACATCATGACGAGGAAAAAAACATATATAAGTCGCACTGGACTATAAATTGCATTTATTTAGAACCAAGAGAAAACATTACCGTCTACAGCCGCGGCTGTAGATGGTAATGTTTTATATTGGTTCATTTCTCTCGGTTCATGTCAAATTAATTTTGATAAATAAGTCGCATCTGACTATAAGTCGCAGGACCAGCCAAACTATGAAAAAAAGTTCGACTTGATTAAAAAAAAAAAAAGTTCTGCATGATTAAAAATAAAACTTGCCATGATAACATCTTCATATGGATTTTTTTTTTAATCATGTACAAAAGCAAGGGGCGTAATGACCTCATATGTTTCAAAGATCAAGTGAAAAGATTCCTCAATGCATGACTCCTTTCAACAACAAAAAAATATGAATCAACTAATAGCAGATGCATCTTGCTCTTTGATTTTAAAGAAAAGTTCACCTGAAATTTGCCCATAACGCCTCTTACTTGGCAAAAGGTAGACAAAGGTTCCTTTAAAGTTGAACTCTGCAGAGTTTATTTTTTTCCGTGTCATTCTACTGTGTGAGAAAAAAGGGAAACGCTGATGTCATGAGTAATTGTGCAGTGATTGCCATGGTAACAGCAAGAGGCATAAAGAGATGTGGGGGGTGTCTGCCGATCCTCAGCTCATCAACAACAGGCCTCTAACACACAATCGTGAAGCGCTACAGAACCAATACTTTGTATTTTCATGACTTCTGTCAATACTGGGATGATTGAATGTAATGTACAAGAGGAACAGTTTCTCTTCCTGTGTCTGTTACAGAAAATGAGACAAAGCAACCATGAAGCGATGCTTGTTGCAGCCAGTTGCATTAAAAAACTTGAATAAAAAACATTTGATAATATAATAAAAAGCAATAAAAACATCCCTTACAATTTAAGAGGTTTTTGTCATAACTACAAGAAAGGACATTGCATTTTATTAATTGCTTGTGACTATTTTTGCAATGCTGCACCATTTATTCAACCCAAGTGAAGCACCAAGATAGTCCTGAATATATAAGGTTCGTGTCGCTCTCTTCAGCTGCACCGCACTGCAAGTGTGCGAGAGTGTGCAAACACAGAAAGCGCTGTGATTGGCTGTTTTGGGATTGATTGTGTTGAGCTACACTCAATGTGGACAGAATAGCAGCTCGTCACGCACTAGTTAAAGACACGTTAGAGCATCTAAACATGAAATATCTCACACGTCTCTCAGGTTATTCTGATTCAGACTGGTGTAGGAAATGGCGTGATTTGGGGAATGTGGATGTGTGCGATGAAAGCCGTGCTTGGCCCTCTCCTGCGACAGGCTTGTGAAAGCACCCCCATCCAGTCTTCTCCCACTCTTTTGTGCTGCTTTCGACGACTCCTCTTACATAACAAGGATCCAGCTCTCACCAGTTCTGCTGCATGGCTAGCACTGAGGCTACGTCATGACAGCCTGTGCTTTTAGAACCAAACACCAAAATTGGCCTGACTTATCAATTCAAAAATACATTTGTGCATGGTTTGAACGGCTTATTTGTAATGTGAAGAATCATACAGGCAACATTGTGTGGTGTGAACATGCTCACTTTAACTGTCTTTGATCAAGAACGACTCGATTGTTTAAAGTCACTGTATAATCATGATACAACAAAGTAGCATGAGCAGTTTTATTATTTAAATTAGATTGTGTAATTGTTAAATTTAAAGCAAAACAAGAGTGACTTGATTTCGGCCTTGTCGAATAATTTAAGTTTTCAATTCAATTATAGCATTCAATAATGCAATAATGCTAAAAATGCAAATTCACTCTCTGACAGTAGGTGGCGCCTATGGAATAGCAGCAATATTGCGTTTCCTTGGTTATCATAATGCATGTCTACACAGAGATAAGATGAAATAAAAATGCCGCCAAAGCTTTTCTGAAGACAGCCTTAACCCTTCACTTCCAATCCAGTATTTAGACTTTCCTCTAACATCTTGAGCATCGCAAACTTTAATGTTGCTCCGCTGGGTGCATTATTTTCTCTGCTAGCGCATCTCTTTGCATTTGTCTTGTCTTGTCTCGGACCCCCATTAACATCCTGTTTACATATATCCTAATATTTCCACCCAAATGACATTTTGGGAAATGATTGTCCAAAATAAAATAAAAAACGTAGTTGCTTACTACCCATATTAAAAGACTATTCCCGCTAATCTTTGATCTACCAAAACATTAGTCACACTTTATTTTAAGGCCTTTTGCCGCAAATTTCTAATAAGCTTCTTATTAATACATAGTAAGGTAGTTTGTTAAATTTAGTTATTGTAAATATGGTCATGCAGAATATGTACTTTATACGCTCAAATAAACAGCCAATATGTTATTAATAGGCATGCTAATAAACAATTAGTTAATAGTGAGAATTGGTCCCTATACTAATGTGTTATCAAATTACTAAACTGTCCATTTGCTAAAATAGCTTTCTTACATATTTAAGTAACTCAGTTTGCACTTAACTTGCCAAATATTGCAAAAGTGGGCCTTGTCAAAGCTTCATCTAGACGAGTGGTCTGATTCAGATAATCAGCTCATTAGCAGAGGCTCAAAGACCTGAAATGGGGGTTTCAGACAAAGGACGCATGCTAAATGTCTAGTGCTGGAGGATCCAGGAACGTGGTTGGGCACCAATTCAGCGATCAGATGTTGGGGTGTCCAGCAATGCAAAGTTGAGAAAAGTGACTTTTGGGAGCAGCTACCAAGTAATGAACAACTACATTACAAGTGTTTAACACATTAGTTTTAAGATATGTTGATTTTCCCATAAAAAAAAGTCTAATATTAAAGCGAGATTCCTTAATCATTTTAATGATACAAAGTTTGTCCAATTTAAGTAAACTATCATGGTAATAGTATGTCTATGATAGTTGTGTGGTTTAGAAATTGCAATATAAGGTTATAGTCATTGGTAAAAAATGTCATCTGAATATCATACCGTATTGCTAATGAATAAATACAACTTTTTTTTGAGAAATCATTACGAATAATAAAAAACAGTATACACGACTTCCTCTTGCTACTTTTGAGTCATATTGTGTAGAAATTTTCATTTTTATATATTTTGAATTTTAAAATGATGTGTTTTTCCAAATATGTGGATATAAACTCGAGCAGAATGCTGCTTTGTTGTTGTTGTTGACAGAAGTGTTTTGGGTGGGGGGCGCTGAAAGGGGTTCGCCCTAGATGCTAAAGCTAGAACCCCCACTGATCCAGACTACAGCAGATATATAATGTGATCTTTCCATCCGTTCATCCAGTTCTTGGAGACTCAAGTTAGCTGAACCCTACAGCATGCAGAATCTTCAAGACATGCAAGACACTAGAAACATGGCTGATCGAATTAAAGCCACGATGCAAAAAATAAATAAATAAAACCTGTTAGAAATCAAACAAGCCTTCAGTGGTTGGCTATGAATGTTTTCCGCTCCTGTTAATTAAACATGTCACTGGTTTCAATGCACTGATGCGAATTAATTTGACTTATAATATTTCAAATCTTCCCTTTCTGCAATTACTCAGATCCGATTTGTCTCCCTTTAAAGCATGTCAAATAACATTACGTTGCGAATTATAAAACAGCTTTTTGCATACATTATTAATCATTGCAGAGAGCTAAAATCATTATTATATTAATGGCAAAATGACTTCCAGTGTGTTGACTTCAAATGAATTTTGCTCACATTTACATAACCCAGTCCCACCTAATAAAAGACCAATGAATCCAGCATGTTCATGGGCATGAGTAATGTGTGCATGCATTTCTTTATTTATTTAACCGTATAAATATACAACATCTGATGACAGCTGCCAGAAAACCTCCTGTAAATATGAGTATCTGCTCTGTGCACGTACCTTTATCGATTAAAGCACCCGATATGGTCGACGGTCGTGTGAAAAATGTCACATTTCTGCTCCTGCAGTTGATTTTCACGACAAAGGCTTCCACTCCTCGCTATTTAAAAATGGTTATTTGATTTCCTCCCTGAATCTTTCGTTTAGTCGGGAGTTGATAAACGAGGCCAAACATCAACAATAAAAACCGTGACAAAACGCGGATTCCCTCTTCAGTGACAGAGAAATCAAATACCAGGCGTCCTCATCGAAGCATCATCGCGTCTACAGCACACACCGAACACGTTAGGCATCTATCGGCTTTCATCTGTTTGCCGCAGAAGCGTGTGTTCGTGGATAGATAGATGTTGTAACGCGCTGCTGTGTCGCTCTCTCGGTGCATCTGCTGCGTTCCCTCTGGCGTTACACGCGCGTTCTCAGCTGTTTGATTCGATCCATCGGCGCATCACAAGCCCCGCCCCCCGCTGTCACTCACCACAAACAAGCCCGGCTCTTCACCATGTACGGAATCCCCTCCAACCCCCACCCCATTGTCTGCGTTTACCAACCTTTCTATTCGTTTCAAAAAAGACACCAACTTGGATGAAGAGAATGTAGAAAATAAAGACAAGAGAAACAAAATATTGTATACAATTATAGACAGCAAGGTATTTTGGATATATAGGTAGAGCAGATTCCGGTCATAGCAATAGATTATGATTAATTGTATTTTGCTTTATTTGTGATAAACACAGGTTGATATATTTTTGGCAGAGGTACAGTGTCCTTACATAATTCAGCCAGAGAGTGGCACAGTGATATTTCCAAATAAATAGATGAGTAACAGAGGGAAAAAAGTTTAAACAATGAGAATATAAAGATCTGTGCATTACTGAGAATAAGAAATTAACTATATTCTTTGTGTTGTAATACAGAACGATAATTGTAAAAAATGTTTATGTATTCTGATATTTTTGCCTAAGAGATAGGAGCACAACTCATTCAAACACTTAATAGAAATGTAATAGTTAGAAATGTAATAAATAAAAATGTAATATACCTTAATCTGGTTAGCGACATATTTAAATGTTGATGGAATAAAAACTTTAAATATATACGTAAACTCCAGAAAATGGTTTTAAAAGTTGTAATTTTGAAAATAGCACAATCTAGGACCTTTATACAGTGTGTGCTATCATAAAGACTGCAACTCTATCCTTCGCGGACTTCATCTGCCTTAAATTAATCTATTCATATAACCTGATTATAGGGATAATTCACACAAATAATACTCACCCTCATGTCGTTCCAAACCTGTAAGACAGTTCACCTTCTCAACACAAATTAAGATATTTCTGATGAAATCCGAGAGCTCTCTGACACAAATATGTTGGGCACACAAACAATTTTTGTCCTGATTTTCAATCACTAAAAGTTTTGTGAAAATTGAAACAAATGCTCAGAAATGTTTTGGGGAGGAGTCGTAGACCTACAGCCAATGAGAGAGCAGATACAGGGCAAGGAAATGTTTTGGGGAGGAGTCATAAACCTACAGCCAAAGAGAGAGAAGATACAGGGCAAGGGAATATTTGGGAGAGGAGTCACAGACGTACAGCCAATGAGAGAACAGATACAGGGCAAGGGAGTGTTCGGGGTGGAGTCACAGATGTTCGGCCAATGAGAGAGCAAATACAGGGTAAGGGAACGGTCAGGGGAGGTGTCATAGACCAACAGCTGATGAGAGAGCAGATACAGGGCAAGGAAATGTTTGGGGTGGAGTCACAGATGTTCGGCCAATGAGAGAGCAGATACAGGGCAAGGGAACGGTCAGGGGAGGAGTCACAGACCTACAGCCAATGAGAGAGCAGATACAGGGCAAGGAAATGTTTGGGGTGGAGTCACAGATGTTCGGCCAATGAGAGAGCAGATACAGGGCAAGGGAACGGTCAGGGGAGGAGTCACAGACCTACAGCCAATGAGAGAGCAGATACAGGGCAAGGAAATATTTGGAGGTGGAGTCAAAGACGTACAGCCAATGAGAGAGCAAATACAGGGTAAGGGAACGGTCAGGGGAGGAGTCACAGACCTACAGCTGATGAGAGAGCAGATACAGGGCAAGGGAACGGTCAGGGGAGGAGTCACAGACCTACAGCCAATGAGAGAGCAGATACAGGGCAAGGAAATATTTGGAGGTGGAGTCAAAGACGTACAGCCAATGAGAGAGCAAATACAGGGTAAGGGAACGGTCAGGGGAGGAGTCACAGACCTACAGCTGATGAGAGAGCAGATACAGGGCAAGGGAACGGTCAGGGGAGGAGTCACAGACCTACAGCCAATGAGAGAGCAGATACAGGGAAAGGGCGTGTTCGGGGGATGTTTCATAGAGCTAAAGCCAGCGAGAGAGCACATAAAGGTCAAGGGAATGGTCAGGGGAGGAGTCGTAGACCTACAGCCAATGAGAGAGCAGATACAGGGCAAGGGAATGGTCAGGGGAGGAGTCATAATAGATCTGCAACAGAACAAGTATGGCTTCTGGAAGCAACCATCTCTTTCTTATCTTTATTTTTTGCTGTACCAGCGTACAAAAAGCTTGGATGATTAGCTTCTTGCAGGCTTAAATTTCCATCAGGCAGAAATCCAGTCTCACACAAGAACTCCTGTATCACGGGTGATCTTACGTTATTTCCTGCAGCACTTCTTGCATGTGTTTGGCTGTGAAATGTAGTTTGTAGACAAGACAGAGTTATTGGTGATTCGTACCAGAGCCGGAGGAATCAACAGACCATGATGGATCAATAAGGATAAGAGGAGTCAGGGGTCTGTGGCAGTCATGTATATCACAACTGACCAGGAGCTTCAGGACAGGAACAGACTCTAGGATGAAGTCTGTGGCTGAATCGGTAATGTTTAGATCTTTCTAAACAAACAAGGGGATGCAGTTAGCTGTAATGCCAGCTTCACACACTCACAGAAAGTCCCTGGAGCACGATCGATGGTCAGAATTGATTTTAATGCTCATTCAATTCAGTCCTATACAATGAAATGAGGCTACTGTCTGGTTAATGTGTTTGATATACTAGATCTAAAAACTCCCACGTGTGGTCACTGAGAGGTCGATCCCTCTCGCAGGGGATGAGGACACAAACAGCCACTAGATCCATCAGTTATTGGTCAGCTATTCTGTAACACTGCCAAAGATGAAGAAGTTGAGTCTAACTGCAGGTTCATTCCAGTAACATGAGTAGAAATAAGGAGAAAACGTTCCAAAGAGAGACAAAAACACTGAACACATGTGACATTAGATGTGTTCCATACATGTACTGTTTTAAATGTAGGAGGAGATCAAACCAGGTTCTATGTAACAATAGACAATGATATACACATCACTGAATTTGTAAGCAACGTATTTAATAATGTGTTAATTTATTATCCTGTTTCTCCAATGAAAGCTACATCAGAGGTGGACATTGTAAAGGTCAAAAGGATGAAGTGTCTCAGTGCAGTGATGAGAGATGTGGTTCATCACCTATTCAGATGAACTGATGTACTGACTGACATTGCTTGGACATTAAAGGCCTTGTAAGACAATATTAGTTGGTTAATAAATAAGATTAAAGAAACTTTTTGGGGGTTGGAGTTGAAGCATTCTTTGTATCCTATGTTTTGGAATAAACTTTAGAAATTAAAGCCAATTTTCCACCAAAATTACTGGGAACAAGTTGTCCCAGGAAGTTTTTGCAGTCTGTATTTTCATTGTGGTCTAAAGTACTGTGAAGATTTGGTAAATAGTCTGGTGACATAGGTCTGCACGCATTTCCCAAAACCAAAAATGCAAATGTCAGACTCCCGCGGACGAGTTGAGCTTTCATCTGGCTGAGGTCCTGCCATGAGGCCGTTCTACTGACATGTCAAACAACCAATCACAGTTTGTTTCGTTCAGCCTCAGCCAATTCAACCAATCACTGATGACAGGAGTGTTTCCACTTAGCCAATGGTCTGTGGGCATGACGTCTGAGACTGATCAGCTAAGTTCTTATAAAGGTGTTCAACTAAGTTCTTGCAGGAACTAATTCACTAAAGCAAAGACCTGAAGGTCTCCCATGTCCTTCAGGATCTGATTTACTCTGTGGAATCAGCTGTAAAAGAGGATGAAGGTCAGAGATTGAAGTTCAATTTAAGATTATCCACACGTCAATGCTTTTTTGCTGAAGTTGCCATATCGGTTATGAATGAGTTTGTGTGTGAAGTATCAGCTTCTTAAGACAGACTTCAGTTTCGCTCTTATTTAATACTGTTTTTTATTTATGGTCCAGGAGTCACTTGTCCAATAATACAACATTATTTATGATAAAATACACAGTCAAGGTAAACTCAAGCAGATGTTCAGTTTTTGTTGGTGCAATCATTTCCAACATCAAGCTTAAAATGGTCTATAGAAAGCTAGCTGTAATTGGTTTTAGTGTCTTATTTATGCCATCTGCAGTACTCATGCTCAGTTAGTAATACAATGGTCAAATATATATCTAATTTAGTAGTGATTTGGTACACACACAAAAAACCCAGAATAAAAATTTATGTCTGGAACTTAAATAATAATAAAAAAAATATGTATCAAGACCCCTTTGTTGCACATGCATTGTGTAACTCTGAAATATTAATCAGTGCATGTTACTTCAAATAAAACTAAATGTGTTTGTAATCAATGTGAAACGGTTCACTACCACAAGAAAAGTTCAGGACCTACAGCACAAATCGGATCACTTCTGAGGGGGTTTTCCAGAAAAACTCAGCTTTCCATTCCAAAAACTGATGTAACTTTCAGGGGATTTAAGTAGATGTAATATCCTATTTTCCAAACACATACTTCTTGGGAACAGGATATGTGACAGGGATGGCTTCACCGTATGTGTACACCACCACCCTACCGCTTAAAAAAAAAGAACATCACAGAATTTGCAATGGTTTTATCAGTTATTATGGATATTATACTGATTTTAATGGAAACTGTAATGGTGCCTACTGGTCTCTAATAGTATTTGGTCACCTTCTGTTGGTGGCTTGTTCGATCCACCAATACCTAATGAAACATATCCCAAATCACACTACAGGAAACCATTTTTAATGGTTTTAATGGTTAAAAGTTGATAGTTTGTAATGGTATTTGTAGTGGAAATCAACATAGAATTTCTGTGCTTTCCAAATCTTAAACCAACTTTTTCTCATCTTACATGTTGACTCCGCATTTAAAAGGATGTCTTTATTTGCTACAGGACTTATAATGGCACTCACAGATAAACACTAAATTATAAAGCCGTATTAATAGATACACCCTGAGTAAACAAGTTTTGGGTTTATCAACCGAGAGTTGAGGGTACATGTAAGTTAACCATGTTTTCTGGAACAGCCCCCCCCTCGACGAACTCTGACTGTTTCTAACGTTTATAATTTACTGTGTACAAGTGGGAACAAAGGCAATGTCAACTAAAACAAAAACAAGGTAGAAATCTATCGTACATGAATTATTTTCTCTTTCATTATGGGCGCATGAATGTGTTTAACCATGGCAAGAAGCGGGACACTTTCTGTAAGACATAACCGTTCTTGCAGTCGGTTCCTGGATGTTGGCTGACTATGCCGGTGAGGAAGAACACCTCTCTGTAGAGCGTGAGCACAGGACTGCCCTGTCCCAAGACGCAGTCTGCTTTAGCACGAGGCAGAGTACACGCCATTTTGTTGGTGACCTAAAGACAAAATAAAAGCACTCAGTTATATGTCTCTCCTTTAAATACCTTTGAATCTCCCTGCATTTACACCTGTGCTGTATATATCAGAAAACAAGACAAAAATACGGAGAAAGAGAGCAGTTTATTGCAGTGTATGCACAATTAATACCATGATTTTAAGATTTTTTAAGATCATTTGGATGATAATACGTTTGATTATGAGGAAAACCATTTGTGAAGTGGTTTCTTCGTGACCATGGGAACACAATAAAATACTGAAATGTCTACCAACCTGACCAGAGTGGCGCTGTGAGCAAACAAGCAGTTTGTCGTAGGAAAGGTGGTTTAACATGAGGTTCCCTTCAAGATCCGTTGCACCGGAAACTTCCTTCCAGCCGGTGACGACACCCATGTAGTCGCCCGCCATGAGCACACTGTCAGCGAAGTCTCTCTCGGGCAGACAGGCTGGAAGCACGCTCTTCTTGAAGACCATCTTCTGCGTCAGCTCTACTACAGCCATGTCATTGTCAGGTTTGCCCTCAACATAGAGCGGGTGGATGTGCACCTGCTTTACCTGAAGCGTCTGCTCTCCTGCTTCGAATGAGGTCACCCTTTTACCTGTAGAGTGCGACGAATGATCTTTTAAGCATGTTGGGAAACCACCGTTCATGCAATTTTTCCAAAAACCTGATGGTACTCACCCACCGCCACCTGAAAGCTGTCGTGCTTCCTAACACACTGGGCGGTGGTGAGAACCATGTTCTCTTTGAAGATCACCCCACTGCAGAAACCAACCGATCCACGTTGCAGCATCGCCTTTGAAACAATGAGTACATGCAAACAATGTAAAGTACCTGCACACTGTAAAGTTTCCACGGCATCTAAATGTGACAGTGAGTGTCTTTAATTATTGTTTTGTGTATGTACAGAATAATGGTGTGTTTCAAAAACTGCTCAAAATTTGGATGTGAAACATTAGACCCTGACTTTGTTGGATTTGAACTCATTCAACTCTAACAGCACTTAATTCAAGTAAATATGAATGACTTGAGGATGGAATAGAAATCTGGTTTTCTATGAAATCTGTGAACTCAAATCTGCAGACTGGCTCTGACTTTACGTAAACAACAAACATGATGTCCTGAGGATCAAGTGTGGGTTGTTCACCTGCCAGGGACACTCTTCTTGGGCACAGGTGAGTCCTTGATAGTCTGACTGTGTGTTGGTTGACTGACGTCTGTCCCACTGACTCAAACTTGCCACTTTTCCACATGGAAACGTTACTAAAGAGAAAAGTAAATGTGTACTCAGTGATGATTCGAGGAACTCAATTCGAGGTTTAATTAAGTGATAGATAGTTGTTCAGGTCTGTCTATTTGCACATATTGCTATAAACTTGGGATCTCACATTTTCACTCTCCTCACTTTCTCTCTTCCTGCAACTTGTGTGAATGTGTGAGAGCGTGTGCTTATAGAGTATTAGATTCACGCAATAAAGCCTTATTTATAGTGAAAAGAGAAGTATCTTGTGCTTTGTGCTTACAAGTTAATTAAACTGCTGATCGTGTTACTGTGCTAAAGCTAATCTTAATCTTACATAGAACACTGTAAGATGGGCTGTTTTTGACCATTTCAAATGGAAAATGCTTATCCTTGTTGACCATTTCTCTCTTCCCATCATTCTCTCCCTAATCAGTACTTAACAAATCCCATTCTGTGTTCATACCATGGTAAAATATGCACTTAGTTATGGTTCCTCTGTAAATTTATTTAGGTGTTCTTAAATATATAACCAATATCTAGGTATTAAACTAAATAAAAAAACAGTACATACATAATGTTTATAAAACAAAGCTTTATTGAAACAATAAAAAAAACTAATATTTTTTAGTTTACTTTTGCAAAGTTATTTTTAATATTATTTTAGTACTTATAATAATAGGAAAGTTTCATAATCAGTACAATTTCTCAACTCATCTGCAATCGTCAGCTGTTGCATTAACCTGTTTGTGCATTGTTCAGAAACTGATTGTGAGATAGAGACATAAGGGACTCACCAGCTGGCACGCACTTCTCTCTCTGCTGCAGTTTCCAGCCGTACGCACACGAGCACTCGTACGACTGATAGCCCGGCTTACAAAACTGACTGCACCCTTTGCTCTTATCGATTACACATACCGTTTGATCTAGATGTGAAGAAAAAAAAAATCTGTGAGAATCAACAACAAACTTCATTCAGCATTACATAACAAAGACAATTGAGAAATACTAATTTATCCTGTGGTAAATTTATGCTCTTGTGACTGACATGACAGGTATGAGTTGTTGACAGACCTCAGCATCTTTAGTCATTATGTTTATTTTTGCACCTTTCACGACTCTCAGTACACCTTAAAAGTCATCCTAAGAATATTAATATAACAACAATAAATAGAGCATACTGTAACATACATTAAGACACAGAGGAATAAAACATTGCTTAGTACACGTGAAATTATAAATAATTTAAATACGTTTTAATAAATGAGTTTTACAAAAAGATTTAAAGGTATGAAGCTTATTGCTGTTACAAATGTCCAAGGGAAGGAAATTACACAAATGGAGGGGAACCAGACCTTAACAAGCATAGATGGGTAAAAAAATAGACCGGACAATGGTCACAGAGAAGCTATCAAATTTCAGTTATACCACTATTGAGTTAGTGGTAAATTAGATGACAGTCAGTTTTTAATTACAGCAAACATTTGAACAGTGAAGGTGGAGGAAAGACATAGAAGATAGATAAGGCTGAGCATTGTCAGTATATCAGTGGAAATGAATGCCGTACTTCCTAAAAATGTATAGGATTCCTAAAAATGGTGATAGATAAATAATAAATAAAAGAGGGCCCAAAACTGAGCCTTGGGGAACACCAGTTAAACTAAGACAGACCTGTGCCCACTGCTCCAAGAGAGTCCAGTTTGTTAAGGAGGATGTTAAACGAGATTGTATCAAATGCCATACTTAAAATGAGCACCGGTTAGTTCTCACCACAGTTTTTTTTTAAATGCCACAAAAGTGGGGGTTGTGCACTGCGAAGAGGAGGGGGAAGAGGGGAGACAGACAACTTTGGATTCAGACTGAATAAAACAGAAGAGAGTGATGAATAAATCTCCGTGATTAAAGACAAAGAAGATGAGCACCCTTCAAAAATGTGTTGGAAGAGAATCGAGTTGACAAGTAGAGGATTTAGATTTCTGAATGATTCAGGTTATTGGAAGTTTAAAAGGTAGACCTCTTGAGTTACATGTTAAGGGATGCGTAGAGAATGAAATCACAACTGGGGCGATTTCAAATTCTGGCGTTTCAGAAGGATAGAAAGCCTGATTCTGGATATTTACATTTTCTGTTTCTTGATCCCTTTTATGTGTACTTTTGAAATAGAGCTCAATCAAGATGAGGGTTCAGTTACATACCTGTCTCACAGTTGATTCCTGAAAAGCCTGATTTACAAATGCAGTCAAAGCCCCCCACACTATCTGAACACATGGCTCCATTTTTGCATGGCTTCTCAGCACACTGGTCACCATCTAGCAAGTAAAACAACATCAGAGATGATGAATGTTACACACTTAAAACTTTAAAGGTCTATAAATGTATAAAATCAGAATACACCAAATCTTGAGCATTAGTACACGATTCTCTGAAAGGCTTGATATGTCTGGTCAATCGTAGCAATCCCATGTGCAATACTGTTTTGTGCTGACCACTACATAACTACATAATCAACTGCTTTTGTCCAACATACTTCTTACCTGTTGTCAGTTTCATCTAATAACCAGCTGACCTGGACATGGAATAGGTCCAATGTATTATATATATTTATTTAGTTTCTTTAATCAATTTGATTTCATCAGGGCAACAAGTGGAACAACTGATCCCACTTGTCTATATTAATTTCATTGAGGTACCTGAAATGCAGGGTTTCCCAACTCATTCAACACACTAAACAGCTGTTGGGTTGAACCAGGTGCTTTAATTAGTCTAACACATCTAACACATTTTGGTAGGTGGGTCTCTAGAACTGGAGACGTCTGGAAAAAAACAGTTTACACATGACTTTCTCACATGACCATCATGCATAATGCAACATTCACAACTTACCAATGTAGACAGACCAGAAGATATCCTTTAAAAAAACAAAAACACAATCCATTTAAGTCTTTACATAATAACGAGTGCAACTCTGAATAGTAGTAGTAATATTCGACTAGTAGTGTGTGATATTCATACAAATGACATCTAAGTTTTTTTGATAATGATAATTATTAAACATTTTGAGCATGTGTTTCGTACTGGTATCTTAGATGGCTAAGGCTTAGTATTTGGAATGAAGATGCATTAAATATGCATGAAGGGACTAGGTGTAAACTGTCAAGGTCCAGAAAAGTATGCAAAGCATCGTCAGAATACTCCATCTGCCATCAGTGTCAGTTGCACTGCAAACTTATATTTGCACTATTTGTTTTTGCTTCCTTTGTGCAAAGTAATGACATGCTCCAAAATGATATGGTGATAGATAAATAATAAATAAAAGAGGGCCTGAAACTGAGCCTTGGGGAACACCAGTTAAACTAAGACAGACCTGTGCCCATGTCTCCAAGAGAGTCCAGTTTGTTTAGGAGGATGTTAAACGAGATTGTATCAAAGGCCGTACTTAAAATGAGCACCGGTTAGTTCTCACCAGTTTTTTTTTAAATGCCACAAAAGTGGGGGTGGTTCTCACCTCGTCAGAATACTCCATCTGCCATCAGTGTCAGTCGCAACTTACATTTGCACTGTAAGTTCAAGGTGTTTTTGTTTGCTTTGTGCAAAGTAATGACATGCTCGATAATGACTGCTTGCACATTGTTGCACAAATAATACATTTTCATCACAAAGAATAAATGTCACACACCCCAAGTTTAGACAGGTGAATTCAAATTAAGATTTAGACTCACTGTGCGATAATTATCCTGGAAGACTTCTCTTGCTTCTTCGTAATCACACACTTCCTCCAAACACTCCCTCTCGAGGCTGGCAGGGAGTTTAGTCTCTTCATCACCTGTGTTGGCTCTCTTCTGGCGGGATATTAAACTAAGAGCATCCCACTTCTCCAGGAACACAGGAGCTGGGGTGTGTGGGGACAGAAATATTATTAAGTTAGTCAGTAGTGCATCCATTAAAAAAGAGCTCAGTGTGTTCAACACACCTGTGAATCCTTTCGTAAAGAACAACAGCCAGTGAACACAATGTTAAGTGTAGACATCTTCATAATTCATGACACATCACTGCCTCAATTACAAAAAGTGTAGAGCTCAGTCAGTTACTGACAGTTTTGGTGATTATAAAAGTAGCATTCTTTGCTCACTTTTGTTTACAACCCATTCACAATTTAAATATATCTTATTTATTTATTCATTCATTTATTTTTAAAAACTGAAATGGTCAACTTCAATATGTACATTCTGCTATGGGATATATGAAATGTTATTAGAAAGTAATAAATAAAACAATTCTTTATTCGATGAATGTTTTATTTTAATAATAAAAAAATCAGTCCTTGTATTACTTTGTAAACCAATCACATTATAGCCTTGATGATAAACTTTTTTGACATTGCGTCACTGTTTGCAAGTACAGAACAGTACTGTCAACCGAATACCACCTGTTACAACATTATCTGTGTCTAAATAAACCCCTTTTTTCCCTAATTCTGAATCTATAAGAGGGCTCTGCCTGAAGTTGGCAACATAACAAATACAATGGCGCAGTTCTTAATGACGCCGCAAATCTCCGGACCTGCTGTCAAAACAGCACACGGTCCCACTGTGATAATGTATCAGTTAGGAAGAATTATATGAGACATTATTTTAGAGCAATTTGTACAACATATTCTATAAAACAACCAAAACACTCCTTGGCACAGTTGCCAAATCCCGCGAGACAAAGGCGGATCTGGCAACCCGAGCATGGGTTTGATCACGAGGTGCCTGTTTCTTTTCTCACCGCTTGTCTATATGGACTGATCATCTGTGATGATAACGCATTTAATTTAAGCATTTTATAAGAGCTCTAGGGGACTTTCATTGATATGTCAGGCTCTCGCTTGATTCATTTTAATGGTTATACGCTGAACTTGCCAAAAGTCTGACAAAAACTGACGCAGGAGAATGAAAGACCACAAGAAAAAAGAGCTCGTGTTTAACAGACACCAAAAGATTTAAAAGCATTAACTTACCTGTTCTTTTGTGCAACTCAGCGGTCACAAAGCCAAACAAAACTGCGAGAGAAAACACTCTTCCGAGGAAAGCCATGATGACGGTCGACGCCTCTGTATGTGAAAAACAGGATAATTTCACTGTAATTTAAATGTTATACCCACGCTTGTCCTGAATGTTCAGCTTCCAGTTAGAGTTAACATCACAATAATAAACAGCGGTGGGTTTTAACCGTAAAATGCAGTGTAGGTTCTCTATTGTTTGTTTATTATAGGCTGTTATTACATAACGGAGACTCACCGCTGTGCTTCTGGCGCAGATCTGAGCTCTTCACTGAGGAAACAATAATATCTGATATCAACTATATTATATTTCGTCCTGCGCTGACAATCTGCTGTCGCATCTGTTGAGGTGAAATAGTCTGTCAGGCTGACATCATAACATCTATTGTTGTTGTTTTGTACAAGCACGAGCCGTCCTGCGTTTGTGTGTATAACCACACGAGGACGCAGTTGTAGCTTTCACAATGAATTAATTATTGTAGTTCATATTAAGCCATAGTTCGATGTTTTCATCAGTTCGATCGTTTTGTGAGTGTTTTTGTGAGGTAAATAAAGTTTTATTTATTTTTTTAAACTTTTAAAGTGCTTTACAGAAGAGAAATACAAATATCACTGGCAACTTTAAAAACTTGAAAGCATGCATCATGTATTTTTAAATGTAAACAGTGTATGTAGATTTTATGTCATTTAAAATCGTATGCACCATGTTTTACAAAAGGTAAGGCCACTTGAAAATGTCAATTGGTTAACCGCCAAAGAATGAGAAATATTACATATTTTATCCACCTACCACGCAAGCTTACTTAAGAAATAAATACTTAATTAAAAAAAAAAAATCACATTAAATATATTTTATTAGTTATCTATAAATGTAAATTTGAATGCGTTTTTGCAATATTTGGCAGGACATTTCGTCCCCTTTGAATTATAAGGTTCTATTTGACATTTTTGTCAAAATTGAGTTACATATTCTTATTCAGTGACAACTTATTTATATTATGTGATAGATTTTTTTTAATTTTCTGTAAATTTTTTGACTTTTTATTTAAATAAATAACAAAGTTGTATCTATACAGTCGAATGGAATGCAAAAACGTTGAAGCTCAAAACTACTCTGAATGCAGATAGAACCTTATAATTCCAAGGGGACGATATGCTGAAAACATCTTTTTTAGAAATAATATTTAACAAATTGTTTTACGATTTAAATTTTTTTTTTTACACAATGTTATTATACTAAACTAGATTACATTTGATTTCACATAAATTTTACAGTATATAATTATATTTTTATGAAAAATACTGGTTTACACAATTGACATGAACCAATTAAACCACCTGCCCAGCTAACACAGTTACGTCGTGACGACGTAACTGGACCAGACCATATTCGTTGCAGCGACGTCCCAAATAACGTTCCAGCGACGTAACTTTGTGATTCCCATATCCGTCGTGACGACGTTATAGTGGAACGTCTCTGGAACGTGATGAGTACGTCCCAGCGACCAAACTGGCACGTTATGAGGACGTTCCTATAAAGTACCATATTGGTCGCAGCGACGTACCATATAACGTTCCAGCGACGTAACTTTGTGATTCCCATATCCGTCGTGACGACGTTATAGTGGAACGTCTCTGGAACGTGATGAGTACGTCCCAGCGACCAAACTGGCACGTTATGAGGACGTTCCTATAAAGTACCATATTGGTCGCAGCGACGTACCATATAACGTTCCAGTGACGTAACTTTGTGATTCCCATATCCGTCGTGGCGACGTTATAGTGGAACGTCGCTGGAACGTTATGAGAACGTCCTAACGACCAAACTGTCACGTTATGAGGACGTGACATTACAGGATCATATTGGTAATTCATATTTTCACCTCACCATTACCTTGAAATACATAAATAACTAATAAACTCAATCCATCTCTGGTGCAAAAAATAAACCTTATGAAATCTAATTGTAATCTAATTATAGGGGATTCATAGTAAATACATTAATTACATACATGCAATGCAAACAAATACAAAAACATTACATTCTAATATAAAATAGACAAAAACACACTGCATTCATTCACAAATCAACATTTATTCAGCACTACTTTCTACAAATACTAAAGTCAAAACTTTTTGAACATTGCACATGTTCTTTAACCATGCAAAGTGTTTCTAAGTCATGAGCACAGAAAACTGAACATCAATTCATAGATTACACAATATAAACAATAGAAAATGTTTGTCTTATTAAGGATGGGGATAGTTAATGACATCAGTGAAAAGTATATATAATTATCAGTACATTTATTGATACAACTGTACATAATTTAGTGCAACAAAAAATACATGATAAATAGATATGAAACAATTCAGCAGATACTGCACCGAGATACTGCACAAAGTAAAACTGTTTTCGTGAGCATCGTATATGAGGCTCCTGGTATAAATAGTATAAAAAACGAATTAGTAAATCATGGACATGATTTCTTTCTTTTTCTTGCATGTCATGATCAGGGCTCTGTGCTCACTATCAGAGGATTAACCTAAACAATAAAGCAATTACCAAAGAACCATAATTCTTGAGCTTCTCAGAAAAAAAGAAAGCGTAAAGATATGAAAAATGAACAATATCGAGATTTCTAGCATCTCTCCTGTATTATTTGTCCCACCTGAAAAAACAAAAGTTTTAAAGAAAATGAGCGTATTGACTTTCTCAGAAGAATCTGTGATCTGTGATTACTGACTGTGGAGAAGACTCTTTCAGACAGTGCTGAGGAGGCAGAGTTAGGTGCAGGACAGCTGATAGAGAAGAGGAAGAGGGTGTTTCTTACCCCAGCAGCAGAAGACAGGCTCTTCTGAGGGAAGGACAGGAGGCTTGATGCAGTGTTTTGCTGTAGAACAAGGCTCCTTCTCAGCACCTGATCTTCTTCAGAAAAGAGTTCCTCTAGTGTAGAGTCAGACACTCAGATTTCTTGCAAACTGGAATCTTTTAATAACATTTAGCATATTACTGTAGTCATGTTCATTGTTTTTATTGTAACACATGGAAAGTTTATGAGAAAATTATTAAATGTGTTCTTCCTCCTCTTCTTCATCCTGGGCCTGCACTGTCAACATCCTTCTCTGGTAGCTGAAAGGGAGGATCATCTTGTTAATGTTGCTCATGTTCACAACCAGTCAAAATCTGGAAATCTTTTCTTTATGGTTTTCAAGAGAAGTCTCTTCTGCTCACCAAGGCTAAATTAATTAATTAATTTGAATAAACTTAAACGTATTTATTGAAATAATTATGAGGCAAAGCTGAATTTTTCAGTAACTTTACTCCAGTCTTCAGTGTCACATGATTTTTTCATATTCACTGATTTGCTGCTTTTTCATAAACATTGCTGATTATCATCAATCAGTGCATTTACATGCATTATTGCTCTATGATCAAAGTGTGCATCTGCTCATGACGTACATGAATGATGTGAATCACATCTGCAGTTAGCTTACTACGGTCATTAGTTCCACTGAACTCTATTGGTAACGAAGGAACTTGTGACCACAGTTGGTTTTAGGGAAACGCACCCCATATTAGAAATGATGGGGAAGAAAACTTAGCATTTCTGGAAAGTCAAATTTTTTCTCCATGATTATTTTATAAAACACAAAGTTCAAAACATTGAAAAAAAAAGGTAATCTTTTGTAAAATTACAAAAGTCTTCTCTACCACTGGTATTCAATTTTATGCATTCTTGCTATTAGGCCCCCCCTCCCCCAAAAAAATTTAACTGTAGTGTAGACAAAAAGTTTGAGCAGCACAACTGTTTTCAACGCTGATAATAATCAGAAAAATTTATTGAGCAGTAAATCAGCATATTAGAATGATTTCTGAAGATCATGTGACACTGAAGACTGGAGTAAATAATGCTGAAAATATAGCTGTGCATTATAGAAATAAATTATACTTTTAAAATATATTTAAAACGTTTGACCAACTGTGTACATTGCTACATTTAAATGAAAACTCAACTTGTAATAAACAATGAACACATTCTCAAAGAACTTACATTCTGGTGATTACTTCCTTCCCTCACTGCTGTCAGTTCCCCTCAGTCGTTCCCAGACCTCCTTGTTTTTAATCTTTCCCTCAAATCTACAGAAACAAACAAATCATTTTATAGACAATTTGGATAAGTCACAAATTGCAATAGTTATATAACTATAATCACAATACTCAATTATATATATAATTATAAATATATATTGAATAGGCACACAAGTATCAGGATAGTATTGATTTGGCAGATTAGCATATCATCCCAGCCCTAGTTACTACAGTCAAAACAACTCTCTTCAAGAGCGCACAATAACTGAGATTTAAAACTGTTAAAAGAAAAGGCTCAAAATATTGCACACATATAATACACAACATTAATATCTCTTCCCTTGGTGTTTTGAACATTTCTATGAGTAATGCTACACGCTGTGACTCTGTGTTGCGTATTAATCTGCGCACTGGTTGTGTTTAAGCACTGCACACTGTATAGGAGCCATACCTTTTCATATTATAATACATTAGCACAATGAAAGATTATTAAGTCTTTCTTGTTCTGTCCCATCTGCCACGTGTTGCTGCCTTCATTACTGTGAAGAATGAAGAAGAAAGAAATGTATTTTACACACACATACATTATATACACACCCACATATACACACCAACATATACATACATACATACATACATACATATATATATATATATATATATATATATATATATATATATATATATATATATATATATATATATATATATACACAGTACAGACCAAAAGTTTGGACACACCTTCTCATTCAAAGAGTTTTCTTTATTTTCATGACTATGAAAATTGTAGATTCACACCGAAGGCATCAAAACTATGAATTAACACATGTGGAATTATATATGGAATTATATACATAACAAAAAAGTGTGACACAACTGAAAATATGTCATATTGTAGGTTCTTCAAAGTAGCCCCCTTTTGCTTTGATTACTGCTTTGCACACTCTTGGCATTCTCTTGATGAGCTTCAAGAGGTAGTCACCTGAAATGCTCTTCAACAGTCTTGAAGGAGTTCCCCGAGAGATGCTTAGCACTTGTTGGCCCTTTTTCCTTCAGTCTGTGGTCCAGCTCACCCCTAAACCATCTGGATTGGGTTCAGGTCCGGTGACTGTGGAGGCCAGGTCATCTGGAGCAGCACCCCATCACTCTCCTTCTTGCTCAAATAGCCCTTGATGCCTTCAGTGTGACTCGACAATTTTCATAGTCATGAAAATAAAGAAAACTCTTTGAATGAGAAGGTGTGTCCAAACTTTTGGTCTGTACTGTAAATATATATATATATATATATATACATACATACATACATACATACATACACACACACACGCGCACACACACACACACACACACACACACACACACACACACTTTTGCACATCCTGTCATACCGGTGACTGGGTGTTGCTGCAATAGACTCATTTTGCAGCATTAAGGTTAACGATTAATCGATTAATTGATCGTTAATTTAAACTACGATCGATCATGGAAATGATTGAAAATTGACACCCTTACACAGAAGTATAGAAATTCTATATTGATTTTAAAAAAATCCAAAAAACGACACTGATATCGGATCGGAATTACTGTCTCTTCTCACAGTGACAGCCAATCACATTAGTTTTCTGGTATTGCATGCACTTGATTGGCTTGCGTCTGCGCTAGGGTATTTGCATAAGACGTTCTGACTGGAGGACGGCTGCATTGGCGCTTGAAAAGTCTTCAACTTCTATTTAGAATTAATTTCTAGAATTAATTTCACCATGCTTGACGTCACTCCATTTAAAAGTAAACGAGAAGCGTTGACGCCCCGTGTGATAGGGCGTTATATGTCTGGATACCGCTGCACAAATCTATCAACAACGAGAAATGTAGTTCCAGCACGGCCTTACATCCAGGACAGCAGAATGGTCAGGATGACCTGAAACACATAACCAACTGAAATCAATTTAAAAGTATTTAGTCTTGCCTGAGTGATGCTGAATCAACCAGGTTTAGTTTTTCACCCAGGAGAAACTGCTTCCTGTGGAACAGTCTCCATGAAGAATGATCTCTTGATCCTGGATCCTTGCTGCCATCCACTCGAAGGTGATTTGGAGGATATGTGGTTGTGTCTAAAGGGTAATGAATCAATGTTACAAGAATACTGATAGCAGCACTATTGATCCTGTAGCTTATGTAAATGTTTTCAGTACCGAACAAGTCAGGAACCAAATTAGTACCAGTTCTTGAAACCCATCTCTACTTGTAATAGTTGTCTTGTTGCTGCTGCCCAGACTGTCTCTTCCCCTGATGATAAATATATGTGCTCATTTTAAAGCAATAAATAATACATTTAAATTACTAGGTGCTAACAAATATATTTCCTTATAAGGAACTCACTGAATCATTGACTCAACTGGTGGCAGTAAGGACCTGTTTTTATACAGTCTATGGTAAAGACCTAAAAAAAAGTTAACAAATTGTTTACTTTTTGTGAACCGAAAGTATCAGATCAATTTGAGAATTAAACTAGCATTAAAAAGCATGCATGTGAAAAACACCATCAACACCAATAATGAACAGATGACAGAATTTACAAGCCTGCCACTTGAGGGAGAAAAGGGGAAATTATTAATCCCGCATAACGTTACACTGAACATGATTTCGGCAGCCTCGGTCTAATTAACGTTAAACTTTATACAGCGGTTTATATTCAAGTTCACAGAATGGCTAGCATGAGCATCATCAAGCTCGAGCGGCAGGCATTCAAACAAACTAATTAACGTTACTACGGTTAAAAATTGAATAATTAGAAAGTGAATACTGTATAGTTTATAGTGTTAAATTTCAAATAATTTAAAACAGGTAAGGTTATATTCGATTTTAACAGTTAACGTTACCTTAGACCACCTCTGAGACTGCTTTTGAGCTAATTAACCAAACAGAGTATTTATTTATTAAATTGAAAGAGAAAACCTACAAAAATACAAAACACTACTCCTCTTTGATGGCATTTAACGTTATATCAGTTAAAATATATGAATAAAAGTAGATTTATAGGACTTACCTTTCCTCCGTGTCTGTCCGCTGGAAGTTGACCGTTACAAAATGACGGGCACGCGCACGTCGCGCACTTCACTCAGAAAGTGACGTGCGCTGCTAGTTTAAGGTTTAAATGTTCATTTGTCCCGTACTCTCTTTCATTAACAAACATTATCACCATTTGCTAAGTAAATTGTTTATTTTATTTTATTGTTCTTAAACTGATGGCATATATATATATATAAAATTCTTTTAACATGCTTGATTAATTTTTTTGTATATTTCCCAAAGAATATGCTGTTCAAATGGTATCTTAATAATAATAATACATCTAGTGCAATAATATTAAAAGTTATCTGAAGACCAGCTGACCACGTCGCTACAACGTCCCCAATGGGACTAACTAGCGACGTCTTTTGAGGACGTGCCCACGACGTTTCTGGGAAGTTAGCCAAGATTTCAAAAAATGGAACTTTATCACGACGTCCTCACAACGTTAGCATAAAGTAATGTCGCGCTGACCAAATGACGACTAACTGGCGACGTCCTCACAACGTTCTGTGTTTGCTGGGTGACCATGTTGCTTCCACAGCCAAATGTCATTGTTTGATATATATATATATATATAGATGTCACAAGGTGACGATCTTTAGGGGCGGAACCAAAATTCGGGAAGTTTGGTTCCGCCCGGAAGTGTTTCCAGAAAAACAGAACACCGGAACTTCCGGTAGCGCCGTAAGAGGGAAAATCAGGGAATTCGATGCACCTGTGCCTAGTTAGGGACAGCGGTTGGTGATTGGAGGATACGCTGGACAAGGCAGTACTTAAGGCCAAGTTATTTCACAGTCTGGGAGCTCTTTCTGGTGTGTGTGAAGCACTGTGTTGTGCCCGTCTTGGTGCGCTGCTGGTGGCTGTCTAACTCTCTCTCTCTCTCCCTCAGGCTGGAATTGTATGATTGTGAAGACATCGCGAACCTTAAAGGTTGAGAAGTGAACGGATTATACGGCGAACTGAGACGATGTGAAAAAGGGGATTGGAAGCGGCATTGATGTGAGTACTAAGAGCAAGTCGAAAGTGTCCTGTATATTGACCTGGCGTTGTGTAGATCTCTCCAGGAGGAGGAGGGCGGCCCTACCCCTAATATAGCGTGGTGGGAGAGCCGAAGGAATACTTATTGAAGTAGTCACAATGACGACATCACTAGCTAGGCCGCATATTCCATCGCCAGATCCGAACCAAGCGAAGTGAAGGAAGACGGGTGTCCTTGAGTGTGGTGGGTGAGTCTTCGTGCTGTGAAAACCTATAATTTTGACGTGGTGCTGTATATTGCTGTGGGCTGCTGTGTATTGCCGTGTGTCCTGTCAGATAAACCCCCCTTCACGCACTTCGTCGCGGGAGGACAAGGAGACTGCTGGTCCTAGCCTAGTTCAGTACAGTATATGTTGTGAGCGTGCTTCAGATCTCCGGAGATAGCACGGTACGCTGTGTCCAGCCCAGAGGTGAGAGCCATCCAAAGAAGAGTAACTGTGCTTTGGGTCCAAGTTGATACCTGTGGAGAGGAAAGGAAAGAGAGAGTGAGTAACACAAGGAGAAACAGAGGAAACCTGTACTTACAGTACGCTGTGTTCAGCCCAGAGGTGAGAGCCATTCAAAGCAAACTAACTGTGCTCTTGTGCCCAAGTTGATACCTGTGGAGAGAAAAGGAGAGAGAGTGAATAACACGAGGAGGAATAGAGCGAACCCTGTACTTACAGTACGTTGTGTCCAGCCCAGAGGTGAAAGCCATCCAAAGCAGAGTAACTGTGTTTTGTGTCCAAGTTGATACCTGCAGAGAGGAGGAGAGAGAGTGGATAACGCGAGGAGAAATAGAGCGAAACCTGTACTTACAGTACGCTGTGTCCAGCCCAGAGGTGAGAGCCATTCAAAGCAAACTAACTGTGCTATTGTGCCCAAGTTGATACCTGTGGAGAGAAAAGGAGAGAGAGTGGGTAACACGAGGAGAGACCGAGGAAAACTGTACTTACGCCGCTGCCTGTGGAGAAAGAGAAAGCGAGTGAGCACCCAAGGAACGAACTGTGTGAACCAGTACTTACTGTGAGCTGTAATCAGCGAAGAGGTGAGAGCAAAACCAAGCTGAACTAACTGTGCCTGTGTGTCCCAGCCGTTGCCTGTGGAGAAAGAGAAAGAGAGTGAGCACCCAGAGAACGAACTGTGTGAACCAGTACTTACTGTGAGCTGCAATCAGCGAAGAGGTGAGAGCAAAACCAAGCCGAATTAACTGTGCCTTTGTGTCCCAGCCGTTGCCTGTGGAGGAAGAGAAAGAGAGTGAGCACCCCGAGAACGAACTGTGTGAACCAGTACTTACCGTGAGCTGTATTCAGCGAAGAGGAGGAAGAAGGAGGGCGCTACGGATACCTAAGACTCAGGCCGGGGCCCGAGTCCCACGCCCCAGATCCCCGTGGCCCCCTTGCTCCCTGACCTCTTCCCGGCCGTAGCCCATCTGGAGGGCCGAGTCAGAGTTTAGTTTTAATTGCCCTTTCCCCATTCCCCAAGCTATTTTTAAATATTTTAATAAAGATTGTTTTATCACCTACTTGTTCTCGTGTTGTTTGGTCATTGGGTTGGCTTTGGGGACCTCCCCGAGGTGGAAGTTGAGAGGGGGTGTGGCTTGGTCAAAGCATAGCCCGCCCCTGGGTGTGACAGATTTGGCGTAGTCGGCAGGGTTTCCACCTCGAGTTGAGTAACCAAGGTCGTCCAATGACCGACAACGCGGGGCCTTCAGCCCAACCCCGTGCCATGCCCGTTTTTATGGGGAGCCCCTGGATCCAAAAATATGGGGGGACAGAATCCGAGGTACGATTGTCTGAATGGAAGGCCCAACTAGAGTACCTGGCCGACCTACAGGGCCTTAGTGCAGCCCAGCGGCTTCAATTTGTGTTAAACTCCCTGGATGGAGAAGCGCGGCGAGAGGTGCATGCCGCCCCCGAAGCCGTTAGAGCCAACGCCCAAACCGTGTTCCAGTTCCTCACTGAACAGTATGGTGACCACACCCCCGTAGCTGTCCTTCGCTCCCAGTTCTTCAATTGTAAGCAGGGCCCCCGCCAACCGATTAGAGCTTTCGCCCTGAGGTTGCGAGAGCAATTCGCCCGACTACAGACCCGTCGGGACCACGGGTTGGGAGATGGAGAGACTCTATTGCGGGACCAGTTTCTTCTGGGGTTGAAGGAGGGTCCGGTGAGACAGAGCCTACGTATCCAGTTTCGAAGGGACCCGGGTCTTACGTTCGAAGATCTGAAGAAAGAGGCACTGGCCCTGGAAGGTGATGAGACTGAGGTGAGTGGTCCCCCAGTGTGTGCGGCCATCAGTGAAGTAGCACCAGCACAACCCGGAGGCCCTGACTGGAAGCAAGCACTGAAGGCTGAACTTTTGAAAGATGTCCGCGATCAGATGTCTGAACTGTCTAAAGCCCTCGTAGGAGAATTGCGCCAAGGACGGGCGCGGGAGGAATCACGGCCGGCGCCCCGAGACGGAGTGTACTCAGAGGGAGGCCGAGAGCCGTTCAGGCGCCCGAACCACTTTAACCGGCCCCGTTTTGAATGGGACGAGCAAGGGCGACCCATCTGCAACCGCTGTGGCAAACCAGGTCACTATAGCCGCCAGTGTGGGCCCCGCAGGGCGTCAGAAGGGGGTTTTTAGGTCGGCCGGCCACAGTGGGTCGTGTGGCCGGGACCCCTCGAGAAGACCCTGGAAGAGGAGATGGCTCTAGGAGCCAGATGATTGGGCGTAGCCCCGTGGCGAAGGTGAGAGTGTGCGGCAAGGAGATTCAATGCCTGGTAGACACAGGCTCCCAAGTGACGTTATTTGCTGAGAGTTTATCCGAAGAAGTGTTTGGGAAACAAGGGGCACCAGGGGCGGAGGCCCCCTGGCTTACTCTGAAGGGCGCAAACGGCCTCGACATCCCATATATCGGCTACCGATTGACGGACCTAGAGGTTCACGGAGTGATGGTCCCCCAGAAAGGTGTGATTATCGTGCAAGACCATTGTCTGGGTGCACATCGAGCCCTGTTGGGCATGAATGTCCTCGCTGATTGCTGGGAAGAGCTATTTCGGGCTAGGCCCGTATCGAAGATACTACCTGCAGAGAGGCCCAAGTGGGAGTGTGTGGTAGCTGACTGTCGAAGGGTGCAAATGAGCCAAGTCCGCAGAGAACAGGAAGAGGTAGGAAGAGTGATGTGTCGTTTTGCTTTGTCTGTTCCCGCAAAAAGTGAGGCTGTTGTGTGGGCGCGAGTACCGCCCCGAAGAGCGGGCCCAGAAGAGTGGGTGCTGGTGGAGCCCCATGTGGATTGTCCACAAGTGGAAGTGGCACGAGGACTAGCAACGGTCCGGCGGGGGAGAGTCCCCATGAGGATACGGAATGTCCACCCATACGCGGTGCAACTACATCGGCACCAACGATTAGCCCGTCTGACAACGGTTACACCCCACCAAGTAAGGGAAGAGAGGGATATTAGTTTTCGTCAGGTGTGCCCCACTGTCATCGAGGTGGCCCTGACACAAGTAGACACCCCACGGGGTGGTATGGAGAGGAGTGTGCCGAGCCACCTGGCGGGTGAGTCATTACAAGGGGAGGATTTAGAGCAAGCACAGACACAGAAGTTACAGGCCCTCCTTTGGAGATGGCAGCATGTGTTCGCCACCCACGATGAAGACTACGGATGCACCCAGGTGGTACAACATCATATACCTACCGGGGATGCAGGGCCCAGCCGGGAGAGGTATCGCCCAATTCCGCCCACTTTGTATACCGAGGTACGTACACTCCTGCAAGGCATGCTGAAGCAAGGAGTTGTCAGGGAAAGCAGCAGCCCGTGGGCGGCCCCCATAGTGCTGGTGCAAAAGAAGACGGGGGCTTGGAGATTCTGCGTGGACTACCGTAAGCTGAACCTCGTGACTAAGAAAGACGCTTTCCCCTTGCCACGGATCGAAGATTCGCTTGCCAGCCTCACGCAGTCGGCATGGTACTCTACCCTAGATTTGGCCAGTGGCTACTGGCAGGTGCAGGTGGCCGAAGCAGACCGGGAGAAGACTGCCTTTACAACCCCGTTTGGACTATTTGAATGGGACCGGATGCCTTTCGGGCTCTGTAACGCTCCGGCCACCTTCCAGCGGCTGATGCAGCGATGCTTGCTTGGGAGGTCAGTTAATGGAGTCAGTATTAGTTTACCTGGATGATGTGATTGTCTACTCCCCAGATTTTGATTCACACCTGAGGCACCTCGAGGAAGTCTTTCGGGCCATGGAGAAGTACGGATTGAAACTACAGCCCAATAAGTGTCACTTACTACGGAGAGAAGTCAACTTTCTGGGCCACGTGGTCAGTGCGGCTGGAGTGTCCGTAGATCCTGGAAAGGTATCGGCCATGAAGGACTGGAAGGCCCCGAGGACAGTGAGGCAAGTGCAATCCTTTTTAGGATTTGTGGGATACTATAGGCGTTTCATAAAGGACTTTTCAAAAATTGCTAAACCCCTTAATCAGTTGCTGGTTGGCACAGGTCGTAACCGGGGCCGGGGGTCGCCCAACGTAGACTGGGATGCAAACTGTGAGTCGGCGTTCCAGACATTGAAGCAGGAGCTGCTACAGGCCCCTATCTTGGCATACGCAGATTTCACAAAACCATTCCTTTTGTATACAGATGCCAGCAATCTCGGGCTGGGAGCGGTGTTGGCTCAACAGCAGGACGGAGTCGAGAGGGTCATCACGTACGCCAGCCGGAGCCTCCACCCAGCCGAGAGGAACGATGCGAACTATAGTTCTTTCAAATTGGAGCTGCTGGCGTTGAAGTGGGCCCTAAGTGAGAAATTTAAAGACTACCTCTGGGGTGCCAAGGTGACGATCATTACAGACAATAACCCATTAGTACACTTACAGACGGCGAAGCTGGGAGCCGTGGAGCAGCGGTGGGTGGCCCAACTGGCCAACTTTGACTATCAACTACAGTACCGACCAGGGCGTGAACACACGAACGCGGACGTCCTCTCAAGGCTGCCCGAAGCGGAAAGCCCCGGAGGGGCCAGCCCGGAGGAGGGCTATATGGTAGGAGCAGTAGAGGCACCAGGCAGCAGACAAGAGGCCGTGCCTGAGAACTGGGGATGGGATCCCCGTCGGTGGAGGGAGAGACAGGCCAGGGATCAAGATGTGCGGCTGGTAAGAGAATGGCTGGAACAGGGCCGACGGCTGACGCCAGCGGAGAGGTTAGCCCAGACGGATACTGGGAGGAGGCTGCTGGGGCAATGGGACAGGCTGGAGCTGAGAGATGGCGTTCTGTGCAGAAGGGTCAGTGACCCGAAGTTGGGCGAAGAAGTACGCCAGATCGTGGTACACGCAGATGAGGTAACGGCGTTAGTTTCGGCGTACCACAACCAGTTGGGGCACCAGGGACAGGAGAGGACCGTGTCCCTGCTTAGGAGATTCTTCTTTTGGCCCGGGCTAGAGGCATCGGTGCACGCCCTAATTCAAGCTTGCCCGAGATGCATATTGTTTAAGTCCAGACTGGAGGTCCGAGCGCCAATGGTACCCATCCATGCGAAGGCCCCCCTTCATATCATGGCTATGGACTTCTTGACACTGGGCCGACCACGAGATCGCTACCAGAACATCTTGGTAATAACGGATTTGTTCACAAAGTACGCTTGGGCTATCCCCACCCTCGACCAGACTGCAACCACCACCGCTACAGTTTTATGGCGGGCCGTCTTCCAGACGTTCGGATGCCCGGAGTTTCTGCACTCCGATCAAGGAGCCAACTTTGAGTCCAGGGTAATTAGAGAACTATGCCAGTTGTACGGTTGCACGAAAACTCACACCACTTCGTATCATCCTCAGGGGAACGGCGGCTGTGAGAGATTCAATCAGACCCTATTGGGGCTGCTGGGGACCTTGGACCAACAACGGCAGGACGATTGGGTGAGTGCATTGCCAAACCTCCTACAGGCCTATAACAATAGTATACATAGTACTACGGGTTACGCCCCCACTTACCTGATGTTTGGCAGACACATACGAATGCCTACTGACCTGGTCCTAGGAGTGACAGCCGACCAAGAGGAAGCAAGTGTAACGGAGTGGGTGGGGCGCCATCACCAGCGCTTGCATTTCGCCTACGAGCAGGTGTCGAAAAGGATACAGACGGCAGGAGAGAAAAGTAAGCGGTTGTATGATCGGACTGCTAGAGAAGCCCCTCTACTGCCAGGAGAGAGGGTGTTGGTGAGAGATAATCGGCGGCAGGGGAAGGGGAAACTGAGTGACCGTTGGGAGGCCACCCCTTATGTAGTCTGCCGGCAGCAGAGGCCGGGACAGCCGGTCTATACCATCCGGCCAGAAGGGAAGTCAGGCCCCGACCGTGTGGTGCACCGGAACATGATTCGCCCATGCCCTAACTACCCTGAAGCCGTGGAAGAAGTCCCCACGGAACCTGTACCAGCGGCCCCCTGGATTGAAGGTTGGGCTGTGGTACCAGGGAGACCCGTGGTGGCACCACCCCCGATCGCCCCGAGAGAACCAGAAGCAGCCCCTGAACAAGCTGAGCCCGATTCACCAGTGAGACGATCCCAGCGAGAGAACCGAGGCCGACCCCCTGCCCGCTATGGGGAGTGGACAGCCCGAGGACGTTCTAGGGACTAGAACGGATTGGCGGGGGAGGATGTCACAAGGTGACGATCTTTAGGGGCGGAACCAAAATTCGGGAAGTTTGGTTCCGCCCGGAAGTGTTTCCGCCCGGACCGGAAAAACAGAACACGCCGTAAGAGGGAAAATCAGGGAATTCGATGCACCTGTGCCTAGTTAGGGACAGCGGTTGGTGATTGGAGGATACGCTGGACAAGGCAGTACTTAAGGCCAAGTTATTTCACAGTCTGGGAGCTCTTTCTGGTGTGTGTGAAGCACTGTGTTGTGCCCGTCTTGGTGCGCTGCTGGTGGCTGTCTAACTCTCTCTCTCTGCCTCAGGCTGGAATTGTATGATTGTGAAGACATCGCGAACCTTAAAGGTTGAGAAGTGAACGGATTATACGGCGAACTGAGACGATGTGAAAAAGGGGATTGGAAGCGGCATTGATGTGAGTACTAAGAGCAAGTCGAAAGTGTCCTGTATATTGACCTGGCGTTGTGTAGATCTCTCCAGGAGGAGGAGGGCGGCCCTACCCCTAATATAGCGTGGTGGGAGAGCCAAAGGAATACTTATTGAAGTAGTCACAACGACGACATCACTAGCTAGGCCACATATTCCATCGCCAGATCCGAACCAACCGAAGTGAAGGAAGACGGGTGTCCTTTTCGTACACTGAGTGTGGTGGGTGAGTCTTCGTGCTGTGAAAACCTATAATTTTGACATGGTGCTGTATATTGCTGTGGGCTGCTGTGTATTGCCGTGTGTCCTGTCAGATAAACCCCCCTTCACGCACTTCGTCGCGGGAGGACAAGGAGACTGCTGGTCCTAGCCTAGTTCAGTACAGTATATGTTGTGAGCGTGCTTCAGATCTCCGGAGATAGCACGGTACGCTGTGTCCAGCCCAGAGGTGAGAGCCATCCAAAGCAGAGTAACTGTGCTTTGGGTCCAAGTTGATACCTGTGGAGAGGAAAGGAAAGAGAGAGTGAGTAACACAAGGAGAAACAGAGGAAACCTGTACTTACAGTACACTGTGTTCAGCCCAGAGGTGAGAGCCATTCAAAGCAAACTAACTGTGCTCTTGTGCCCAAGTTGATACCTCTGGAGAGAAAAGGAGAGAGAGTGAATAACACGAGGAGGAATAGAGCGAACCCTGTACTTACAGTACGTTGTGTCCAGCCCAGAGGTGAAAGCCATCCAAAGCAGAGTAACTGTGTTTTGTGTCCAAGTTGATACCTGCAGAGAGGAGGAGAGAGAGTGGATAACGCGAGGAGAAATAGAGCGAAACCTGTACTTACAGTACGCTGTGTCCAGCCCAGAGGTGAGAGCCATTCAAAGCAAACTAACTGTGCTATTGTGCCCAAGTTGATACCTGTGGAGAGAAAAGGAAAGAGAGTGGGTAACACGAGGAGAGACCGAGGAAAACTGTACTTACGCCGCTGCCTGTGGAGAAAGAGAAAGCGAGTGAGCACCCAAGGAACGAACTGTGTGAACCAGTACTTACTGTGAGCTGTAATCAGCGAAGAGGTGAGAGCAAAACCAAGCCGAATTAACTGTGCCTTTGTGTGTGGAAGATTTTTATTAGTAAAGTTTCAATTAATCAAGTATATAATCAATGTGAATCTAGCCATTTTTGTTTTAAAGTTATTCTATTAAACTCTTATAGGCCTAAAATCTAATAGAAGGTTGCCTACGCCCTGGAATGTACAGAGCTAATGAAAAGCATATGGTCAGACATACATTAAGGGCCTTCCCTCCCTTGTGATTTATGAAAAGTATAGTCTAAAGGAAAAGTTTTACTATGTGGAACCGCCCCATATAGGAATATATAAGGAGGAACGAAATACCATTCGAGAGATCTCCTTGCAAGGGGGCTCGACTTTGTTTTGCTTGAAATAAAGTCTTTTCTTCTGAGAGAAAAATCCCTGACTGAGTTTGATTCTTCTGAGAACCGGCAAAAGACACCACAGATTTGGCACCCCAGATGGGACTGGACAAGAGTGACAGAGTGGACAACCGCTTTTGAGCTGACCAATGATCAACACAACCGGGTGGCCACCATAAAACAAGGTAAGCATTTTTGCTTATAGAATTCGTTTGTGTTGGTTGAGGTCAGTTCTGAGTGGTAAGGACACTTAAAAACTACTCTTCCAAATTTAGAAAAAAATAGGATATCCAAATTGAAAAAGGGGTTTTACTCCAGAAGAAATAACTGCATGCACATATTTTGTTTATTAATAGGAAAGCCTTGTAAGGTAACCTAGATTTAAAACAGAAATAGTGTAGGCAAAAAGGACATTGTAAAATCTGTGTTTATTGGATAGCTGTACCAAGTAGGACAGTGATAAACGGATAAGCAGATTAAGGAATCGCGAGAAAAAGTCCCACGGATACCGCTTTGAGAAAGTATAGGTGAAATTCTCAAAGGACAGAAATAGGTGGGCCCTTAAGGAGCTCTAGGAAGAGCTGTGTTTTGTTGTGTGGATGTGTCTGTGTCCGGACGAATGAACTTGTGAATGGTGATGAATGTATGAACAAATAAATTCCGTATTGAGTGGGTAAGGGTTGAGCACCGTTCCTGGACCTTCACTTAAGTGTGAACCGGCAGAATTGGACTCAACCCATACCCACTTGAGAGGGATGAATGTATGATGAGCCTTGATAATAAAAGGACAATTAATGACTGATTATCCCTTAGATAAAGGGAAAAAGTATGCAAGCATAAGCACTCTGGCTCAATAAAGAGTGTAGCAAGTGTGAATGGGCTTAGGGAAATAGTATCAATAAAGTTTGAACCGAGATCTATAATAGAGTTTTGCATTTTGGATGTCTGTGTGAAAGGGGAGAACATTTTCTGAGCCCGGTACAGTGGGGGTGAGAGCAAGGGAGGAAGTTCCCACATTAAAGTTTTAATACATGGGTGGACAAAAAAGGAAAGAAAAGTAAAAATAAAAATAAAGAATTATTGTTAGAAATAGTTATCTACAAAGTGATAATAAAATAGAGTAAATAAAATAGACAGTTAAATAACAATATAAATTTAAAAAGTGTAAACGCATTAGACAATAAAAAACTAAATTCAAAAGGGTATGACACATAAAAAAGAATAGAAAGTAGGGTGAAATGGGTAAAAAATAGTTAAATTCAGTAAAAGGAAAAGAAGAGATTGTAACCAAGTTACTATATAAAACTAAAAAGTTGATTTTTGGTGGTAATAATATAAATAAAGATATGGCAGCCACACCAGTGGAAATCATTGGATTAAAAAATCCACTGTGTAAAGCGCAAATAGACAAAATCTCAAAAAAATGGCAGAAGAGAACAAAAAATATGACAACAAAATGGCCAAAGGAAGGGACATTTGATGTGGCATTGTGTGAGGAAATGGAAACTCTGATAAAAAATTATAAAACTAAAAGCATCAATAGGAAAAAAGAAAAAAGAGAAACAAAAAGGGAAAAAGAGAAAGAAATACTTTCACTGTTTAAAAAAGAAGGTGAAGATATGTTGAAGAGTATAAAACAGGCTAGGAAAGTCCTGAAGGAGGCAGAGAAAGATAACATGAGAAAAGAAAAGAAATATGCAGACCCCCCTCCTTATCTGCCTTTAGCAGGAGAATTCCCAATACTCAAGGGAACCATGGAGGTAACAGGAGAACTAGAGTTAGAAGGGCAGTTAGAGATGGATGGTAGAGAGGAACCAGCTGTAAAAACACGGAGGCAAACCAGACAGGAAAGTGCAGAAGGTTTGCAACTTGACTGTTACAGACAAGCACGTACAGCGTTAGAAAAAATGAAAGCAAGTCAGGAAGATAAAACCTGGTTTGAGGAAGGATTAGAAAGAAAGCGGAGGGAAGATAGAGATCTTGTAGCACAAGTACAAGCTTTGGAAGAAGAAATGGAAGAGAAAATTAGAGAATCAGGGAAGAAGATCAGAGAGGTAAATAAGTTGGAGAGAGGAAAGAGTAAGTTGTTCTACAGTAGTGAGGATGAGAATCAGGCAGAGGAGTTATTTGAGAACGGTAAATGGGAACAGGGCAGAGATAAAGGGACACTTAGACCACTGGCCGCACAGCTCCCAATTTTAATCAAGGGTGAGCAGGGACAGTATGTCCCCTGGGCTTCACAGGACCTCGAGGGGCTTGTCACTCGTCTTCCTGATATTCATGAGGGTGCAGGGAAATTCATTAAAGTGTTTGAAGAGGAAACAATGGGAAAGCTATTGGCAGTGGGAGATGTTAAAGCTCTGCTGGCTAAAATTATTGGAGGGACAAAGATGGATGAAATTCTTCTTACAACGACTCTAAACAGAGCAGTGAACTCTCACAATATGGATGGGATTGTTTTTGATGCATTCCGCCCAGCAGTATGGCAGGCATTGCGTGCGGAGTATCCGATCAGACTGAATCCTAAATCACTGAAGGGAGAAGGAATTGGAGATTTAGAGAATCCAACCACTTATGTCCAAAAAGAGCTGAAAAGGTGGAAACAAGAAACTGAGGGGGATCCCGAGGGAGACCCATTAATGTCAACCTTGTTTAGACAAGCTGTGATTGATGCTATGCCGCCAGCGGTAAAAAGCAAGCTGGAGGATGTGGTCGGTTTAACTTCTAAAACACACAAAGAGTTTTTAGATCATGTGACTCATGCAGTGGAACAGCAAAGAAAAAATGAACTAAAACTTAAGAGTCAAGAGAAAGAGTTACAACGTAAACTAACTCAATTACAGCTTGAAGAACTCACAAAGAAAAATAAGAAAAATATTCAAGCTTCAGTAACAAATGCAACAGCAGAACAAATGACTCTAGTACCTCCAGTAATTGCTCCACAACCTACTATTCAGTCAAGCCCACTTACAGCAGTCCCTCCAAATGAACACTTGAACTCTGTGCCCATAATAAATGTTTATACTCAACAGCCAGGACAAATGGGATGGAGAAAAAACCCCATACAGCAAAGAGGCAGAGGCAGAGGCAGAGGCAGAGACAGGCCTCCACCATTGTGCTGGGGTTGTGCGCAGCCCGGACACATCAAAGCTGACTGTCCAACACAACAATGGCCACAGCAACCTCAGGGTAGAAGGGAGATGAGCTGGCAACAGCCTACTCAGGGTCCAGTGCAGGGCCCAGTAAACCCTTGGGGAGGTCCCAATCCAGGCTATTAGGGGTGCCCAGAGAATCCTAAAGGGGAGAGTCAGCTTCCAATTTTATCAACAAAAGCTGATCAAGAGCCCATTATGCAGATTAAAATAGAGGGAGATACATTTCCATTTTTGGTTGATACAGGGGCAAATTTAACGTGCATTAATTTGAAATATGCTTCACATCTCCCCTTGTCTGGAAAATTTGCAAAGACAATAGGATTCTCGGGAAAAATGCAATTGATTCCCATAACAGCTCCAGTGTGTCTACAAACGAAAGATCAAAGTATAACAATGCCCATTCTGGTATCAAATCAAACTCCTATTAATTTGTTAGGAAGAGATGCATTATGTAAATTAGGACTACAAATTTGGTGCTCTCCAGAAGGTATATATATTGATTCAATAGGAACAGAAAAACAAATGATGGTTGCAGAGCCAAAAGCAAATGTTTTTTGGATAGGACAGATAGAACAAGATGTGAGACAGACAGTCAATAAATGGGGAAAGTTTATTGAAGCACAGATACCTGAAGCACAGCTATCAAAGTCAGAATTTCATTGCACAATGATGTATGATCAAGAAAGAGATGAAGATATAGAACAGAAATGGCAAAAAGAAACAAAAGGACAGCAGATTGAGATAGTCTCCCAGTACATCATCATAGGTAAGGAAGGAGCAGTTTTAAACATACCAGAAAGTGAATTTGTCAAAAAATGGTTCAATGTAAATAACTCTGTCCCGCATATTGCAGTATATGTAGGAAGAAATTGGAAAGCAAAAGATTTAGGACCAATGATGAAAAGGGCAGAACAAAGCAAATGGGAATCAACAGAAAACCCATTGATTTTTCATTCAGCTGACAAAAATTACATCAAAATTCTGTGTGCAACCAGTTTGCTGGGAATTCCACAGGAAGTAGTTATCAGCCAAAAGAAAGTGACACAGATGACTACAGCATCTGATTTAATAAACACAAATGAGACTGAATTATTTAAGGAAATGGAGTGTCAGGTACCAACTGAACTATGGTCTCAACATGACACAGATATTGGATTAATAAAATCAGCAAATCCAGTAAGAGTTCAACTTAAACCAAATGCACGTCTGCCTAGAAAAGCACAATATCCTTTAAGGGCAGATGCGGAAGCAGGGATAAAGGACACAATTGAAGGCTTAGTGAAGGCAGGGGTATTGATAGAAACAACTAGTTACTGTAACACTCCAATTATGCCTGTAATCAAATCAGACAAAAATAGATGGCGACTTGTTCATGATTTACGAACAATAAATGAAATAACGGAAGATATGCCAGCTGAGGTACCAAACCCGCACACTTTACTGACAAATGTCCCTCCTGATGCCAAATACTTTACTGTAATTGATCTTTGCTCTGCCTACTTCAGTGTACCGCTTGCAGAAGAGAGTAAATATTTGTTCGCATTCACACATGCAAATAAGCAATATACATATTCTAGACTACCTCAGGGATATAAACATTCACCACATATATTCAACAAGATTTTGAAGGATGATTTAGAAGACCTTGTAATAGACGGTACACTATTACAATACATGGATGATTTAATTATCTGTTCTACCTCACTAGAACAATGTCACAAAGACTCAATTAAGGTGTTGACAAAATTAGCAGAAGGAGGACACAAGGTGTCTAAAAACAAATTGCAGTATTGCCAGCCTCAAGTGGAATACTTGGGAAGATTAATTGCATTTGGTACACGAGCTATAGCTCCAGCTCAGTTAGAAGGTATAAGTAAAACACCGTTACCTCAGACAGTAGGACAAATGATGACGTTTCTAGGAATGACAGGCTTTAGTGCCGATTGGATAGAGGACTATGCAGTAAAGACAGGGCCTTTGAGAGAAATGATGAAACAAGCAGGATTACAACATTTAAGAAATCCATTAAAATGGAACACAGATGCCTTACTAGCATTTGAAGCAATAAAAAAAGAATTACAACAGGCCCCTGCCCTGGGAATGGCAGAATATGATAAAATGTTTCATCTATATGTGGCAAATAGAGTTGATGGTTATGCATCAGCTGTATTAATGCAAGAGACCTGTAGTGGGAGGAAAAAACAGCCTATAGCATACTACAGCACAAAGTTAGACAATGTAGCCCAGGGATACCCACCATGTTACCAACAGGGTTTAGCTGCAGTGTATTATGCTTATGAAAAAGCATCCACAATAACTATGGGGTATCCAGTAACAATATATACCCATCACAAAGTTGTGGAATTAATAGAACAAGGGAAATTTGTTCTGACACAAGCTCGAATTCTAGCCTATTCCTCATTACTCACATATCCAGATGTTACCATTAAAAGATGCCATACAGTTAATCCGGCTGAATTAATTCCTTTGGCTTTCGAAGGAGAACCTCATGAGTGTGTGAATGAGTCCTTGGCATTTACTAGATTACGACCAGATCTAGAATCAATACCCATTACTGAAGCAGAAGTAACTTACTTTGTAGATGGTTCTAGCTTTAGGGATCACGAAGGAAATCATACAGGATATTCAGTAGTGAAGAAAAACAAAAAAGAATTTGAATCTGTGATATCACAACATTGTGTACAGCCCTGCTCTGCTCAATTAGCAGAATTAAAAGCTCTCACAACTGCATGTCAGTTAGCAAAAGGACAAACTGCTAACATTTTTACAGATTCAGCGTATGCTCATGGTGTATGTCATCTATTCGGAGCAGTGTGGAAACAAAGAGGTTTCAAAAAGAGTGATGGGACTCCCATCCAACATAGTGAACAAATAGGGCAATTGATTTCTGCTATGATGCTACCAAAACGACTAGCAATAATCAAATGTCAAGCACACAAGAAGGGAAATGACTATGTCATCAAAGGAAATAATGCAGCAGATCTAGAAGCTAAAAAAGCTTCAGGGTGTCAAGTAGCAGTATTAGCACCTGTTGTACTTATCGAGCCTCATCCTCAATTGGATGACATTATTCGAATACAACAACAAGCAGGCCCATATGAACAATCAATGTGGCATCAAAGGGGAGCTAAAAAAGACTCACAGGAGATCTGGCGTACACATGAAGGACACATTGTTGCACCTACTTCACTGTTGAATATTCTTATTACAGATGCACATGGTTTTGACCATTGTGCAAGGGGAGAAGTAGTAAGAAAAATTAAACAGCAAGGATATTGGTCTCCTTATTTATATGCAATGGTGGATGAATTTTTGGCCACATGTGAAGTATGTGCTAAATACAATGTAAGAAAAGGCATGGTGACACCAATAGGCCATATTCCAACACCTGAAGGCCCCTTTAAACATCTTGTATGTGATTATGTGGATATGATAAAGCGTGTACAAGGCAAAAGATACATGCTGGTTATCATAGACAGGTTTAGCAGGTGGGTGGAAGCAGTACCATCCGCGGATCTAGGAGCAGGAACTGTAATTAAATTTCTAACGAGAGAGGTAATTCCTAGATTTGGAATTCCATCAGAAATAAGTTCAGATAATGGGTCGGCATTCATACAAAAAACTGTGAAACAAGTGTTGCAACAATTAAGAATAAAACAGAGACTAGGATGCGTTTATAGACCTCAGTCACAAGGGATAGTGGAGAGAGTTAATGGAGTGATCAAGGCCAAAATAAACAAAATATGTGAAAGTACTAAACTTAATTGGATTGATGCATTACCGCTCGCACTAATGAGCTATCGCATGCAAACTAACAGGAACACACACTTAACACCGCATGAAATGCTTACGGGTCGACCCATGCCTGTGCCATATTGTAGAGGTCCCTATAAAGGACCGCCTCTAGAACAATTACAAATGGAACTTCGCTCTTATATGAAGAAACTAACTGCCATACATAAAGCTATCTATTTACAGGAAAAAAGAAAAGAGCCCAGTGAGGAATCGGAGACGGCCTGTCCAGTTGTTCCAGGGGATCAAGTTTATCTGAGGGTATTCCGGAGAAAATGGAATGAGCCCAGGAGAGAAGGACCCTACACAGTGGTGAGAGCTACTCCTACAGCAGTCCAAGTGGAGGGAAGCACAACCTGGTATCATCTAAACCACTGTACTAGAGTTCCCACAGGAAAGGCAGAAAGAAAGGAAAGCAGACAACCAGACAATGCAGGAGAGAGCAATGAGGAAGAATCAGAGACACATGATGAAGTGCAAACTGACGAGAGCTCTTTCCTCCTGTCAGACAAACTGGAGAAGACAGAGAATACGTCTGACAACATGTCTGAAGACCATCCTATGCCTAATGCATCTCATAATGCAGACTCAAACACAACCGATAGAAAGCAACCTGACTTCCCTTCAATTGACTTTACAACCTTTGAACAAAACTGACAATGTGATCAACTCAACAGAACCAACGATAATCAAAAATCGTAGAGACATTGATTATGATGTTCAAGGTGATGAAGACGTAAGTCAAATTGATGCATTATGGGATACAGCCCAAAACAATGAATGGTATAAATGGGCAGCCTTTACAGCAAAAGAAACAGGAAAAGAAAATTGCTTGCTGTGCTCCAAATCTCCATTAAACAAAGTAGTAGCCATACCAAATCCATATGACTACCGAAAATGTGCCCAATTTGGGAGAAACTTTTGTCATTTAACAGATTTTACCAGGCCATATTGTATTGCTGAATGCCTTGGATTTTTAGGAAATCCTAAATTAACAGATTATTTCTTTAGACCACTCTGGGGATCCTGGTGTCAGTATTCAGATATAGGTCAAAATATAAAAATTGAAAAACAAAAAGTAGAGATTCCAAAATGGTATAGCATAGATTATAAACAAGAATATGAGTGTTTCCATAAACCAAAAGGAACCCAAGATGTGGGTAAATTCAAAGGAAGATGTGCTATTATTTGGTATATAGATAAGAAAAATTCTTGGAAATCAGGAGTTCCTTCTAGAGCTCCAGAACTTTTAGCATTCGGAACAACTAAAGGAAGTAAGATAGCACCTGAAAAATGTGAAAATCAAACTATAGCCTTACCTCCAATAGAAATTTATGAAGATCAATCATTAATAATAGCAGATTTCTTTTGGATCTGTGGAGGGGAAATATTATTGCCTTCATTACCAGTTGGATGGAAAGGGATATGTGTAAGAGTACGGTTACTTCAAGAAGTTAGCATGGCACAATGGGGAACAGAACAGAGCACAAACAAGGAAGACAATAGAACTAAAAGAGGATACGAGCCAGACCCCAATGTATATTTAGACTCAATTGGACAGCCAAGAGGAATTCCTAATAAATTCAAGGCAAGAAGTGAAATAAAAGGAGGTTTTGAGTCTATCCTGGTTTGGATCACACCCAACAAAAATACAGAGTGGATTAATTATATCTATTATAATCAACAAAGATTCATTAATTATACTGATGAGGCCTTAACCTTATTAGGCGACCAAGTGCATGCAACAAGCAGAATGACATGGCAAAACAGACAGGCTCTTAATTGGCTCTTGGCAGACAAGGGAGGAGTTTGTGTTATGTTTGGAGATCAATGTTGTACATTCATCCCAAATAACACCGCCCCTGGAGGAGCTTTCAGTGAAGTTATGACAAAAATTAAAAAATTAAGAAATGAAATTACAACAAATGCCGGAAGAGACCAACACATTTGGGATTGGATTGATGTGAGATTTGGAGCATGGGGAGCATGGTTTGTTAAACTAGGAATGTTTTTAGGAGTTGCCATATTAATAGGAGGATTATTATTTTGCTGTGTATTACCTTTATTAAGATCATTAATCATCAATGCTACTGTTAAGCAAATGGGAGTGATAAAAGTCCCAAATAATCAACAAAGGATTATTGAAAAGAGTCTGGAGGAATATTATGAAGGATGGCTAAACAAACTGAACTTGAATGAGCAAACTTTGGACGATAGTTCTATTGACTCTGAGGATGTTGAAGATGTCTAAGGGTGAACCATACCCTGGATATAAGTGCCAGTTGAACTTTGGCCCAGGGAGGCTCTCTACGATACATAAGGTATCTGAGCTGAAGATCAACTTTTATAATCTTGTGATATTCAATTATTGATGTAATGTATGTATTTTATGTCTTTTATACATAACTGTGATAACCACAGGCAAGTGCTGAACCAATTACACGCTCACGCTTTTAACATTGTGTACTATTAAAGAAGGAATTTGGGAGACTGGATCTTTTACTCCCTCCTCGTCAAATAAGGAGAGAGATGTTTGGTCCAGTAATCCCTCAGAGTGGAATTCCATAATCTAGTCACTGGGGATAATACAATGTGACTTATTTAGTCACTAGGTAGTATAACTAATATGACTGGATTATGGAGTAGCACTCTGGATAAGAATAATCAAATGTGAGACTTATTAAGTCTCAAAGGGGAGAATATGTGGAAGATTTTTATTAGTAAAGTTTCAATTAATCAAGTATATAATCAATGTGAATCTAGCCATTTTTGTTTTAAAGTTATTCTATTAAACTCTTATAGGCCTAAAATCTAATAGAAGGTTGCCTACGCCCTGGAATGTACAGAGCTAATGAAAAGCATATGGTCAGACATACATTAAGGGCCTCCCCTCCCTTGTGATTTATGAAAAGTATAGTCTAAAGGAAAAGTTTTACTATGTGGAACCGCCCCATATAGGAATATATAAGGAGGAACGAAATACCATTCGAGAGATCTCCTTGCAAGGGGGCTCGACTTTGTTTTGCTTGAAATAAAGTCTTTTCTTCTGAGAGAAAAATCCCTGACTGAGTTTGATTCTTCTGAGAACCGGCAAAAGACACCACATGTGTCCCAGCCGTTGCCTGTGGAGGAAGAGAAAGAGAGTGAGCACCCCAAGAACGAACTGTGTGAACCAGTACTTACCGTGAGCTGTATTCAGCGAAGAGGAGGAAGAAGGAGGGCGCTACGGATACCTAAGACTCAGGCCGGGGCCCGAGTCCCACGCCCCGGATCCCCGTGGCCCCCTTGCTCCCTGACCTCTTCCCGGCCGTAGCCCATCTGGAGGGCCGAGTCAGTTTAGTTTTAATTGCCCTTTCCCCATTCCCCAAGCTATTTTTAAATATTTAAATAAAGATTGTTTTATCACCTACTTGTTCTCGTGTTGTTTGGTCATTGGGTTGGCTTTGGGGACCTCCCCGAGGTGGAAGTTGAGAGGGGGTGTGGCTTGGTCAAAGCATAGCCCGCCCCTGGGTGTGACATATATATATATATATATATAAGTCAAAAATAAGGATCCTTTACAAAAATATTATTTCTTTAATTCTTTATTCAACTACAGCTGTATTATCAATACTTTTTGCTTTTTAAAAAAGTATTCCCCCTTATTCTTTAGAAACAAATGTCTCCCTTTCAGTCGGTCACTCTCGACGCCACGTCAGATGACCGACGAATTGAGATCCCTACCAAAGGGCCACAGCGACTGCCCCTTCCATTGTCCTGTGAAAGCCACCTGTGCCCCTATTTTCTGGCACAGGCCAGGACTCAGCACAAGAAGACCAGCTACCACTACTATGGCAGTACCTACTCAGTAAGACAGGAGAACACTGGGAAAATGTACCCGATCCACTTGGAACAGGGACGCTTCGGAAGCCCCAGCCTTACCGAAGGGGGTTTCGGAAACTACACATACACATATGACCGACCGTTAGGTGTGTATGGAAGACTGGAGTTGATTGTAACCCTTTTAGAATTGACAGAAGTCTGCCAGGGAAACACAGGCTCTGAGGCTATACTGTGGACTTTACACATATGGGATCTACTTAGGTCTCTACATTTGGAACCCAGCCCTCTACCGGTTCTCTAGCGGATTCATAGAGTGAGAGCCTGGCGCCGGATGCTCTGCCACATCTCGCTGCCTAATGGACGGAGAAGCTCAACAGGGTATTCTTTATGGACCTCTGGAGCAGTTAAAGCAAGTTGACCCAAAGCCGTCGCCACTTAGTGCTTCTACCTGTTTGAGGTGAGAACACAGGAGGATACTGGCTCCGTATGAAGGCTATAGAATCTAGCGAATGTGTTAGGGGTCACCCAGCCCGCAGCTCTACAAATATCTGTCAGCGAGGTGTCACAGGCCAGCGCCCAGGAGGATCTAACACTTCGAGTTGAATGAGCTCACAACCTGAACGGACAGAGCACACCCTGTATCTGATAAGTCAAGTTGATAGCATCCACTATCCAGTGGGCCATCCTCTGCTTGGAGACGGCATTCCACTTCTGCCAGCCTCCATGAAAGACAAAGAGCTGGTCTGAGGTCCTGTGCCCGGTTGCATGAAACAACTTGGGTTGTAAGAAAAAACCCTAAGGGTTTCCTTAAGGAACTTAAGGCTGTTATTAAGTTTTTTGTATAAACACTTAGGTAAGGGTGACAGTTGAGAGGTTTCTTGCAATGCTCTTAATGAAATCCCTTACCTCAGGGATTTTTTTCTCCCTCAGGGAAACCCTCACTTAAGGAGTTTCATGCAACCGGGCACTGAAGCATTGTGTCTGGTCTACGTAACATCTCGGATGGGACAAAGCAAAGATAGGGCCGGTTCTGCCTTCTCCAGGGGCTGCACTTACAGGCTTACTACCTGATCCCTGAAGGGAGTTGTGGGAACGTTGGGCATGTAGCCGGGCCGGGGCCTCAGGGTTACCTGGTAATCATCCGCCCCGAACTCTAGGCATGAATCATCGAATGAAAATGTGTGTGGGTCCCCTACCCTTTATGCTTGAAACATTAATTTCACTGAATTTTGATACATTTATCTTAAGCAATCATAAGTTTGCTTAAATGGGTTGTTGACATGACATGGTATTTTCAGTGTTATACAAGACAAAAAATTTGAATAATATTGTTGTCATTTAAAATGTATTTATCTCACATGGAGCCATTGTTATAAAAACTGCTTTGTTAATAGATTGATTCTTATTGTTATTATTTTAAATTTGAGCTTAACCTCAAAATTTTCCTGGTTTGACTGTCTCAAGGATGTTCATTAAATGACATCTTTTATAAATGAAAAAGAGAAGTATACAATTGTTAATAAATACCTCAGGCATAATTTTACAAATGTCTATTTTAGTAATGGGCAACAATATTTCATCCCCATATTTCTAAAAGCATATAAACTTGATATGTCACATAAAACTTTGTCCTCTGGTGTGACACCATATCTTGTTTTTAAACTCCATGGACAACTTTAATTAGTTGAAGGGCCAGAATATTGTTTTTACTGCATATTTGTCAACTACCAAAATATATTTCCTATCTATATCTTGAAAGATAAATGTATTGAGTAAAACAAAATGGTAAAACTTGACGTTTAGGTCTTAGTGTATAATGTGTACACAGGGATGGGATGCTAGCTGGATAGGTGAAACTGTTGGTATGGGGGCCCCTTTTGAAAATCTGCTTAGGGCCCAAAAAAATGCTAGGCCCTGCCCTGACGTTCCTGCATGAGGTGTGCTGTCTGTTTGATCGAGTCAGACTCCATAATGAGAAAAGAGATCCTCTGCATCGGGGAGAGTTTGCTCTTTTCCCATTTGTCCTCCCAACAGGCTGAGGTGTGAGAACACCAAGTCCCTGTGATCCCACAACTGATCCCGAGACTGAGCAAGGTAGTTGAGCATGCAAATGCCCTGTTCTCTTAGAGGAACCAGGGTAACTTTCTCTGCAACTTTCGTGAAGACAAGGGGTGACAGGAACAGCACGAAGTGCATGACATTGTACTGATACCCCGTCCTTCGAACGCAAACCGCAGGAATGGCCTGTGGCATGGAAGGATAGACACATGGAAGTACGTGTCCTTTAGGTTGATCGCTGCAAACCAATCTTGGGGATGGTTGCACCTGAAGATGCACTTCTGCATGAGCATCTTGAATGGGAGCATGTGAAGGGAGGCAATGAGCATGTGCATGCCAGGGCAGGATGTGCCTGATGGCCTCAGTCTGCTTTTGGGCAGCAGAGAACTGCTGGGCAAAGTTCTCCACCATGTATGTCGCTGTCGGTCTGGGATAAGAGGGCGTTCAAGAATTGTGTCTTGTCCGTTTCCCGCATGTTGGCCAGACACAGCCAGAGATGGTGCTCCTGTACCACCATAGTGGACATCACATGACCCAGAGACCGTGCTGTAACCTTCATTGCTTTTAGTGCGAGGTTCGTTGCGGTACTGAGTTCTTTGAGAACTTCCGGGTCATGGTCACCCTTGTGCAAGTCCCTCAGTGCCTTAGCCTGGTGCACTTGCAACAACAATATAGCATGTAAGGTGGAGGCAGCTTCTCCACAGACCGTATAAGCACTGTTGATCAGAGTAAACAAATGCCTACAGGCCCTAGCTGCAACACCAACAAGAGTGGTGAGGAAGGATTGGCCACTGGGGCGGTTTATGGCAGTGAAAGGTGCCATCCTCAACCCAGTGAGCTCATCATCCACCTACAGTAAGAAAGGCACTAGGATGGGGCCCTGAGAACCAGCGCGAGCCACCCCGAGATACCATTCATCTATCGTCGATGGTTCAAGACTTGGTGGAATTTTCCAATCAAGCTCGCACTCTTGGCGGCCCGGGAGAGCATTTCCGGATCCCCAGAGGGCAGCAGCACTGACGGATCTTCCTCCCCAGAAAAGTCTGCCTCACCCGCTGATGCAGCGATCAACATTCGATCATCGGGGGTAACAATGGAAAATACAGGTGGTACACTTTTGGAGGTCCTTTCCATGGGGAAAATAGATCATATATATATATATATATATATATATATATATATATATATATATATATATATATATATATATATATATATATATAAATATATATATACTGGTTCACATTTGCAATCCTGCTCTACATGTTAAGCCCGCATGAAAAATCCTCATTAAACCGGCTCATTAAAAATTCTAATTGATTTTGAAACATGTAGTGCTCCTGTTTATTCAACAAAGTTGAAAAATCGATTTTTGGTGGCCAATTTTGATATTGTGGCAGATTGATATAAATAAATCAATGCATGGGAACAACTGCTATTATCATTGGTCCTATTCAAACTGGACAATGGATGTTCCATGGTCTAGAATTTCCGTATGGTGTGTACTTATTTACGGCAAGTTTATTTTTTTTATAAATCACAGATATGTGCATGGAAAATTGCGTACACATATTTCTATGCCCATTTTGTTCTTAAGCAACATCTATAAATAAGACCCCTGATCATGTGGTAATAAAGATTATATTTTAATTCTATTTACTCACATGTACACCACTGTCATTTTTAATGGTTTTTAATGTTTTTTTTTGTTTGTTTGTTTTTGTTTGTTTGACCAAGGCTAGATTTATTTTATCAAAAATAGTCAAAACCGTAATATTGTGAAATATTATTACCATTTAAATTTAAAATATTAAAATGAAAATATGCTGAAATTAACACTTCCATTCAGCATAATTTCATTTTGATATTTTTTGTATTATGAAGTTACAATAAATACCATTCTCTGTAAATACTTTTTTACTCAGGGTTTTTTGGTTTTAAAGGATTTAATACTTTTTTTTATAGTAAGGGTACATTAGATCATTAGACTGATCAAATGTGACATAACAGTTTTCAACTTTGATAATAAGAAATGCTTGTATTATTTTAGAATGATTTATGAAGGATCATGTGACACTGAAGACTGTGATGCTGAAAATACAGCTTTGATCACAGAAATTCATTTCACTTGAAAATATATCAAAATATAAAAACTAAATGTAAAGGTACAGGTTGTAGGACCTGCCACGAGAGGGCACACTACCAAAACAATAACAATCATGTGGTTTGATGATGCTAAGAAGGAGCGTGGAATGATGGGATTTGTTGTCTTCTACTCAACCGCTGACGGCCGTCAATTAGACGGAAAGATAAATCATGGATTTAATGCGAGTTCAGCGATTTGCACGAGTAGATTACATACAAAGTCAATGCAAAGACGCGATCAGACTATGGATCAGACGCGATGCCCTGCGTTTGGCGCCCCATAATACTAATCTTGTTAATCGTTATAATAGCATACGTTTTCTGTAAAGATACGAATCAAAACAACTAATAAGCAAATACAAGCGAGATCGGCATCTCTTTCTAGTTGAATTTTGTCGCAAAGCTACTTCCGCATTTGTCCACGACACTGTTGTCATGTGGTTTCTACGTCAGTAAAGGCGGTAACAAAGGGTAACTGACGTCATTGACAGGTGACTGCACTGCCCCATGTCACTGTTTAGAATTTTCTCATAATTTACAAGTAGTTGAATACATTAGTGATATTGTCAGTAATCAGCTGGACAAAATATATAACACTAGCCTAGTATTTTTTGGATATTTTACAACAAAAATCTTACAAATTGTACCTTTAAATGGTAATAATATTTCACAATATTACTGTTTTAACTATTTTTGATCAAATAAATCCAGCCTTGGTCAGCATATGAGACTTAAAAAACAAACAAACAAAAAAACATTAAAAACCATAAAAAATGACAGTGGTGTACATGTGAGTGAATAGAAGATGAGAAAATGTTCTCTAAGCATACTATTTGCTAAAACTAATATAGTGCTATTTTAAATAAGGTAAATAGTGTTAAGTGTATGACTTTGGACTTTGTGACATAGGACCAGTGGTGGTAAGTAACGAAGTAAAAATACTTTGCTACATTACTTAAGTATTTTTTTCGGGGATCTGTACTTGAGTATGTTTTATTTGCATCTACTTTCACTTTTACTCCACTACTTTATTAAAGACAAAGTTTACTTTTTACTCCGATACATTTCCCCATGCCCGCTTCAAGTTTTTATTACACTGATTTTACAAACCAATGAAAAATTTGGTTTTCTTTTGAAAAAAAAGAACGCGCGACTACGCAAGTTTTTTTGCCAACATGCGCTCACGCAGCAGTTAGTTCAAGGTGGAAGATGACCGCTAAAATAGGTGATAGTGCAGCTCTTGCTGCCCGCAATGATCTCGAGATTCCCGACAGGAATCACCCATGGCCATATCTCAAGGATATGTTTGAATTCACTGAAGTCAAGGGAGATTCTTATTGGCTGAGATGTCTTCTTTGCCTGCCACGGTGAATGAAATTTCAGTAGGGCTGTGTCGAATGCGATTTTCGTGCTCATCTCATCAGTAACGCTCCTGTAATTAGTAGTATATATTTCCAGCACATGCGTTCAGATCAGGGTTGCCAGGTTTTCACAACAAATCCTGACCAGTTGCTTCTCAAAACTAGTCCAAAACTAGCCAAAAACGCGTTTCCAGGAGTTTCCCCGATAAAAATTGCTTCTCGGGGTTGAAATATACGTTTATTGGAAGGGTTGCCTTGGTAAAAGTCACATTTAAGGCGCTAAATATCAAGTTATTGGGATTGGGGTTTCTTCGACCGGTGGACATGAAAAACAACCACGGATGTGGCAACACTGGTTCAGGTGGAGCGGCAGTTACTACACAGAGCTGTAGTCCACCGACATCTAACACAAAATCGCTTTCAAAATCGAGAAAAAAATCGATTTTGTGTAGATTGTCAGTGAATTACGGCTCTGTGTAGTATATGCCAACCAGTGTTGCCAAGTCTGTGGTTGTTTTTCATGTCCGCAGGTCGAAGCGACAATACCAATAACGTGATATTTAGCCCCTAAAATGCGAATGACAGAATTTTCATTTTTGGGAGAACTAACTCTTTAAAGAGGTGGTTCTTCCTCATTGATATTCTGAAACAGTCTTACCTTGTATCTTGCACATCTTCTGTTTGATGCAGCTATGATGTTATGGAACATGTCTATTGAAAGTTCAATCCCTATACTGCGATAAGGTTCTTCATTGTCTCTTTTGATTGTTAATCTAACAAATTCTAAAGTATCTAATCTCATCATTTGTTCAATTAAAACACTGCATATCACTCCCAAAACAACTGATCTGCTTAATTATTGATATTTACAGTTAATTTGAATATTTACTTTTTACTTCCGGTACTTAAGTATGTTTTAAATTGGATACTTTTGTACTTTTTCTCAAGTGATGTTTGAATGGAGGACTTTCTACTTTTACTGGAGTCATTTTTTATTTAGATACATCTACTTTTACTTGAGTATAACTTTTGAGTACTTTTACCACCCCTGCATAGGACAAGGAAATGCAAATACAGACAATTTCTGTATTAAGACAGATCTAGATTTTTTGTTCTTTTTTTTACTTACCACTGGCTGTAAGACATGTTTTTGTTGTTGTTGTTGTTTTATTTATTTATTGTTTTGAAATAATTCTAAAAAGCAATTATATACCAGACACAACAGGAGGAATGCAGGAGCCGGGAAAGCAAGTGATCAAATCTAAGTTTATTAACATTTGTCTTAACAGAAATATATTAAAAAAGTGTGATAATCATAAGCAAGGCAAAGGAAATTTACTACTTCTTAACAGTGACTTGTGGCCTTGAAGACCATAAATGAAGAAATATGGTTACATAGCAATAACAATAATTATCAACTGACAAATTTAAAATATAAGGAAAATATATATATATAATCTGTAGAAAAACTTTACAGTTATTTCCTTCAACCCTAAACACAGCTCAATGCAAACCAAAATTAAAAATACATGTAAACCCCTTTGTAAAATCAATATGGAAACTTCCTTCTTAACAATAAAAGTAATTCAAATATAAAGAATATATAAAAAATGTGTAAATTTCCATGAATATATCAATGTATATAGAATGCATTAAGATGTATGTAAAATGTATAGTAAGATATAATTTCTGAAAATTGGACTGAAAACAGGTCCTTATTCTTGTCCAGTATATTGCTGAAAGTAACTGGGAGCCTTGCACTTTGTCAGGTTGTTTTGGTTGTCTTTGTCAGCAGAAAAAAAATATATAAGTTGACTGCTTCATTTAGTCTTTTAGTTGAAGAATGCACTCATGTATCTGCAATACATCACAATATTTCTTGAGTTCAGGGTTCTCTTAACAAATCCTTAATGGTAATTTTTGACCCCATAAGAATGGTCTTATGTATCTGCAATATATTTATAATAGCTGTTAGTAAAAATGCCTTAAATTGTATTTTTGGCAGTATTTTTATAACTGTAGCTGCAGTTTTAACCAGTGTTAATTTCGTTAACGAAGACGACGACTAAAAATATCCGTTAACGAACATTTTTTATGTGACTAAGACGAGATGTTGACAAGCTAAAAAAAAATATCTGATGACGAAATTATGACAAAATTTATGCCACGTTTTGTTAACTAGACGAGACTGGACAATAATGTTATTTGAGGACTATTGAACATTCAAAATGCATCCTATAGGTTATTGTCTTTCAAAATGTGCGTCCCTATCATTGGATTGCAATCTGATAAGGGCCGTTTGCATATCTATTCTCAGTTTGGCAGCCCCGGTGGATGGATAGACTGATAAAAGGCGTACTAGCGATCTGAAACAATGGCTTCAGCACCCAAAATGGTAGGGGTAAGGTAGCCAGATGTCCCGTTTTTCCCGTTGGTCCCATATATGTGCAAGGCACACTACTGTATGAAATATTGTTATATTAAATATATTATAAATATTATACATCAACTACGCAATGGATATACGAACGAATTAGCATACAGGTGACAGTTGAACATTCAGAGCATCAGGGAGAATTTGGGAGTATAGGGAGTTAATAAAAGTTCCCAATGCTTTGTGAAAAGTGAGTCAATTGGCCATGTGCAGTGCAAAAAACACCCACAATAAGCTAAATCAAGCTGCAAAGCCCCAGCAAAAGTAATTACCATTATCATTTAAAGATATATTTGAATAAAAGTAGCAATTTAAAGCTTTCTATAGATATATTTAGCAAATCTGTGAGGCAAGTATTGGCTGAGTTTCGGTTCATCGTTGTTAAGCGCTCCTGGCCAAAATTCCAGAAAGCCATCCTGTATCCTTTATTTCATAAAAGCACAATTTTTTGTTGATATTGTGAATGCACAAAAATAAAAGTAGACCCTTTACAGTTGCAAGTGATATATTACTATTACCTACAAAAATTATGGCATATTTAAAGTTGTTTCCAATGCCAGTGATTGCGTCGACGCATCCTGAAAGCGATTTAGCTCTCCACACAAACAATTAGATATGCGTCTAATAGCGTACATTTATATAGGTTAAACATTTAAACCAACATTACGATATGCTTGTACTGTTTTATATCTATAGGTTTTATTTTAGGTCAGACGTGATGATTTGAGAAGGCTAAATTTATTAAACATAGGCTGGCCTTTGGCCGTTACTTTAAAAAACAACTTGCATTTAACGAACCAAAAAAAATGCAACAAACATTTTTCTAAATTAGCTTAATAAAAAAACAAAATATAATCACTTTGACATTACATACAAAACTGAACTATTTTAATAGCTGTAACAGTAGTAAGCTATTTTGGGAGAGGGGGTAAAAACAACAGGCTCTGGTGGGTAATTATGATAAGCTGAAGGACTAGGGCCTGAACATCTTGGGCCAGGGCTGGGCTAGGGCCTATATTTGTGGCCTGTGCATGGCTTTACTCTTGAAGCACTCTGCTGCATTGAGTAGAACAGTCTCTTCCATCCCTGGAGTCTCCTTCTTTATATCTTGGATAAGACGTGAAAATTCATTCTTGGGTGAACTCTTCAGCAACATGTCTTGAACATCCTGCAGGAATTTTAGTTTTTCCAGAGTGTTCTCATAAAATAAGGCAGTTGTGAGCAGAAGGTTAGCAATTTGTGCTTTTGTCACTCCATGACAAGCAGAAAGCTCTTCCAAACAACGTTGAGCTATTATTGAGTGTATCACCTGCATCCCTTCAAAGGTCACTTTGGAAAAAACTGTGCATCTTTTCAAAAGAGAAGAAAACTTCTCAAATGCATCTTCAACCCTGAGCAATTCAGCTTCTGTTTGCAGACCAAGAAACTCTTCACATGTAGAGACTGACAGCAAAGCGTTCTTGGAGTAGATATGCAAGAGGACAAGAACAGCAAAAAGTTGAGCATTCTTATGTTGAAAGTTGAAGTCCTTCAGGATATTTTTCACAACACGCTGAATATAGTCAGATGAAAAGTTGTTCACAATCATGGACACGTAAAATGTTTCAGTGTTTCTGTTGGTCTTCTTAAACTCCTCCATCTTTTCCCCAAATAGCTTTAGTTCATTGTCAGATAAATACTGTGGAATGTAAACTGCATCAGCAGTTGCTTCAGTTGGTTCACATGAATCAACTCTCATGCAGTTGACAATGATGACTTGTGGAGATTTTGAAAATATGTGCTGGTCCAAACATTCCTCCTCAATTTGTTGTTGGAGTGTTAGTACATTGAGAATGTCTTGGAAGTGATCAGTCATGACCAAAACAGGAAGTCGTGTAGGTTGCTCTTTTGTCTTGTATGTTAGTAGCTGCACTACCTGTTTGGCTGCAGCAGTATAATCATCTGTTGTGTCTTTCAGCACTGCACAGCGGTATTCCTCCTTGAGTGTCCATAGAACATGCATGGCTAATGTAGTCCCACCCCAGCCTTGAGCGTGGAAGATGTTGAAAAACACACAAGCTCTCTTCTGATTCAACATGTTTGGAATTATAGTGTTTACAATGTAGTCTAACTTGTCACGTTTGACGACTGATGCTGACCCAGGCTGTTCTGAGTAGTAGAAGTTCCACCAGGACGCCTTCCCTCCTTTATCAAAGTTCTCCTCGTGAAGCTGTTTGTCATGATGTCCTCCATCACATTGGTTCACACAAAGAATACTGAGCATATGTAAGAATTCCTCGGTTTTCTTGAATAGCGCAACCTTACTGCCACCACAACTAGGCTGAAACCGTATTAGTTTGCGCATATCTGACCACAGACTGAGGATGGTACCATTGATTTCAGCCAAACTTAGCTCATAAATGCGTTTTGAAATGTCACATTTATGTTGCTGGTTGATGAGATCATTCCAGTAGGTGTACGATGTTTCATTGTCACTGATGCATAAGATTTGGTTTTGTCCCATAAGCTCCTTCTGAAACATTTCGAAGGTCTGAAACAAGGGGTCGCTGGCTTCGCTCACCTGACTAAACAACAAGAATATGACAAGAATTTTCTTGCGAGGCAGGATGTTTCGGCACAGGAAAGAAACTACATCACGCACAGAGGAACTTTTCTCTTTTTCCCATTTATCCGCGTCTGAGGGAGCTTCCCCATTAATGCCTCCGTTACAGAAAACCCAGCTTGTGATTTTAGTCAGCTCTAAGCTGCTTGCGATGTCTACAACTGCACCCGTATCTTTATACTGAACGGGTAAATGTTCATTGAACATTCTCTTCTCTTTGAGAAGCTTGTTCAAGCCATTCTCAGCAGATTGTGGATCAAAATCCAAAACGGCCATTAGATTCATACCGAGAAGGAAATCCAGGTTTTCGTGCTGAACAGGATGAGACTTGTTAGCCACCACAATGTACGACGTAAAACGTGGGCTGTTCATAGAATGTGTCCCTCCCGTTATCATCTCACTCAAGGCAGAGCCATGTGCATGGATTTTGACAACAGAGCGATGCTTTTCTTCCGCATCCTTCCTCTCCTCGAACAACTGTGCATTGTTCTCAATATATTTGTCATACTCCACCAGCTTGCTGCTATTGCCGTCTCTTATAAAAAAAGACTCGCCACCTTTCTTATTTTTAGCATCTTCATTTATGACCACATCAAAAGTCTTAAAATAGAAGTCTTGACAGACAATGGAGGATGGCTCAATGTCTACCTCAATAACATATTTTCCTGAGAAAGTCATGTCAGCTTTGAGAACTTCAACAAATCGAGGGGGTTTGATACACCTTTTTGCCATTTGAACATTTTGTTCACTCTCTGCAATGTGAACATCCTTGGCTCCTTCTCCTATTTGAACATTCTTTTCTTTGAAATGTCTTTCAATTGCATGTTTCTGCTGTACACCGAAATCATCTGTTTTCGGGATGCTAACACCCAGAATTCGTCCATGTGGGGCATCTGCCACTCCGAAATGAATGGTGCCATTTGAGCGACTATTCATACAAGCTGCTGCGAAACGAATGACTTCAAAGGTGTATTTCTCCATTCTGTGCTCCCCTGGTGTGTCTGTGAAGCCTTTGAATTCATGGCACGGGTGTATGAGGTCTTTAGGACCAGTTTCAGTTACATCTAGAATGCTGTTTTCTGTGTACCTGTAAGAAGCATCATATCTATTGAAAGGGTAAGGCTTTAAGCTACACAACTGAGCCACCATGTCATTCAACTTTTCAGTCTTGTCTTTCAAAAGGTCTATGTTTTGAAAAATCAGTTCTTTTGCATTTGATGGTAGGTTTTGCATTAAACGATTAGCCTCCTTCAAGTGGAGAAGACCAGCCCCATTCAGTCCCTGATTGTACAAAATGTCTGCATGTCCTTCATCCATTTGTATCTCGAGCATCCATTGTCTCACATGGTCTCTGTTCCAGTCACTGATGTCTACTGGACGTTCAGAAGCTGTCTTGCCTTCATTTTTCTAGAAGAAAATCAGCACCTAAAGTTATGTTGTATTGATGATTCCTGGATCTCAATTGTTTAAAAGAGTAGTAAGACGATGCAAAGTTTTGACCCTGCTGGTGCTACGTACCTCAGAAAGTCTTGAGGTGTTCATAATGGAACCAGACACTCTTCTGATTACAAGCTTATGATAAGAAATTCAAACATGGCATTAAAACACAGTGTGTTGCATAACACAAATCAGGAACATATTTTTATTAAAAACAAGCTAATAATAAAAAATAAATACTTACAGAATCAAGGAACAGAATTTATATGTCTTGGGTTTATGGGTTTTGTAACATTTCAGTTCCACCTGAAATAAATAAAGGAAATTTAAAAAGTACAGAACTATTTCATAAGACTAAAAGAAAAAGTAAAAAAGATGTCAGGTAATATACATGGATAATAAGCACATACTGTAAATGTGAATTTAAATTCTGTCTTAACATTTCAACTTGTATGTCATTCCCAGCTTGATATAGACTTTGTTTTAACTCTTTAAGTGTTGTCTCATTACAAGAAAAAAACTACATTAAGCTCATTTACCCCTGTATTATTATTGCAGTTGAAGGACTTGATGTGTAGAGGAAATATACTGAAGAAGGAAAATAATTTCTGTTAATATTAGGGATGGGCGTTTTCTGCAAATATCACATTCGAATATTTGAGCTCACAAAAAAACAAATATTCGAATATTTGTTTATTCAAATTAAGTTTAATGAGACAGACGTTATTTTTCAGCAACATCTATTTTTTTCGTCATTTTGAACAAGCTTACACACAATAAGCTTGAACATTACACATCGTGTTTTGTAGCTGAAAACCTTAAACAATGCGTGCAAACAAACAAAAGTACAGATTAAAAGCAAAACAAATTGAAAGAGAAAAATTGAACAAAGAAAAAACGTAAAGCAGCCTGCAGCAATTAGGCTATTGTAGAACATAGCCTACACTTAACTTTTAAACTTTTAAACTGTCCGCAAATCTTTTTTGCTTTTTTTTTCTTCTATTGTTTAGCATGTTCTTGTTAAGAAACACGGGCATGTTAACATGATCGGGGGAAAGTCGGCTCCTTAGTCTGTTAAGAATAAGGCCGGACACGGAGAAAACGCGCTCTGACGGCACAGAAGTTGGCGGGACTCACAATAACGGTGTGCTAAGCGAATAAGTTTTGTGAAGTGCTTCGTGTTTTCGTTTCACCACTGAATGGGATCCTCATCTGGTCGAATACATGGCTCCAGCAAGAACTGTTCCCACTCGTATCAGCTGGACTCTCTGTAATCATCGCTGAAGAACTCGCTCAAGCCTTTTCCGACGAGTGGGCACTGCATCTTCTTCATCTTTGGTGACGCACTCACATCAAGGAAAATGTTCTGATAATGTTCAAAAAAGTTTTTTTTTCTTACTTCTCGCATGTTTTCATAGAGAAACCTGAGATGTTTGTGCCGAGGCTCTAGAGCGGATGCGAGTAGAGGAGTTTTCACTGCATTCTCCAAGTGAGCGGTGTTTATTCGTTGCTTGAGAGATGCCGCAACAATGTTCTTGAATTCGGTCACTTTCTGTGATTCTCCACGGCATATTTGAAGTACTGTAGAAGACCGCAGTTCTTATGGGCCGTTCACATATCGCGTTTATTTCCAATGTAGACGCACGGTATGCGCTCTCATAATGGAAGTGACGTGGTCGTGATGCGCATGCGGTGTGCCGCGCCCGTTTTTTCCAGACGCATCCGCTCCGCATCGAGTTAAAAACATCTAAACTTTTCAGAGAGCCGCAAGCGCACCACGGGTCATGTGACAAGAACTAAACATTCAGCTTCATCCTTTCCCGTAACAACGTTGAAAGCTCAGCTAAGATGAAGGAACAGCTGATCATAGCTGTATATGTATTGCCATTTTGAAATAAATTTAGTAGCATTTTTTTTTTTTTTTGCGAAATTCAAATATCATTTTTATTTATCAAATAATTAGAGCAGAACGAATATTCGAATGTTCGACTATCTGTGCACACACCTAGTTAATATTACCCTACTGTAAACATATAGGTAAATGAATGAATTAGTTTAAGTTGGTTTTATTAGCAATTCAATCCATTATGGTCACTGTAGACCGATCAAACTAATAGTTAAGCCAAAACAAGCAAGCTTTACATAGTTTAGTCAATAAATATTATATAAAATATGTCTAGTGTGGGACATTAAAATGTGGTTTTGTGATGTAGTAGATGTTGTGCAACAAATGGTAAATTTACAGTCCTTCAGAAACCTTTTTAAATCAGCCCTATTTCTTACCATTTCCTTTGCTGTAAAATGCATGTAATTCAGTGTGTTGACCAGTGCTTCCCAAACTGTAGGCTGCGGCCCCTCGGTGGCAGGGTATGTGAGAAGAGCGGAGTGATTATTGAATGTAAATAAGGTACACCTATAATAAGTGTATATATCCGTGCTATTTAGACTGGTACTGGTGGAACCACTACAGAATAGCCCAGTATCTGCGTGATTCGCCATTGACATAAACAGAGAGAAGTAGCTCTTGCTACAATGTTCTTCCGCAAGATGCACGCAGTTCTGTTTTTAGAGTGCCAAAAGTTACAGACTGCAGTTTCTGATATGAGCAGGATGCGTGTATGTCTGTGTTGTGCACATTTGTACTATTTGGGTAAAGAACTGCAAAATTCTAACACAGCTGTATTTATTGTTAAAAAAAGTCAAAGTATATTACAAGCTTGTACACTTTCTGAGTTCAGATAAATTATTAACTGTTTTCTGCTATTACCCTGAGGCAAAAATAAATGTTCAGATACAAGTTTGAGTCTGTCTGAATTCTTGAAGCTGTACAAAAGCAGGCGGTGCTGACACTAAAATATTTAAAAAAAAAATATATTTAGTAAAACAGCAAAGTTCACTGAAAAGATCTTTGTAACTAATCTATTTTCATTGGTTAATCAAATATAAAACAAATTGTTATGTTAATAATTATGTTGTTTGACATTTTCTTATGTTTCATATTGTGATTCACAAAGTCATATTTCTGAGTATTATCTGCCCAAACATGACAATAGAGCTGAACGTTCGTTGTAAAAATAAAGCATCTTGAGAAAAACTTTTTCTGACACATGCAAACCCCTATTTCCTCAGAAAATGGCCATAAGCAGCAGAAATGGCAACGAGACTGCCTCTACATCTCTTTGACAAAGCATTGTCTTTACATTTTAGATCATTGGTATCAAATTTGTCTTAAGACTAGATTCACTTACTTTAGTTACCATTAAATTTATTTTACAGTACTTCAGAAACCTTTTAAAATCAGCCCCATTTCTTACACTTTCCTATGCTGTAAAATGCATGTAATTCAGTGTGTAGACTTTGATCAATAAAGTTAAATATTAAAATAAATAAAAGTTAAAAGTGCGAAAGCTGTTATATTTACCCCTATGTCAAGTATCCTTGTTGTAAGTGTGAAGTAGGATGTAAGTTTTTTTTCTTCTTATGGGTGGAGTAGGAATGCGGAAATAAAAGAACCAGGTTGCCAGATGTTTTCTTCAATATCTTCACAAGTTTTATATAATAACCGAGTACACCATGAATCCATTTTCCAAACCGTGTTTTTGGCTTGTCCTAAATCACTACGGTACACCTATAATAAGTCTTTATATCCAGGCTATTTTGACTGGTTCTGGTAAATTTCGTTGACGACAGAAACTATAACTGATCTAATTTCATTGGTTAATCAAATATAAAACAAATACTTATGTTAATAATTATGTTGTTTGACATTTTCTTATATGTGTTTCATATTGTGTTTCACAAAGGCAGAAGTTTCTTCATATCAGATTTCTGAGTATTATCTGCCCAAACATGACAATAGAGCTGGACGTGGATTGTGCAAACCACTATTTCCTCAGGAAATGGCAACAAGAGCATCGTCTCTTCATTTTATAACATTGGTATCAGATTTTTACTTTAGACTAGACTCACTAACTTCAGTTACCATTTACTTTAATCCACAAAGATGGCACTCAATGGGACAGTGTATAAACCGACATAACCCTGTTAGGTTTATTATATTTGTTGTTAACACTGTTTTTATTTTTCATCTTGTAGAAAGGTTAAAGAGTGCTTTGCGTAATCTGTGTTACTGCACACTGTATGTGTTTATAAATAATATATATATATATATATATATATATATATATATATATATATATATATAATGTATGTACACACAGAGCCATCCATCCATAACTGTATTATTCAATTCTTTACCTATATAAAATCTATCTAATCTAGCTCCACTAACCCTGTTATTAGATACTTTAAGCCAGATGTACTGTTCTTCTTCTCCAAATATCTTTTAATTAAAACTCTTTTAAAATATGAAAAAAAATATAATAATTATATTAATTATAATAATAATTATATTAAACTACTCTCACCCACAGCAGAAGTACTAGGCCTAACTTCCACTAACCTGGGCCTTAAATAGACATGGATGCCTTTTATGCCTGACTTATATTATAATATTTCACGCTGCTAGTGTTTATGTAGATAACATATGCTTCCCCGTAATGCAAAACTCTGAAAGAAATATCCAACCTGTCATCTAAAAGACATAATATGTTTTAGAGCAGTGTTTTTACACCCCAATGGGATCATCTTAATCTCAGTAGACAATTTACTATCTCGTCAAAGCTTTCTCGATTTCATCATTACGAATAAAAGGAGACACATTGGTTATCATAACTCGTTATGTCGTCATCAGATGTCGTCAGTGTAACATTTGCTGAAATTTTAAGAAAATCACCAATTACCACAATTCGTCCCTTATCAACTAACTAAGCAGGGAATGGCAAGTTTTGCTTGACCCACTAAGTTGATTAGTTGCCACATTATTTTTTGCTTCTGGGTCCGTTGTCGCACTATTGTCCAAAGGAAAAGTGCAGTAAGTACACATTTGAACAAACTGAGTTACATCCTAAAAAGTGCTTTGGGACAAAATTTCTGTCTAGTGACAAAGTGTACTTTTATACTTGTTTTGAAACAAAAGTTTCAAAATTGCGGTAAATACAAAATCCAAACTAATATCCAGGCTAACTGCAGTAAGTGAAGTTACTGCGTTCTAGCTTTGTTTTCGTTTTTTTTTTACTGATGGCTCTGCAGCTTTTTTTTGACACCGCAAGTACTGCATATGCTCTCTCAGTTAACACAAAAATGTCCCCAGGACATCTTTGAATTGGCCTCTGAGAACGTCCTTTGGGTGTCAGCGTTTAGGGTCCCCCCATGACATTGAAAGAGAAGAATTACATCCAATGATCAATGCTACAAAAATATATAAATGTTAAATTTCCAATTACATTCAACTCTTCAGCAAATTAAAAATGTGTTTGTTTTTTCAGTACGTGGGTGTGTGGCACACGCAGCTGTGTCTGTGTGCTCCGGCAGCTGCGGTTATTCCAATGGTAGCTCTTCCTGTTGACTTCTAACCTAAAACAAGAAATGAACACATTCATTTGTCATAAAACAGAGGTCTAAAATGCTTTGTTACAACAAAACCACAAGAAAGTTTTGCTGGCCATAAGCTTTAAAAATGGTGTGTTCGGCGGTTGGAATAAATAGGCAATATTACCGAAAAAACAACAATAAAACCATCATAGAACATTTTTATGGTTTCCACTACAAATACCATTACAAACTATCAAGCTTTGACCATTAAAACCATTAAAAATTGGGTTTCTTGTAGTTTGTTTTGGGACCAGTTTCATTAGGATTTTTTTGTTTTTAACAAGCCACCTATCGAAGGTGACCGATTACCAGTAGAGACCCACGGGGTCCAGTACAGTTTCTATTAAAACCAATACAAGTCCCATTATAACCAGTAAAACCACTACGAATTTTGTGATGGTGTCTATCATTTTTATTACAACATGATGTGTGCTGTGAGAGCGCCATTGTTTATTGGAGATAGCAACAGTAATTAAGACTGGGCGGGTTATTGTGAACGATCAATTGGGAAGAGGAAACTATATGGGACAATTTTTCAAAGCAAATACAATTTGTACAACATATTCTATAAAACAGCCCAAACACTCCTTGGCACAGCAGCCAAATCCTGCGAGACAACGGCGGACCTGGCAACCCGAGCATGGGTTTGATCACCTGGTGCCTGTTACTTTTCTCACCCATTGATGATAACGCATTTAATTTAAGCATTTCATAAGAGCTCAAGGGGATTTTCACCGATATATCAGGCTCTCGCCTGATTCATATTAATGGTTATACGCTGAATCTTCCAAACGTCTGACAAAAACGGTCGACGCCTCTGTCTGTGAAATACAGGATCCTTTAACTGTAATTTAAATGTTAAACCCATGCTTGTCCTGAATGTTCAGCTTCCAGTAAGAGTTAACATCACAATAATAAACAGCGGTGGGTTTTATCCGTGAAATGCAGTGTAGGTTCTCTATTGTTTGTTTATTATAGGCTGTTACATTCTGGCACAGATCTGAGCTCTTCACTGAGGAAACTATAATATTTGATATTAACTTGTACTGACAATCTGCTGTCACATCTGTTGAGGTGAAGTAGTCTGTCAGGCTGACATCATAACATCTATTGTTTTTGTTTTGTACAAGCACGAGCCGTCCTGCGTTTGTGTGTATAACCACACGAGGGAGCAAACGACCAGAACAATGAATTATTGAGCTGTAATTTGATGCTTTCATCCATTTGATATTTATATGCATGTTATTGTAAAGTAAAGTTTTATTTATATAGCACTTCTAAGCATTTCTAAAGCAATGTTTCAAAGTGCTTGACTATAGCAGAGATTTACAGACTTTTGGCCAAAATGGAAGAAGGGAAGAAGAAAGGGTAGAAATGTAACAAAATATAATAGTAGCAAAAATAGTAAATTAAATGTAACTTTATAAAAAAAAAAAAAAAATCACATATTCATTTACTAATCAACTTTAAGTTCTGTTATGTTTCCCTGATTGCTCCTTGTTCATGGAGGACCGAACCTGTAAAAAAAATTAAAAAATAAATGCATGTAAAATATGAAAATAAAGAAAGAAATAAACAGCTTATTATAACTGTTAACACGTATTTATTAATATGCAACATTTACAGTTGCAAAATGTACTCGTATTTTTGGATGTATGACAGATTATAAAACATACAATGTGGACATATCGACAGCATTTAAAGGGAGGGTTTACCCAAAAATGAAAATTTGCTGTTGATTTACTTTCAGACCAGCCGAAAATTTCTTCAATTGAACAGTAAAGAAGATTTTTATCTAAAACCACAGAGTTAATGGGTGCAGTTACTTTGAAAGTCAAAAAACATATACAAGCAAAACATAATTAATAGAAAAGCGATCAGTCTGTGCAAGAAACTGAACGTATTTACAGCATTATTACCTGTAATCCACAGTCTGGACAAACTGTCCTGAACATTTTCATGACAGTTTTTGTTTTTTTGTATCATTTAACTTGTTTATGAAAGTGTTCTTCAGGTATTTCTTCCCGTAAGCCTGTAATAATTTTTTTTACTTTGTATAGAATCAGAAAGAGCTTTATTGCCAGGTATGTTTACACATACAAGGAATTTGTTTTCGTGACAGAAGCTTCCACATGAAACAGAATGACAAAAAAAAATTGAATATAAATTTTAGATATAAATTGATTATTGTATGTCCAGGTGTATGAAAATAGATAGTTCCCTTTTAAGGGAACTTCGAACTGCATCCTCTAGGGGGCGCTTTGGGAAACACCTCGTCGTGACCCGTGTCTGAAGCATACATTGAGAAAACACCAACTTGTACCAACGACGTCACTACCAGCGTGACTATAAATAAGCACCGGGAGAACACGTCATTCTCTTCTTCTTCTTCACTGACTCTTCTGTTAGAAGTGTGCATCTGAAAGAACTGGTAAGAGTGATCTTTCTCTGTATATCATGGCGACTACTAGCAAGCGTTTAGACAATGTGTGCATCCGTGTTGGCATTATTTAACACCCGATGACACACGCGATCTTTGCGTCATTTGTTTGGGTGAAGAGCACGCATGTGATGTCTTTGAAGAGGCAATCTGCGTGCATTGTGAGCGTTTTTTCAATGGAAAAAGCTCTGCTCTTGTTCGTCTCCCTCAGTGCTCTGTAGCATCGACCAGATGGCAACAGTTCAAAGAGGGAGTGTGGATGTGAGGGGTCCAGAGTGATTTTAACAGCCCTTTTGCCCAGGAACCTGAATGACTCCACTGCAGTCACAGTGCTGTTCATGATGGTGAGCAGGGGTTTCTCCTGAAGTCCACGATCATCTCCACTGATTTGAGCGTGTTAAGCTCCAGGTTGTTGAGACTGCACCAGACAGCCAGCTCTTTTACCTCCTGTCTGTAAGCAGACTCGTCACCGTCCTGAATGAGGCCGATGAGTGTGGTGTCATCTGCAAACTTCAGGAGCTTGACAGAGGGGTCCTTAGATGTGCAATCATTAGTGTACAGGGAGAAGAGCAGTGGGGAGAGGACACAGCCCTGGGGAGCTCCGGTGCTGATTGTACGGGTGCTGGATGTGTATTTTCCCAGCCTCCTTGTCAGGAAGCTGTTGATCCACTGACAGACGGAGGTGGGCACAGAGAGCTGAGTTTGGGAAAGAGGAGGTTTGGGATGATCGTGTTAAAGGCCCAGCTGAAGTCCACAAACAGGATCCTCACATCAGTCCCTGGTCTGTCTAGATTGTCACATGTATGTTTCCATTATCCTTATTTGGTCCTTCCTGTGCCTTTCATCGTCATGTGAATTCATCTCCATTTGTGTTTGAATTATTAGTTAATTTGATCCCAGGCGTGTCTCATCTTCCCATTGTCAGGTCCTGTGTATTAATAGTGTTCCAGTTTTAAGTTCTCCCTTTGTGTATGGAAGTAAAGTCAAGTCAAATATTCTCCATCGTCTCCTCATCTCTCCCTCATGCACTGTCTGTCTAGGTGTTGCAGAACATAATGCAGTCCAGTGTTTACTGCATCGTCCACAGACCTGTTTGCTCTGTAGGCAAACTGAAGAGGATCCAGCAAGGGTCCAGTGATGTGTTTACAGCATATGCGTTTGTTGTGTAACATCTCACTATAAACAAACATAGTTTAAAATGACACTTAAAAGTTTAAAACACACACCAAATGTTAAGTATAACCAAAAGCTAGTATTATTCACTTCTCTCTGCTGTGTGTGTGTGTGTGTGTGTGTGTGTGTGCACTTGGATGGGTTAAATGCAGAGCACCAATTCTGAGTATGTTACCATACTTGACAAATGTCATGACTTCCACTTTTTCTCTTTCACTTTCACCTCTAGAAGAACAGTCATTTACAGAACAGTCTCATACACCGAAAACACAAGGGGAACAAATGTATTTAATTATAACCATTATATGTAATAATAACACCATACAACTATTATAAGAACATATTTTGAAAACTTTTCTGGATCAATAACTCATGAGCAAAACATTGTTTTCTACACAATTCACGCCTCTTTTCTTTTGTAGTAATGTAAAAAAACAAGCTATAAGTGAGTTTTCCTCAAAACCAGCTTTCCTCCGCCCTGTACAAAATACATCGATCTCAAAGCATTGGCGTCTTAGAGACCCATCCGAAGGGACCGTCTGCAAAGTGTGAAATGGGAAAAATAATACTAATAAAATACTCAATAACTTCACAGTAACACACTTTAGTGTCACCAGATTAAGTCCACACATCACTGCTCTCCTGCAGGTAATATTACAACATTTTTGAAAATAATTGCTTAATAATTATTCATTAATAATAAATGTAATTACTATTGTAAAACTAATTTACTTCTTAATATATAATTCACTGCTTACTCATTGTAAAATAAACCTTCCAGCATTTTGTAACAATTATAGCAGCATTTACCTGATTCTTGCATAAGGGTCACTGACATCTTTTTCTTTATGAGGTTTATTTCCTTTTCTGTATTACAGAAGGTGATTGGCTGGTCCTAAGGTATTTTTCTGCAAACTACGAAGAATTTCTAGCAAACAAACATAACTTAGAATTATTATTGTGGAAAAAGCCTTAGATTGTAATATGTTGTCGTCAAAAATACATTTTTATTTCTCCGTTTTGGCCTCCCAATCTACAACAAAATGAATTTGTCATATGAAAATTGAGCTTTTTGCAATTGCTCCCCAAAGTGGATGAATCTGAAAATATTTTTTCACATTGCAGGAGTCTGAAAATGAGCCTCCAGCCACTTTGTGAAGTAATCAGTGAACACACAAATGTACCGATTACCAGAAGAGGTCATGGACAACTTGCCAATTAAGTCCATGCTTACCAACTCCCATGATTCATGCACCTACACTAACAAATTAGGCAATTCATTATTTAAACAAAAATTGTAGTATAAAAATTATTATTATTATTATAATATTATAAAACACAAAATTATTGGAGTGTATTGTTCCTGGACTTTGACAGATCTGTTCGCCTTGCACGCAAAACACTGTTTAATCTGCAAATTGGTACAAACATAAAAATTAATTGATTTTTACATTTTATGAATTTTCTCATTTATATTTAGGAACTGGAACTGTGTACATAAAGTAGGAATAAAGGTTAAACTCTTCCAGTTTTCAATGTAAATAGTAATTCCAGGCCAATAATATCTTTTAGAAATGGCATGTGTTGTCTTCTCCTTGCAACTTTTGCCACCTGCCTCACTGACATGAAATTAATGAAAAATGCTGTCTGCTTCTTCAGCACCTCTAACCACTATTACATGAAGCTGTTTTTGGTTCCCTTATTGCGAATATAAAACAGCACTACATCTATATAAAAAAGAACATATATTGCTTTTACCTGAAATGGATAATTTATATTAGCAACATATTATGAAATTGATTTTGTGGAAAAAAAACTGGTACACCTTCAATACTAAGATTAATGTTTTAGTATGTAATGTCACATATAACTATAAATGAAATAAATAAAATTTTATATTGTGTCAGGTTGTCTTGAATCCATTCTAGCAAAAAAAAAAAATCCTATTTAAAGTGTTTAAGCATTTAACCCTTATTCGGTCATTGGTTGGGGTGTACACTCATGGTCTTTGGTGGTATCTATACAGACCCCAGGCAAAAAAAAAAAAAAATAATTGTAACAAAATAATAGTTTTAAAAAACAAATGTAACTTTACTCTGTTTATTAATTTTGGTAGTTTTTGGAGGATTTAGATATTTAAAAAATGTATAAATAAAATATTTATTTTATAAAATGATAAAATTGCATTATTGGCACACTGTTTTCCTAATTAATGTTGTTCAGATGCTTTGACACAATCTTTTTTGTTTAAAGCACTATATAAATAAAGGTGACTTGACTTTATAAAATACACATTTTTTTGTACAAAGAATGCTAAACTTTGACAAAAAGTAATTTTTATTGGTAAAATTGTGATTTCATAATATGTAAAACGGGAAAAAAAAAAAAAAACTTGGGAAAATATCTTTCAGTTAGTGAAATACCAAATAGTGGAGCTCTGCAGCCATCTAGTGGTAAAAGTGATAATTTTTTACTTTTAAACTGCATTTTCCAAAAGATGGGCAAAAATCATATACCAAACCATGTCAAATTATCCATGTTATCCCCATGAATGAAAATGTGTAGTTTATAAAGTGAATTTTACATAAAAAGCTGTTTTTGTATAAAAACTTTTTATTTATATTAATTGTAAAAATATAAATCCTCTAAAAACTGCACAGATTTGTAGTAAATTCATTAATAAACAGAGTAAAATTACATTTGTTTAAAAAAAAAAACAAAAAAAAACATTGTTACGAAATTAAATTTACACCCCAAAGATCATGAGTGTGAATTGTTTTTCACACTAACATAAAAACAAGATGTCATTCCAATTTTTATTTTTTATTTATTTTTTTTCTTGGAAGTGTCGACCACCATACAAAGTGTCATGCCATTTGGAAAAAGATAATTTTTAATTTTAGCAAACTTTATTTGCGGGTCAAAAAGAGCCCGAAGACCATATTTAACTGAGCTAAACACTCTGAATGATTAAATTTTAATATTTAATTAAAAACAAAAACAATAAAACACCAAAACATTCAAATAATTATTGGAAAGTGGGACGCACTTTTTTTCTTTCTTTTTTTTTTCTTTTTTACGTTTATAGCGAAAACTATTTGCAAGTTAGCAGGTGCACTACTTTCAAAAAATCATGCCTAATAATATATATATATATATATATATATATATATATATATATAGATATTCTTGTTATATATACCTGTTAGCCGTCTGTGTCTGACTCGTGGGACGCTTAATTGGGGTTTTAATTTTTTTCATTCTCAAGTGCTTTATGAAACCTCAGAAGGGAATATATAGGGGGGAACCATATTTCTCAGGCCTTTGGGAAAATCTTTTCCCCCGTGTCTTTGGTGTATGGGACTGTTCTGTAGATGAACATTCTTCTAGAGCAGTGGTTTTCAAACTTTTTAGCCAGCGACCCCTAAACTAACATCGACAAGAACTCGCGACCCAATACCACAGAATACACAAACAATGAACAGAAAAAAAAGTTGCTTTAAATCCACATCCACTTCCTATGGAAGTTTGTTTGCAGAATATAAAAATAAAAAAGGCAATTGCGATTTTATATCATTTATAACTTAATATCTCACACTGCAAGTTTGTATTTCACAATTATGAAAAACCAAATCGCAATTTTTAGATTAAAAAAAATTGCGATTATCTTTTCAAATATTTTCTTACGTGGCGGAAACAAACTTCCATAATATTTACTGTATTTAGGCTTACTTTACAGTGGGATCGGTGCACTTGTTTTTCGGTGCACAAGTGTAATCTGTGGCCTGATGTTGGATACGGCTACTCGCAGATCATCCTCAACATCAAGACGTGATCTGTATTTTTTTTTCATCTACGTAACAGCGGAAAAAATCTGCTCGCACAAATATGAATCTGAGGATCTGAAATATGAAAAAAGTCTATAGGTTTTTCAACACAAGCAGGGTGTCTTGTATTCAAATGTCTTTGCGTTTTTCCAGGCTTCATGCTTTCATGGGCAAGCACTTCTGAACAGATTACACACTGATTACACAAATCGTTGACAGAAGAGCAAGTGAATCCATACTTTATGAATTCCTCTTGATATTTCCGACGTTTCCTACATTGGTCAGAACGGGTCTAGCTCTTGTGTTTTGTAGAGGTACACGGTTCAGATGATTCATGCAGACGGTCCACAATTTTCTCAACATTTCTAACCTTGCGAATTACAAATTTATCCATTCTTGCAGTTGCAGTTTCCACGTGCAGTTGCATGCAGTATTGATAACTAGCGATCAGTCGGCGCAAGGTGACATTATATCTTAGAGTCACGAAATTATATAATTTTTTTTAAACCTTCTAATCAGTTCTGTCTTTAGAAATCAAAAAAATATTTATTTGTAATCTTAATTTTTTAGTATTGAAAAATATTTTTTGTAGTTAGAAAATACAGAATTGTTTCAAACCAACTCGCGACCCCTTGAAATCATTCTGCGACCCCCAGTTTGAGAACCACTGTTCTAGAGGTGAGTAGCTTAATGATAATAAGAACACAATATTGTACAATGCAATATGGTTTTTTATGGAAAATATAGGGTTGTGTCAACCCCGACACACCAACAACAACATAATATAATAATCTAAACAACCGTCGAAATTCATTTATTTAACTTGACGCACTAGCTGTTATACAAAGTTATTTTTCAAACATTTGTTTGGTATCTCACTATGGGAATCGCCTCAGGCGTGTCCTATCCTGGAAGCACCAATCACACCACGTCTGTCGCTTGACAGACCAATCACGACAGTGATGGAGTCCCACCTCCTCAATATACAATATACAATATAATATAAAGGCAAGGCGCAGTAACAACACATCTGATCAAAATTGAGTCCTAAAAGGGTCTTTGTGACATCTGTTTCTGTCTTGCGACAAAGTCTCCTGGTTTAATTTTTTCCCATTTATAGATAAATCAGAGTGTCGAAATTGCAGTAACTAAAAAATCCAAACTAATACCAAGGCAAACCGCAGTAAGTGAAGTTACTGCATTCTGTCTTTGTTTTCCCATTAGACACCACAAATACTGCGCAATCTGTGGATAAAATGATGGTTGAACTCGCGTTTAAATGCAAATTTTCAGGGTAGAGGGCAAAATATTAACTCCTAGCAAGGCAAATTACAGCTTTATAATCAGTTAACATTAACTTTCCAGCTGCTAGCAAATCTCCTGTCCAGAGGGAATCCTCGGTATGGAGAATGGACTCTCCCACCCTCAGGTAGTGAACCAGTTGTGGGAGAGGTTTGGCCGAGCTGCCGTAGACCTATTCCCTTCTCATGAAAAAACCCATTATCCCCTATTCTTTTCTCTGTCAAGAGATGGTGCGCCGATGGGTGTGGATACTTTGGCTCACCCGTGGCCAAACGTACTGCTTAACGTGTTTCCTCCTTTGAGTCTGATCATACCAACCCTAAAAAGAGTAAGAGAGTGCAGTCACTCTGTAATTCTGATCTGCGCAATCAGCCCTGGCTTCTCCCATTGCACAGAGACCTCCTCTCACAAGCTCACAGAGAGATGTTTCATCTGGCACCGGACAAAGTGGCTCTTTGGGCCTGGTCCGTGAGAGGTTGAATTTAAGTGTTACGGATTTGCCTCAGAGGGTGATTGCAACAATTCAAAATACAAGAGCGGCTAAGTTTTTTTAGGCTGGATGTTACATCTGCAATATGGGAGTTGTGTATGTCCCATAGTGAGATACCGAACGAATGTTTGAAAGAGAACTTTAGTTTACTCACATAAACTCTGGTTCTCTGATAACATCAGTGAGGTATCTCACAACACTTTCCTCCTTGCTGTAGCATCGGAAAGAAATATGCTGAGAATGAGGTGGGGACCATTTTGCAGTGGTATATATTAAGGACTCTCTCATAACGGTCATGATTGGTCTGTCAACCGACAGATGTGGTGTAATTGGTGCTTCCAGGATTGGTCGAGACGATTCCCATGGTGAGATAGCTAAAAATTTTCATCAGAGAACCAGGGTTACATGAGTAACCTAAAGCTTCTCAAAGGTAAAGTTAGCTGTAGCCTAATCCATGAAAGACTGAGATATAAAACCTCCAAAACAATACTACTTTTCTTTTCTTTACTTGAACAATACTACCTACAATTCTACTTATGTTTTTGACAAACAAAGTGAAATATACCTTATGTTGATGTAAAGTAGGAAATAACATCATAAACTGACGCTTGAGATAATAAAGCACACATTTTCTGCTTCGAAATCATGACATCTGGATTTCACACATGCGTGCCTAAGGGGAAACAGGGCAACTGAATTCACCGGAAAACCGCCTCACACACCTTGACTGACCTTGATCTTCTGCAGCACTTGCTCTATGGTGATCCTCAGTCCTCTCGCTCCATGTGGCAATGGCTCGTCGGTCGTGGCAGGCTCTGGCTCCCCATCAGCGGTGGACTTTAGCATGCAATAAGTTTATCGGTGAGATGGTGGGCTAGGCTCTGGGTCGGGAGTGGCACTAGCAATTAATCCCTGGGAACCGGTGGGAAACAGAGATCCATTTCTCTCCAGTGTCCAATCCACAAAGGTGGTGAATTCAGCTCGAGGGCCATCTTCAGACGACATTATTCTGCACGCATTGCTGAGGCTGGAGTCATAGAATGGGCAGAGCGCGTAGTCCAGATAAGTGGTGAGATGGGCAACAGCCGGAAAGGTCTGGTATGACCCGCGAGAGACTTTTCCCACTGCTCCAGGAGCAGGAGAAGGATGAATTCAGGGTGAAGGAAGGGATCCATGAGGGCACAACGAAAAGAAAAACTCTGATAGAAAAAACACAGAAACAAAAACGGAGGGGAGACACGCAATTTAAACTGTTTAAGGTTGGAGATTTGTTATACTTTGCCTAAATACGATGAGTAGGGATGGGTAGATTGACACCTTAAGTCGACACACGTTTCAAATTTTTGACACACTAATGCTTCGAAACAGGAAATGAGGCTGTCACATGACCTGTGAAAATGAAGCTTCATTACCTCACTGACACGTCAAGCTAGGCTCAAATAGAAAGCGCGTAGATTGCGCTGTGCCATATCCGTGATCCATTTAGTGTAATGTTATAGTTATATCAGTCAGCATGCCTATATGTGTGTAGTGATTTATGTGGTGTATCGTTGTCAATTGTAGTACTACTATTAAACAATGACATGCGAAGGTCAGTTGACTGAATATGAATAAAAAACACCTTGCAGGCTCAACCAATGTTCCCAAAAAGGATAGAAGTCCTTCCTTAACCACCACCACCTTACCGCCATCCTCTGTTGACAGCTCTCATTGGTGAGAAAAAAATATTGTAAATGCAATAACTGAATTTGTTTTGAACAATGTGCATGTTTGTGTTCTTTTGTAAAAAAGAATTAGGTCTAATTTATTGGCGTATTAAACATTCTATTTTTGTCAAAAGACACAAGTTTGATGTTAGTGAAGTCATTTTATTGTTCAAAATACAGTTAATTTGGGAAACTATCACTGCATACACACATGCCGCCTTGCTAAACCTTACAATGACATCCCAATGAACAAAACATCTAAATGATGCAGTTGGTGTAAGATTTTTTATTGACCATCAGATGGCATTGGAGAGCACAGTGTCAAAAGCTTCGAAGCATCAATGCAGTTTGTTTTAAAAGCCTCACTGCTTCAAAATCCCCGTTCGGCACATCCCTAACGATGAGCGGGGAAACCAAGAATGCACGGACACACATTACATAATTGTGTTATATACATTACATTATTAACCCCCCATAAAATGTATAATTGAAAATATTTTCATTTTTAAACCATTAGCAGTTAAAGTTGCTGGACATGTTTAGTCCCATGTCTTAAGAAACAGTAATCTATCTATCTATCTATCTACATTTTTATATATAAATTTACATAGGGGAAACCATCAGAAAGCAATGGTGAGAGAAAGTAGTTTGCTGTTTAGTTTATCAAACAGTCGTCTCATAAAAAAAATAGTTTGGGAATAAACGCATTTCTTCAAATATAAACTGATTAGGTTCTGGGTCATTTTGGAGGACACGTGTGAAAATTTTTTTGAGTACACTTCTTAAACTCACACAGAACAAACAAAGAATCATGTAAAACCCAGTAAACCTGATATTATGCCTTGTGACATTAGACCAAAACATATAAATATGATAACAGATGTGTAACACTACTGTATTTTCCGGACTATAAGTCGCACTTTTTTTCATAGCTTGGCTGGTCCTGCGACTTATAGTCAGGTGTGACTTATTTGTCTAAATTAATTTGACATGAACCGAGAGAAATGAACCAAGAGAAAACATTACCATCTCCAGCCACGAGAGGGCGCTCTATGCTGCTCACTGCTCCTGTAGTCTACACTGAACACATAGAGCGCCCTCTCGCGGCTGTAGACGGTAATGTTTTCTCTTGGTTCTTGGTTCTGAATAAATGCGGCCTAGTACGACCTAGTACAATGTTTTTTTCCTCATCATGACATATTTTTGGACTGATGCGACTTATACTTAGGCAGAACTTATAGTCCAAAAAATATGGTAAATTGAATAATAATCTCTGAATAATAAGCATCTACCCCCTAGCCCTAATCCTACCCATTGCGTATTATATACACGCTAATGTCCATTTCCGCATATAAATAGTAGGCAAGATAGAAACAGGAAATAGTGCCATTGAAACGCACATTCATGACATCACATAAGTTCTTGCTCACGGCGCCTTTACCCTCCCTGAGGTGACCACATGCATTTTCTTCCATGCGAGATCCCAGGCCTGGTAAACCCTGGACGCGTTTTACCCTTCACCACCCCGTGGCAGTCAAATTTGGTGTAGGATTTTGATGTAGTAATAACGCAATAATTTCTGTGCACACCACGCCTGCATGCGAGTGAAATTAGACAAAAGGTTGAAAAACCCTACTTTACATAACAATAATATAGTCTTCCAATAGTTTATTAAAATAATGACAGAAACATTTTAAGACTCTCATGTAAGCGAATCATGCCCACAGCTAAAGATTTGTTGCTAAACTGTAAACACTAAACAAAACAATAATGGTGTTATGTCTTGTCTTATCATGTTCCTGTTTCCTTTTACTCTGTCTCCCTCTTCTGGTCTTTTGGGTTACTTTCACTTTCCATTTCTCGTTTCCCAGCTGTTTCTCATCTTCTCTGACTACCTCGTTTGCACTCTGCCCACCTGTTCCCTTTTTCCCTCTGATTATTCCTCTATTTCTCCCTCTGCTTTTGCTGCCTCCTTTGTCAGATTCTCATTGAGCTTTTCTCGTACGAAGCAGCCTACTACCCTGTCATAGTCCATTCGAGTCCAGTCCTGTCTTGTCCTGTTAAGACCTGCCTGGTAACCCTCCCTGTTCTGTTTATCGCCCTCTCCGTTGTATTCTGTCCAGTTTACCTGACGCCGAGAGAGTACCATCCCACAGGGTCTGCCCGTTACCCGCGTCCCCTCTGAGAGACCCGTGGCCAGTCGCCGCTATATCTACAGCCCCAGACTGCTGCCTAAGAGACCTTTTACAAGTTCTGCTGATTTTTCCGTTTTGTGTTTTATTGCCCTCTCTACGGGTTGCTCCTTTGCTTTATTCTCTCAGAAGAACATTTCATTAAACAGTTTTCATTAAAGTCTCTATTTTCTGTTGAACCGCATTTGGGTCCTCACTTACCTCTCTAACAAATGGTGTATACGGAATGATTATTATATAAACAATTAACTAAAACCAAAATATGTCTACTGTAATGTCTGAAGAACAACAGATAAAATACTCTTCATGTCTTAACTTTTTATTAAAAGAACAGCTGTATCGTATGCACACCAGCCTAACTATCTCGTCTCTGTCTTCAGAGTCTTTTACTCCCTGCATTAACCCTATAACCACATAAACAGCACTTTCACGGTGATTATGAAGTCTGTGTCCTACACTACATTCTTTATTATTAAATTAAGTAATTAGAACAACGACAGTCTACATTAATCAACACATTCTTAGAAAATAGTGGGTTCACAGCAAATTTTCTGTGAAAAAGACATTAATATTGTGATTTACCTGGAAACCTAAAGCTGCACTAGGTATCCATCACATATTAGCACAAAAAAAAAAACTAGATATTTTGAGCACTTACCTGAAAATGTAAAAATAATGTATCAATCGTTCTTACAGGTTGTGGTTTGGAGAGCTTGTTAGTCCACATAAAGAAGATTGGAAGCCAACAAAGATAAAATGCAAAATTAGAGAAGCAGTTCTTGGTTAAATGATGAGCACAACAAAAGGTTCGATGTGAGAAACAATTACCGTCTGAATAGGACTTCTCTCACAGAGTCGAATTGGTGATACATAAACATGTCCCAGTCAATCTACACTACAGTAGTGAAGTGACATATCGTCCCCTTGGAATTATAAGGTTCTATCTGACATTTTTGTCAAAATTGAGTTATTCACATATTCTTATTCTGTGACAACTTATTTACATTATGTGATGGTTTTTTTGAAGTTCATTTTGGGACTTTTTATTGATAAAACAAAAAGGTTCTATCTACAAAGACGAACTCTAACTTGGCTCTATAAGGTTCTATCTGCGTGAGCCAATCAGCACTTCGAATTCGCAGAAGAGGACCAATCAGGATCAACTTTATATGTCGTGTCACCGGCTTAAGATCGCAGTGTGAGGATTATGGCACGCAACAAAGTTTTTAAGAAACCTAAAGATCTACAATTTTATTGACGATCTTGTCAAAAGGGCCGCAGCTCGAATTCCAGGCAAGTTCATTCTTTATTTTTTTACGTCTTGCTGAGAAGATTGTTTTCATAGTTAGACACCACACTAGCCAGCAGCGCTAGCTTTATAGTTCCTGATATTAAGAGGCAAGCACTAAGATAAAAAAAAGAAAAAAAAAAAAACTAACAAACCTATCCTACTCAAAATAGTGTGCTTACAGTAAGTTATGATCGTTATGTGAACAAGTGAAAGATCGTTAAAGCAGTTACCTCAGTATTAAAACGATTTAAGAATGATTGTAGACTGTGTAGCTACTCAATGGGATACCATGCTAAATATATATAATATAAATATTGTGTTTAAATATGAATTTTTTCACATGTTTTTTTTTTTTCTCCAGGCAGGTGACAAGGTAGATGCAGCAGGGCCTAGGGTCTTACCAGACAAACCAGTGGGGAACCAGTGTCTGCACCTAACAGTTTACAAATTAAAGACCTGGGGGCTACTCAGAAAAGAAGAAACGGGAGAAGCGTCTCAGATAAAGTCTGTGTTTGAAAAAAAAGAGTCACAGAGAGTATAATAGTTATGTGTTTTAAAAAATGAGTCTGACATTTTTTTGTGATTTATATATAGTCAGTGAATCATTTTTCAATGATTATTAAACTTTATGAATTAATTTGCTGAAACATGTCTTTTTTATTTTTTTTTTTGTTGCAGTTTTTAAAGTCTTAAAATGTCAATATTAAGCCTTAAAGGTCAAATAGTCAACAATTTAATTGATTGGGTCTTAATTGCAACAATAAACATTAGCATGTTATTTCAGCCATACTGATGTCTAGAGAGAAAGCCATTTTACCCGGCCCACTTTAGGTGGAATAAAGTCCTGCTCAGATATATTACTGTAGCTTCTTTCTGTCTAAACAAAAGAAAGATTAAAGTAACAATTTCTGCAATAATGTGTTTAATTACCCACCAAATTGTTACTAAAATTAACATCTGCACTCAACAAAATATTTAGACCTACCTTGCTTAATTTGAAATGTCCTTAATACATGAAAGTGCTAAAAATATAAAATAAATGTCATAGAAAGGATACAATTTTACTTTCTAACACATTTTGAGACATTGTTACAACATTAAGTTTATATTCAATGTTCAAATAATGTTTTGGCAGATAGAACCTTATAATTCTAAGTGAAAAGTGTTTTTTTTTAGAATTAGAAGGTTCTATCTGCATTTGACTCGTTCCAAAAATCCCCATTTACAAATTCGATAGGATTTTGATATTGTGTATTTAGAATACATTTAGGGTCCCTGTTATTTTCATGTTTGAAAGAAACTTGTTCCCCATATACATTTTCCTATATGTAATGCAAAAACTTTGAAGCTCAATATCTCAAAACTACTCAGAACGCAGATAGAACCTTATAATTCCAAGGGGACGATACAGCCAAGTATGGTGATCCATACTCAGAATTTGTGCTCTGCATGTAACCCATCCAAAGTGCACACACTCAGAGCAGTGAACACACACACACACACACACACACACACTGTGAAAACACACCTGGAGCAGTGGGCAGTCATTTATGCTGCAGCATCTGGGGAGCAGTTGGGGGTTCAGTGCTTTGCTCAAGGCACCTCAGTGTCTTTGTGCAACCACTTAATGTTCTCATAGGACATTACAGAGAAATTAAAAGACTTGTGTAATTCAAAAAATTGCCAAAATGGTTAGTGTTTTTTTTGTGTGTGTGTGTGTGCTGCAAATGTTATTTGATGTCTGTTGTACAGATTGCTTGTGTAAAAACAAAATGAAAGAAATGTTGATTGACAGGTCCAGTATTACAGTAAAATAGTCAAGTATAATTAGACTTCTTTCCTTTTTTATTACAAACAAATCCAGTAAATTAAATGCATGTTTAATACACAGGAAGATTTCACAAAAATAGGTATAGCACAGAGATGTAAACAGGTAAGAGGGAAAAAGTTGAGAACCGGTGCATGCTCCACTTGGAATTTTTTCCAGCCACAGACTTTTATATATTTGATATCTGAACAAGATATTTGTTTTACTTGCTAAATTTTAGTTACTTATTTTTTTTAAATATTTGTTATTACCTTACATGTCCAATACTGTAATTGTTAACAACAAATAACATCTTAACATTTTACAAATATCGTGATTTAATATATTTGGTAAAAAATTATAAAAATATGAAGTGCTATGCAGGCTATTTAAGAAAATATTGGCTGATTAGATCTAACATGCAAAATGTATGCCCTCTCTCTCCTCCCTGTTCCCACATCCCAGACCACAAATACAGAAAATATTACCCTTTTAGATAGTTTAGTAAAGAGTAGAGAAAATGCTATACAAAACTTACTAGCAGTTGCCAAGTGGTTATCAGTCTTACTTTTCCAATACAAATAAGGCCAGTCTACCTTTTCATAACTGAATATAAAAAGTTATAACCAGTCTGCAACCAGCCCCAGTTCTTTATTTACCCTTGTATGATCACCCTTGAAACCCTGAATTAGAAATGCATAAAGAATCTGGTCTCAATTTATACTGATATTCATGGAAAAAAATAATATTAACAAAAACCTATTTTACCTGAAGGCTTTAGTTTTCGATACTTAATCATGAACATCATAATTTTCATAAATTTCATGGACCACTTTCTTGAACACCAGGAACATTACATCACTAACCAGCTCACTGCATGGCATCTGAAATGTAGCAATGTAAACAAACATAAATACTAGGAAAGGCAAGGCAAGTTTATTTATAGAGCACATTTTGTACACAATGGTAATTCAAAGTGCATAACATAGAAAGTAAAATATTCATGAAGAAATAATAAAATATATAAAATCAAGCAATTTTAAAACTTAGGAAATTATTTTAAAATGGACTAATTTAAAATGAATTTGAAACAGTTAAAAATAGAAAATGATTTTACATAAAATACAGTGAATACGTAAAAAATAGTGCAATCAGTTCGGACATCGCACAGTACTCATTCAATAAATGCAAAGCTAAATAGATGGGTTTTAAGTCTAGATTTAAATGTGACTAGTGTTTTAGAACATCTGATCTCTTCTGGAAGCTGATTCCAACTGCGGGCGGCAAAATAACTAAAGGCGGACTCCCCTTGTTTTGTGTGAACCCTTGGTATTTCTAACTGACTCGATCCTAATGATCTAAATGGTCTTTTAGGTTTATATTCAGTAAGCAAATCTGCTATATATTACTAGTAAAGTCATAAGATAAAAAAAAAAACACATTTACAACTCCCTCAAAATATAAAATTTCTTAATGACACATAATACACTGGCCAGGATTCTATATTGCCTAAAATATTCACGGTTTGGCTTTGTTTGCTCTGCGCAGACCAATTGTTGTGTGACAAAGTACCGTGATACTGTGTACTTTGATGTCATACACCGATCAGTCTGCTCAGTGCTGCTTCCAGTTCAACACTAATATGTACATGTATTTGTATCGCTTTGACCGTTCTCTGTAGATCCCACCTTCTCACGCACCTGTGATGAAATGAGATGGATTCAACAGCAAGTAAGAGAGTTCTATTAACAAATGTGAAACAGGGATGATGATAATGATGATAAAGTCCGAGGAAGCCAACACTCAGTGACACTGGGACCCTGTGGTACAGCCCAGTCCGGCATTAAGATCCTGGGAGGCGAGTGAAGATAAACAACAATCAGGAAGATAACGGGGGTGATAATCCGGGAGATGAAGATGATGAGAGGGCAGACATGCAGGACAAATGGACAGGCAGCGAGGAAACTGGACAGGCAGGAATAGAAAGGACATCCAAATAACGATCTGACAAGTGACAAGGACAAAACAGAGAGACTAAATAGTCAGCGCAGATCCTCTGCAGCTGGTGTACTGATTAGTCCTGATTGCAGAGCTGATGAGCCCAATGATCGGCAGCTCTACCCACATCAACACAAACACAGATAAGAGAGAGAGACAGCGAATTAATGAACCGTGACAGTACTTCTCCCCCTAAGAGCGCCTCCTGGCACTCCCAGCTGAGCCTACCTGTTGATTGTAATCATCAATAAGGGAGTGATCCAAAATGTCCCTAGCAGGAACCCAACTTCTCTCCTCTGGACCATAATCTTGCCAGTCCACCAGGTACTGGAATCTGCATCCCCTACGTCTCGAGTCCAGAATACGATTGACCGAACACGTCTATGAGTTGCTGGGCGGTAAGGGAACCGGGGCCGGCGAATTAAGGTGAGAATGGAAGACAGGTTTTAATTTGGAGACATGAAAGGCGGGCTGAATTCTCCTGTACACCAGAGGAAGTTTGAGGCGGACTGTCAACGGACTAATGATCTTGGTAACAGTAAATGGGCCAATGAATTTGGGAGCTAACATTTTATTAGATATGGAGCGGAGCGGAATATATTTGGTAGAAAGCCACACTCTTTGACCCACGACGTATACAGGAGGCTTTGACTGGTGGCGATCGGCCTTAGCCTTAGTGCGCGTCCCCACCTGGAGCAGAGTCACACGGGCTCTTGTCCATGTACGGTGACACCTCTGGACGAAGGCCTGAGCGGAATCCAGACTCGGGAAAATAGGTTGCTGGTATCCTAGACTACACTTGAACGGAGAGAGGCCCATGGACGACACTGGTAACGAGTTTTGTGCGTTGGCTCGCTCTGTTTGACCATTGCTCTGGGGATGGTAACCCAAAGACAGACTGACTATAGCTCCTAACAATTTACAGAACTCTTTCCAAAATTTGGACACAAAGTGGGACCCCCTGTCAGAGACCACGTCCATCAGGAGGACATGTAAACGAAAGACGTGGTCTACAACAGTCACCGCAGTCTTCTTAGCTGAAGGTAATTTGGGCAAGGGAATAAAATGGACCGCCTTCGAGAACCGGTCCACAACGGTTAAAACAACCATCATGCCATTAGAGGGCGGGAGGGCAGTGACAAAATCTAGCGCAATGTGGGACCAGGGTCTCGAAGGGAAAGACCACGGATAAAGTAACCCATCAGGAGGTCGGTTAGACGTCTTACCAGTGGCAGAAACTGAGCAAGCCAAAACAAAACTGCGTATGTTGCGAGCCATTAATGGCCACCAGAATCGTTGCTTAACTAACCAGCTACGACGATTTACTCTTGGATGACAAGCAATGTTGGAGCAATGACCCCATCGAATGACCTCAGACCGTAACTCTTCCGGTACAAATAATCGACTCAGTGGGCAACCGGGCTGAGGCGTTACCCCTTCCAAGGCCAATTTGACCTTTGATTCGACCTCCCATGTGAGTGTGGAGATTACTATCTTCTCTGGCAAAATGCACTCGGGAGTAACCGGGTGTTCGGATGGATCAAAAATGCGAGATAAAGCATCGGGTTTGATGTTCTTGGACCCGGGGTGGTACGAGAGAAAAGTCAAAACGTCCAAAAAAAAGTGCCCACCAAGCCTGCCTGGAGTTGAGTCTTTTAGCAGATCTAACATATTCAAGGTTCTTATGATTGGTCCAAACGATAAAAGGTAACCCCGACCCTTCTAACCAATGATGCCACTCCTCCAATGCTAACTTGACGGCCAACAACTCTCTGTTACCAATGTCAAAATTACATTCGGAAGGGGATAACCGGTGGGACAAAAATGCTCAAGGGTGCATCTTGTCGTCTGAGGACGAACGTTGGGATAGAACTGCACCTACCCCCACCTCTGATGCGTCGACCTCCACCATGAACTGGCGTGAGGGATCAGGGGCGACTAAGATGGGAGCCGAAACGAAGTGGCTTTTGAGTTTGTCGAATACAGCCTCAGCTGTATCGGACCACTTGAACGTAGTTCTGGGGGAGGTCAATGCGGCCAGAGGCGCGGCTTGTTGGCTGAAGTTGCGCATAAAACGCAGATAGAAGTTGGCGAACCCCAGAAACCTCTGAAGGGCCTTACGGAAATCTGGACTTGGCCTATCTACCACAGGCTTAACCTTGTCAGGGTCCATACACACTCCCTCAGAAGAGACAATGTAACCTAGCAAAGGAACAGACTGTGAATGAAAAGTGTATTTCTCCACCTTGACAAAAAGCCCATTCTCTAGCAACCTCTGAAGCACTCGTCTGACATGTTGAATGTGTTCCAGGAGAGACGAAGAAAAATCTATATGTCATCCAGGTAAACATATATGAACTGATCTAACATGTCTCTCCACACGTCATTGACGAGTGCCTGGAAAACTGCTGGGGAGTTGGATAGCCAGAAGGGCATAACCAAGAATTCAAAATGGCCTCTGGGGGTATTAAATGCAGTTTTCCACTCATCCCCCCTCCTGATGCGAACCAAATGATAGGCGTTACGTAAATCGAATTTTGTGAAGACGGTTGCTCCCTGCAATCTCTCGAAAGCTGAAGACATCAATGGCAAAAGATAAGTATTCTTTACCGTGATGTTGTTCAACCCTCGGTAATCAATACAAGGTCGCGGAGACCCATCCTTCTTCCCCACAAAAAAGAATCCCGCCCCCGCAGGAGAAGAGGAAGGACAGATGAATCAGAAATATATTTCTCCATGGCCTCCCTTTCTAGAGCAGAAAGTGAGTAAAGCTTGCCCTTGGGCGGAGACTTAACCGGGAGTAGATCTATAGCACAGTCATAGGGACGATGCGGAGGGAGAGAAGCAGCACGGGACTTACTGAACACTTCCTTCAGGTCAAGGTACTCTGGGGGCACGTTAGACAAATTCACCACCTCCTTCTGCAAAACACAGACGAACAGGCAGACACAAGACAAGACTCATAACATTGGGTACTCCATAAAGCAACAGAATTGTGTCCCTAGGATTATGTTGAACCAGCCAAGGGTGACTGAGGACGATAGGAGCCAAGAGGAGAAAAGATGTAGATTCTGAGGGATTGCCAGATGTGATGAGTGTTAGGGACTTGGTAGCAAAGTTTATAGCGGGGAGCTCCTGACCATTAAGGGCATTAACCGAAATGGTGGTCTTAAGTGGAGTGATGGGAATCCCAAGAGTTAGTGCTAGTGACCGGTCCATGAAATTACCCAAGAGTGCTTGACAGGTGTGGGACCGGGCCGCCCACAGCAGTCTTACCGGGAGATGAGTAGAGGATGAGGCCTTATCTATGGAGATCCCGCCCGACAGTAGCCCTCTATGTACTGCCGGGCTCTGTCTTTTAGTGGACAGTTGTTTAGGTAGTGTCCCGCTCCGCCTCAGTAGAGGCGTGAAAAGTGAAAGCCGAGCTCGACCCACCTGCATGGGCTCGGGATCGAAGACGTGGCTGACCCCATCACCGCCACTCCCTGGGGGCAGACGTGCCCTAGAACATTCCTCCAGACGACTGAGACGAGCGTCCACCCTCAAAGCCAGCTCAATAAGTCCAACCAGTTTGTTGGGCAGGTCCAGGGTGAAGATCTCCCTTTGAATGCGGTCAGCCAACCCATGCAGGAATATGTCCCACTACGCCTCCTCGTTCCAGTGGCACTCGGTAGCCAGGGTGCGGAAGTTGATAGAATAGTCGCTGATCGACTATTGTCAAAGATTATGTGCCTTTAAGATGGCACTGCACATGGCTGCCTTGATTTTTTTGCTCCTTGGTACTTTGACTATTTTGGTTTGTTTGTCCTGTCTTAAGCAACGTTTTTCCAAACAGCTTTACTAGAAACAAACTCCTGGACATCAGAAGTAGCACACCAATTAACTTTTTTGCCGATATTTGAAAATTCATACACACCTCACCTGCACAGACAAGGACTTTTTAAACGAATCTCTGCTCTCACGACCCTTGGGACCCCTTGCTCTTCTGGCAAGGAAGCCAACCCCCAAGAATCAGGCCAAATCCCAGAAAAGTGCACTCAATGTAAAGACGAGACTGCAGAGAGTGTGGTCATGTGTAAAAAAAAAAAAACTAATAATAAATAAAACCAAAAGCTAAACGCATCACCCGACCTTAACCCTAACCAAAATGGTCTGACCAATGTTGTAAATGCTTGTGAACTAATAAAATTCAGTGACCAACTGATAATATTCAGCTAATTGATGCAAAAATATTAAAAACCAAACAGTTCGCCACATTAAATTAATTTATGAACTCAACACAAAAAGGCTTAAACAAATCACTTGATTGCCTCCATCAGTGCTGGGAATGATGTAGAAGGCCTCAGATAGTTTCTAGAAGGTTCTTGAAATTAAGTTCCAAAATGATTCTGAGAATCAGAAAGTCATTTTAATATTTTATTTTCAATAATACGTTTTCTCTATCCACAATAATATTGAGATTTTAAAAATGTTCACAATTCGATTTGTCTTCACATTGCTTTTCAAAATACAAATCGTTTTAAAACAGCTTAAGAGAAAATGCATGTCTAAATTAGAATTTAGAGTGATCTGTAATCAGATTCAAAGGTGACTGTCTAAATTATGCACTTCTGAAATGTACTTATATAAATCATGAAGTTATCTAAGAATTTATTAATAAGACAGACACAAAAAGCTCATTGAAGTAACTTTGTTACTAACAAGTGTAGATATATATATATATATATATATTAGTGGTGGGCTGTTATCCCCGTTAACGTGCTGCGTTAACGCGAGATTCTTATCGGGCGATAAAAAAATTATCACCGTTAATCTATTCCCAAAGTTGGGTTGGGAGCTGGGTCTATACTAAGCAAACTATGATGACTTTCACCTTGATATTTTATATAACCGACTGGCTGAGGCCAGCCTAAAAAGATGCTCAGGACAGTTGACGGTCCACTGCTGCGCATCGTCACGAAAGCTTATCTTTCTCACGTGTTGTTAAGCCTTACCGCTTGTCCATTTAAACATTAAAGCATCCAAAAACTAGACGCGGAAAAGCTGAACAGAGTAGCGCGTGCCGTGTTAGGTGCACACGACAGAGAGAGAGCCCTGTATCATGGACAGCGACACTGAACCGAGCTCTCTTCTGCAAAGTTCTGCTCGAAGTCCCTCCTGCACCCGAACAAACAAATACAAATCGCAGTTTGAACAAACAAAAAGATGTGAAAGAGCCCAATTCAACACCACGGTGTTCTGGTGTTCAGGGCTCGCGCAAAGAAAGGCGTCTCAAAACACTAGAACATCGAATTTGCTTATTTTTGCTCTTGTTGTCATGATTCTGCCCTCGTGTCCTTGATTTTCCCTAGTCTTGAGGCAGGATCATGGCAGACCCTTGTTTTGTGTACAAGCACATGGCCTTGTCTTTGGGCCATGTGCTTGTGTTGTCTCGTTCCCTTGCCCCGCCCCCCTTGTTATCCTAGTCTTGTTGTGATTGCCTTATCTGTGCCACCTGTTGTGTCCTGATTAGTTGCCCTATTTAGATCCCCTAGTGTGCTCTGTCTTTTGTCGGTTCATTGTTCAACTTATGTGTTCCTACCTGTCAGCCTCCTGAGATATCTTGTCCTTGAAACCCCTCTAAGAAGTCTTTTGTCTAGCAGTGAGTGTTTATTTGTAGTTCGTGTCTCCTGTTTAGAGTCCTTGTTTACCTTGTCTACTCAGTTTCTGTTAAATTATTTAGTGTCTACCCTAGCCCTTGTTTTCCCCCTCGTGGGTTTTGTTTTTCCCCTTTTTGTAAATAAACCCTTCGTGTTCTGATTCCTGTCTGCATTTGAGTTCCTCCTTGCCAAACCCCGACACTTGTGCCGACAAATACATACAAAATATGTCAAAATATCCACCTTGGAAATTATGCTTAAACTGTCAGTTATTTCTTAAGTGAAAGTAAACAGTTGAGGAATAAAATGGGATGTGTATTATATTGGATGCGTTCATCGTCTCTTAAAGTGACCGCGCCTAATTTAGCTACTGGCTGCTGTAATGTTAATCCAAGAAAATGAAAGAAAATCACTCACTTCTCTTGATTGAATTACTTTGTAGTTTTAACAGTCAAACCAAAAATTATTCAGAAACCAGATATAATTTTTGATATATATAGCAAAACTGTAATAATGGTGTCTGAATAAATGTAGGTTTGATTGTATATTTCATTTTTACATTGAAGACTATCCAGTGCTATTATTTGGTTTTTGTACCTTGACACCTACAAACTTGAAAAAAAACTTAAACATTGGTGTGAAACAGGAGTAATGTTGTTTGCACCTTGTGCAATGTGGAATTAGTTTACAGCTTTTTCAAGCATTTTGTGATACATTTTGGAAACAGGAGATGAGCCCCTTTTCTAATGCACCACCTAGCTTGATAAACCCCTTCTAAAAGACTTACTGTTTGTCAATTTTTTTGGGGTAACACACATATTCTGAATGCCTTCAGCTGAATTCAAATGAGCTGAATTCATTTTAATCTAATTTCAAGATCACAGTGAGATTAATCTAGATTAAAAAAATTAATTTATGCCCACCTCTAATATATATATATATATATATATATATATATACAGTGGTTAAATTGGCTTTTGTAGCGAGGGGGAGCCCTTATTTATGGTAATCATCATTAAATGACACGCCAAAAAATGAATTAATGTGTTTTACACCAAAGGTGCTATTTTTCCAGTAGTAATGTGTAAGGTAAGGCTGAGTAGTTATTCAAACAAAGATAAATACTTTACCATTTTTTATTATTTTTTACCTTTAATGTTAACAAGCAGGCAATGGATTTCACCCTAGGAAAACATATGAAATTGAACATGTTTGAAAATATTGGTTGGCAAATATGTGAAAAGCTTTTTAAACAAGAAAATTATGATTTAAGAGAATCAGGGCCAATTATTTTGGCAGTTTATGTAATATTTGATTAAATCACACCGACACTGGAGGTAATTACTCAACTCAATGCATTATGAAACAACCCGAACAACACTTGTGCAGACGTGTGACGTGTGCAGACATAACAGTTTACACTTTAAATACATCACATTTACTTATTCACTGTGGCGGGGCAGGCGTGGTTTAGCGAAGTCTGCAACGGGAGAGCGAGTGAAGAGACGAGCGGCGGTAAGTGGTTCAGGTGAGAAATTATTAACAGCTGGATCTCGTTGCAATGATTGGCGTGGGGAACCAGTATTTAAGCAGCGCGACAGCCGGCAGAAGACGAGAGAGACGGGGACACGTGAGTGTGTGAAGCTGAGGAGCTGTCGAGCCGGACAGACGCAGTAGCGAAGCCGCAGTATATTTATAGAGACGCGCACCTGCCGCGCTGGTTTATTTTGTTGTTTGTTTCTTTTTTATAAGAGAATAAAGTCTCTCACGAGCCCCTACACTGACTTTGGTCTCCTTCCTCTACCTTGAATGAACAATCATTATTCTGGTGCCAAAACCCGGGAGGAAGGAGAGCGTTCGCCATGCAGACTCCGCCAGCTACATCATCCTCGCCATTTGCGGACATCATTTCATCACTCGCGGGCCTGCACCAAGAACACCACCAGGCCCTGCTGGACCTGCGGGCCGTCCAGGACCACCGGTTCCAGGCTATGATGCGGGTCCAGCAGGAGGACCGCGAGCTGGTCCGGAGCTTGCTGGACCGGTAGGGTCGGATGGGGACGGCCTCCCCCAGCGCCCCGCCCGCTCACATGCCGCTCACCAAGATGGGACCCGCTGACGACCCGGAGGCTTTCCTCGACTTATTCGAGCGGACAGCGGAGGCATGTGGGTGGCCGATGGACAGCTGGCCCATTCGGGTGATCCCTCTGCTGTCGGGGGAGGCCCAGAAGGCGGCCCAACAACTACCCGTCCCGAACCTCCTGGTCTACGCCGACCTCAGACGAGCCATCCTCCAGAGGGTGGGCCTCAGCCCAGAACAGCATCGCCAGCGCTTCCGGTCGCTGGAGCTGGCGGAGGCGGGCCGGCCCTTTGTGTTGGCGCAGCAGCTCCGGGACTCGTGCCGCAAATGGCTGTTGGCCGGGGACGGCGACGCCGAATCCATCATCAACGCGGTGGTGCCGGAGCAGTTTATCTGGCCATCCAACTGGCGGAGGACCAGCTGGCGGCGTGCTCCGGGGTCGGCGAGCCCCTCCCTGCTGTCTCTCTCTCTCCCTCTCTCCCTGTTTCCCCCTCCCCCCCCACTCCGAAATCTCTCCCTCTCCCTAGGTCCCGTTGGATGGGGCCACCGAGGGCTGCGCCCCGCTGGAGGCTGGCGATGGAGCCTGCGGCCGGGGCACGAGGTCCCACAAGAGGGATGGCCGCACCGCAGCGTCGGGGAAGTGAAGACCCTCCGGCTGCTTCCCCACGTCAATCCCCTGAGCCACTTTCCGCCACTAGGGCAGTGGGGAGAGCCGGGAGAGCCGGGCCAGCCTGCTGGCGTTGCGGGGATCCGGGCCACTTTGTGGACAGGTGCCCGATGATGGAGGTGGGGACACTGGTCCGTATCCCGGACGACCCGCAGGCTGCCCCCGATCAAGCCGGGCTTTACCAAATACCTGTGAGTATTAAGGGGGGTACCTATCAGGCTCTGGTGGATTCCGGACCTGTAACCAGACCTCCATCCATCAAAGCCTGATACAATCCGGGGCATTGGATACGGGCCGCATGATTAAGGTGAGGTGTGTGCATGGGGATATAAGGGAATATCCATTAAAGGCCATAGACATTAAATTTTGGGGCCATAAGCATAGTGTGGAGGTGGCCGTTAGTCCGCGCCTCCGGCATCCGCTAATTTTGGGGACAAATTGGCCAGCGTTTCAGCATTTACTAGGGTGTTTGGGGAACCGAGCGGTGTGGCGAGGCTGAACCTTGCCGGCCGCGATGACTTTCCCCTGGAACAATCCCAGGACGAGACGCTGAAGCATGCCTTCGAGCAGGTCCGCTCGATCGATGGGCGGGTCCTTCACCCTGTGCGTCCGCTATCCCACCCGTATTTTGCCGTTATTAAAGACAGGTTGTATCGAGTGACCCACGACGCTCAGACAAATGAAGATACAACCCAGCTGTTAGTACCGCGGAGCCGTCGGGAAATGCTTTTCCAGACGGCGCATTGTAATCCTATGGCAGGGCACTTAGGAGTAGCAGCAACACTAAATCGTTTAACGACCCGATTCTTTTGGCCGGGCATTCACGAGAACGTGCGCAGGTGGTGTGCGTCTTGTCGGGAATGTCAGCTGGTAAACCCACCGGCCGTTCCAAAAGCCCCTTTGCGCCCTATTCCTCTAGTGCATGTCCCCTTCGAGCGAATTGGTATGGACCTGATCGGGCACGGGGACACCGTTTTGCTTTAGTCTTAGTGGATTACGCGACACGGTATCCTGAAGCAGTCGCGCTCCGCAACATCTCAGCCAAGAGTGTGGCGGATGCCTTGTTTCGTTTAATCTCCTGCGTGGGAATCCCAAAAGAGATTCTCACGGACCAGGGCACCGCGTTTATGTCTCGCACGTTAAACGAATTGTACGGATTATTGGGCATTAAAGCGGTGCGTACCAGCGTCTATCACCCACAAACGGATGGTCTGGTCGAACGGTTTAATCGCACATTAAAAACCATGATCCGGAAATTCGTACATGAAGACGCGATAAATTGGGACCGTTGGCTAGATCCCCTCTTATTTGCTGTGCGCGAAGTCCCCCAAGCCTCCACGGGGTTTTCCCCCTTCGAGCTTCTCTATGGACGTCAGCCCAGGGGGGTGCTAGATGTCCTGAGAGAAACTTGGGAGGACGGACACTCAGATAGCAAAAATGAAATTCAATATGTCCTGGACCTGCGCGCAAAGCTCCATACACTGGGGCGGCTCTCTATGGAGAATTTGCTTCAGGCCCAGGGCAGACAATGCCAGCTATATAACCGGGGAACTAAGCTGCGAGAATTTGCACCGGGAGATAAAGTGCTCGTTTTACTGCCAACCTCTAGCTCCAAATTGTTAGCCAAGTGGTAAGGACCCTTTGAGGTCACACGGCGGATAGGAGATCTCAATTATGAGGTAGTACGGACAGATAGAGGTGACTCACGGCAAATCTACCACCTCAACCTCCTTAAAAAATGGAGCGGGGAGGAGTCAGTGTTGCTAGCGACGGTAGTGAGTGGGGAGGAGGATCTCGGGCCAGAGGCGATTAATAAAGGAAAACCCCTCGCACTGGCTCTAGGAGGGGATCACCTCTCGCCCTCGCAGCTCACTGATATCGCGCAGTTGCAGGTAGAATTTGCGGACGTGTTTTCGCCCCTACCCGGACGTACAGACCTGATTCACCACATTGAGACAGAGCCGGGTGTCGTAATTCGCAGCCGGCCGTATAGATTGCCTGAACACAAAAAAAAGGTAGTTCAGACCGAATTGGAGGCTATACTGGGGATGGGGGTAATTGAGGAGTCACACAGCGATTGGGCGAGCCCGATAGTTTTGGTGCCCAAAACGGACGGCTCGGTACGGTTCTGTGTAGACTATCGCAGGGTAAATGCAATTTCCAAATTTGATGCTTATCCAATGCCGCGGATTGACGAGTTGCTCGATCGGTTAGGCACGGCTCATTTTTATTCGACATTGGACTTAACCAAAGGTTATTGGCAGATCCCCTTATCTCCCATATCCAAAGAAAAGACCGCCTTCACCACGCCGTTTGGATTACACCAATTTGTTACCCTTCCGTTCGGCTTGTTCGGGGCCCCGGCTATGTTTCAGCACCTCATGGATCGAGTGCTGCGGCCCCATGCTGCATATGCCGCTGCCTACCTGGATGATATTATCATCTATAGTGGCGACTGGCGGCGGCATATGGAGCATGTGAGGGCGGTCCTCAGGGCGCTGAGACGGGCGGGGCTAATGGCCAACCCGAAGAAGTGCGCAGTTGGGCGGGTGGAAGTAAAGTATCTGGGCTTCCACTTGGGCCACGGGCAGGTGCGTCCCCAAATTGATAAGACGGCAGCAATTGCAACCTGTCCCAGGCCCAAGACCAAAAAGGAGGTGAGGCAGTTCTTGGGGCTGGCGGGATATTACAGGAGGTTTATTCCTCATTATTCGGACCTCACCAGCCCATTGACTGACCTCACTAAAAAGGAGGTACCAGATACGGTTTCCCTTTTTTTTTGCAGACCGACGTGTTGGACAGGGGGCTGGGCGCGGTCCTGTCCCAGGAGGTGGGGGGGGGGAGACCGCCTGGTGCTGTACATTAGTCGGAAGCTCTACAAGAGAGAGACTAAGTACAGCACCATAGAGAAGGAGTGTTTGGCCATCAGGTGGGCGGTTCTCACCCTTCGTTACTACCTCCTGGGGCGGGAGTTCACCCTCTGCTCGGACCACGCGCCCCTCCAGTGGCTCCACCGCATGAAGGATACCAACGCGCGAATCACCCGTTGGTATCTAGCTTTACAGCCATTTAAGTTCAAGGTGATTCACAGGCCGGGGGCGCAGATGGCTGTGGCCGACTTCCTCTCCAGGAATGGGGGGGGTGGGGCTGCAGGCCGGATGGCTCCCCGGCCTGAGTCGGGCGGTGGGGGTATGTGGCGGGGCAGGCGTGGTTTAGCGAAGTCTGCAACGGGAGAGCGAGTAAAGAGACGAGCGGCGGTAAGTGGTTCAGGTGAGAAATTATTAACAGCTGGATCTCGTTGCAGTGATTGGCGTGGGGAACCAGTATTTAAGCAGCGCGACAGCCGGCAGAAGACGAGAGAGACGGGGACTCGTGAGTGTGTGAAGCCGAGGAGCTGTCGAGCCGGACAGACGCAGTAGCGAAGCCGCAGTATATTTATAGAGACGCGCACCTGCCGCGCTGGTTTATTTTGTTGTTTGTTTCTTTTGTATAAGAGAATAAAGTCTCTCATGAGCCCCTACGCCGACTTTGGTCTCCTTCCTCTACCCTGAAGGAACAATCATTACATTCACATACTACAATTCATACATTCATCAGCTTCCAAATAGGAGTAAATGCAGGCTCCTCTGGTTTATGTTGTCTTTGTCTACAGACATCACGGTCTGCTGACCTCCTTGTCATCACCCACTTCCTAACAAACTGTGTTGGGTTACATATCTCTAGTGGTGGACCCACTAACTTTACGAACATCAAAGAGGACACATTAACAATCTTCAGCTGATTTCGCAGTGGAGAAACAATAACATTCATTGCTGAAAATCCCCTTTCACATTCAGCTGTGCTCACAGCCAGTGTATTTACTGTGTGTCTTAATTTCAGAAGACCCTCTTTAATTGCCATGTTTGGGTTTTTCTTGTAGTCCCTTAAACCTTGTTTGACACTACAGTAGTTCATTGCCAGACTATCACACAGCTGCCTCAATTCTTGTTCTCCATAAAGCAGTGGCACTGGAGAGGGCCAGGTGTTAAGTGACAACATTTATTTGATCAAAAAGCTCCAGCTGATGCTCTGGGACCATCCTGGACTGCATGCTACAACTGAGTGCATGAAAAAACTTTTCTTGATTTATTTTTACTTGTCTCCCACCAGTTTTCAATGGAACCCCCTTAAAAACACCATCTTGAACAGCCTGCCTGACAGGCAATCTGGTAATGAGGGCCTGGTGTCTCCATCATTGCTAAGAAAACATCAGCCTGCCATTTAACTTTTTTTAAACCTTCTGAGAGACAAATTTCTCTGTTTTGTAATTCTTTTCAGAAGTCTTTAAGCTCTTCTAGAGCATCCAACATTAGTCCCAAATTGACAACAAAACCCTCTGAGGATAATTTAGCTGCAAGTCCGTCATACATGCACCTTTCAGCCGAAGTCTTGGGTGTATCTTTACCAGCACTAATAAAGTGCAGGTGCAAAGCACCATAAATATTCCAGACAGCCTCAACTGTCCTGTAGGAAGAAGCAACCCATCTCACATTTAACACACAATCTATTTTTCTCAACTGTGTGCCCACTACTGATGCAGCCTCATCCAGTTCCCTAAAATTCTTTGGAGACTGACTATAAAGACAGTACAGCTTATCCAGGAAACTGGTAAAGTGGTTGGTTTCTACACAGCTCCTTACGGCATCCCCAACTGACAGCTCTAGCCTGTGATTAAGGCAGGTTGAGGTGGGTCAACTTGCCAACTGGCTCATCTCACTATGTTAAGGTAATTGTTATGTTAGCTGTCTGAAGATAGTTTCTTTATAGTTTAGGGCTTTTTATGCCTAGATGTTCTAGAGAACAGAGATATGAAACGTCTGCATGAAGGCAATGGTGGTGGTTGAGGAGGGACCCCTAAATGATGTAAAGTGCTTTGGGTGACATCTGCCTTTGACATCTGAAACTAGTGAATACAAACTAAAAGTCCTTGAAACTAAATCTAACACAACATGACCGGGACAACTGTACTCACAAATATTTATCTAAATGGTGATAGAAACTTTCAAAATATGTTTTTTTCCCAAACTAACACATTTTAATGACATTGTATTTACAGAAATAAAAAAGCATGATAGATGCCTTTTAATTCTTACCACTTATTTTATTTCTTTTGTGTTTATGTGTGTCGGGATTTTATATTTGTAATAATTATTTTATGAGAAAATGTTTGAATGACACATTGAAAAATTATTGGCAGAAGTTGTTATTTATGGGCAAGTTAACTGAATGATGATCAACTAATCAAAATAATAAACAGAGTAAATTTAATAAACTAATCATCAAAATAATCAATAGATTAATCGATCAGTTAGATAGAGGCCTAAAAAGACATTACATAGTGTGATTTCTGTTAGAATACAACTTCCTGTGTACAGCTGTTTTGTAGAAAGTACAATACAACTACATGTAAAATGTGAACTGAATTAAAGTGATAGTTCACCCAAAAATGTAAAAACTTATCCATGTGACGGAGCTGACACAGAATAGCATATGCTGTTTGCGTTCAGTTAAAATTCTCAAAAATGGTGCTAGGGTGATGCAGAGAAAATTGTTGAATAAAGTCATTATTTTTGTTTTCTTTGTGAAAAAAAAAAATATTCTCATAGCTTCATAAAAGTACGGTTGAGCCCTAGTCATGTGGAATATCTAATCTCCTTGATTTTTGGGTGAACTATCCCTTTTAACACTGCTTGTGCTGAATGTCATCTGTTGAAGAGGGTTAGTGGACTAAGATGTCTGCACATCATGTCTCTGGGAACATGAGTGTCTATAGTGTTAATTATTCAACATGAAAATAACACAATTGTTCTGAAAGCTTTGTGCAGATAAGTATTTATGAGAGTCTACAGTCATTAATGTCAGAGATTTGTTTTTAGTGAAAATGAAGTAAACTGGTAAAAATATTGTAAAAATGTAAACATTTGCAATTGCATGATAAATTCATTTGGTTTTTATTGAGATTTTTTTTGCATACATTAAGCTTAAGCATTTTAAGCCTCTGTTAATTTCAGAAGCACATATGAGAGTCAATTTGTTTAATCTTAGTTTGTAGGTTAGTAAGAGCTCATAGTACAATTTAGCAAAGTCCTGCATTAGTTATAATCATACCACAAATTGTAAACCAACTATCACCAACATGATTTGCAACAGTAATCCCAGTTGTTTTTATAGTCTGTGTAGCACCACAGGTAATCTTTCCCATGGTAGCCACACTTGTGATTGGACCTGCAGGTTTGGCCATTCACAGCTGAGTTGCAGTCATCAGAAGTACAGCATTTGTCATAATTGTCTTCATCATCCGTGTAGCACCACATATCTCCTGATCCATATTTAGCACAGGCATGGTCACTGCGGCAGTACTTCCCATTTTTAGCTTTACTTCTCCACAGCGGAGGGCTGCAGTAGTCCCAGCTGCCAGAGATGGTCTTACACCAGTAGTAGTCGTTGCCATATGTTGCACATGGGTGATCATCCAAGCACTTCTCTCCTTTAAAAGTGACGAGTGAGTACCGGGCCGAGCACTCGATCTCCGTCTGGCCTGAGTAACACCTGTAGGAATTGAGATTGTCCTGGTACAGGCAGGGAGTTGAGCAGCAGGACTTGAATTCACCATTTGTTTCACACACACAGCTGTACCTAGAGTCAGAGAAGCTCGAGCAGGGCGATCCATCAGCTGCAGTCATCTGCTTCTCTGGGACCAGCAGGCATTCGACAGCACCCGACACCCCTGATATGTCCCTTTTTCTGAGATCACTCCTTACTAGTGGTTTCACACGAGTTAAAAGACAACTGCTTCCAGAAGAAATCTTCAGATCCTTTGCTTCATTGTAGAAAGTGTTCATGCTGTCAAAGGCTAATTTTATTATCATCTCACTCACCTTGAATTTCTTTTCAGGTACGATGTTACTGTCGGTAGCCCTTTTCAATGCGGTGCACATGTTTTGTACACCTAAGCTCATTTGGACTCCTTGCTTCTCCTTGCTTTGTTGACTGATTAATTTCTGAAACTTGACCCGAACCTTATCTAATTTATTATTGTCATGGAAACAATCACCCACAAAAATGCTAATTTCTGATTGCTGACTGTAGAGATTTTTTATTTGTGTGTTCAGGTTTGGGACGCTCATCAGGCTTATGCTGCCTTCTGGCTTGTTTTCCCCCATATAGCCAAAGGAGAAAGACTTTTCGTCATCAACGTGGTGCTTATAGCAGACAGCCGTCCAGATGTGAGAGGGCACCGTCACCCTTTCGGGATCTTCAGAGATTTCTCTTTGTGGTATTCGTAGATTCACATCGGGGACTGTACCTGTGACAATGTAGACTGTAGCTAACCAACCGTCACTACTAATTGTGTCTCTTAAAAGAATCCTCAAAGTTTTCTCCCACTTTCCCCATTGGTTACGGTTGAAGCACGCATCCATAGGTGCTGCATTGGTCAGCGTGAATGTTGCTTTACGGCCTTCACCACACTGGAAACTGTTAGGGTTCAGGTGTCCGCGATCATATCCCGTCTCACTGTAGTCGTCGCTGATGGCTTGATTGTCTTTATAAGCTCTTTTGTAATTTTGATTCTCACGGACCATATACAATTCTTCATTTTCTTCAGGTTTGGAAATCTACAGAAGAAATATTATGTTTGAAGATTAGTTTGATCTTTTATTTTTATTTTATACAATTATTTTGTTAATTTAAATTAATTTTTCGTAAGGTAACACTACAATATAGTTTCATTAGTTAACTATATTAGTAACATGAACTAATAGTAAACTAGCTTCTACAGCATTATTTTAATATTTATTAACCCTTAATTTATTTTTAAAAAATTATTTACATGAACACTAAGTCATTAACTTTGAAGCACATTATATTGTTTTTATGGACTGGATAAATTGACATTCAAGTAAGTAAAATCCCTAAAATATATTTTTCTGTCGTTATGTAGATATTGACATTTGCTTTGTTAATTTCTTGGTTTCGAGTTTATTTCAGTGTTATAATTTTGCAACACTGGGTTAAAAAGTTGTAGCAAAATTTGCCACCGTACGCATTACATGGATGAGTTGTGCTCTTCACCTGTTCCATGTGAAAAGGGCACAATAACATCAGACAATATTGTGTAAATTCTATAAAATGAGTGAATTCTTTAAAATGTGCATGTTTGATTGGGTTTGATTTGCACTGAAATTATTTAGCATTGAAAGTAATCAGTGTATTTCTTTATATTTCAGAATGCCATCAGCCAGGAAAGACTGTCATCATATGTGTATGATATCACTGATGCTGTCCAAAATGGGAACAGTGACTTTGAGATGGACTCTGATACAAATGATGAAAGTTTTACATGCATGTGATAAACGTTCTAAAGTCAAGTAGTTTAAGTTTTCATTTAGTTCATCAGGTTCTGTGAATATAATCTGAAAATTTATTTTTATAATAATTTTTTTCATAACAAATTTACTAACTGTATCATTAGTGTGATTATCATTGTATATATTCATAAAGGCCACTGATATAAGGTTACAGAAGCATTACACCCTGCAAATGAACCATTAGATGTCCTCTGCATTTATTCAGATAGTGAAAAACACTGAAATTCTGCTACCAAAAGCCATACAATATTACATTTCCCTAAAAACTTACTAAATGTAAAAACCCATGTATTTCTGCATTAGAGGCCTCATACAACATTTTTTCTATATTTGGGTCTTTAAGGGTTAGTTAATTTCAAAATTTATGAATACATTATTAACATTAAAAGTTATGAACAAACAATGAACATCTGTATTTTGTTAACTAACGTTAACAAAAATGAACCAATACCGTATCAAATGTATTGTTCTTACTTTTTTTATGTTATAGTACAGTATAAGAATGTTCCATATATCTAATCTATTTTATATTTTATTTGGAATGACAAAACAGAATGGAATACTTATACTTAATACTTATACTTTTGTTAGACAGTGAAGCACATGGTTACCTGTGGCTCTAAATGCCAGTAGCTAAACCTTCCACTGTCGTCGAAGCATGTACGGTCAAATAGGTAGGCGCTGTAGAGAGGAATCTTGTGACGAATCGAGTACAGCGTAGCGTAATGAGGGGCAAAGTTTCGTGTAACCTGACAGATTTTCTTGGCATTCTGATCCATTCCCACAGGTTCTGTTTTTTCATAGAAAAATTCATCACAATTCATCTTAAAGTCATTAACTACTTTTGCTTGAACACTGAATGCTCTCAGCACAATACAGGTCAGCAGAGCCGGAACAAACATGGTGTGAAGCTGCTCTTGTGTTACAGAGCGGAGATACCAGAAGCGCAGCTTCTTTAAATACACAGAGTCAGAGATGATGTTGTGGGTGTGACTGAAACTAACAAATGAGAAGAAATGACAAATATGATGGGAACTTTGCTTCACCATGTGTATAGGACCAATTCTTAGAGCTGTCATATATAGGCTACAGTAACTTCAATTTTAAATAAAACAAATAGCTAATTTATACTATTTGTTGCTAACTATTGCTCAGTACTCTGTATTTTTCTCCATCAAATGCAGGTCAATGAGTACTAAAAATTTGACGGCCCAAAATACCTATTTAAACAACTTCAACTGAGTCCATGCAACCCCATATAAATATTTAATAAGTCCAAGTCATACAAACAAGAACCTATGAGGTGGCACTTCACAATAAGTTCTCATTAACATCAGATGTGGGTAGAGTAGCCAAAATCTGTTTTTATATATACTGTACTTATATAAACACTCAAGTAAAAATAAATGATCCTAATAGTTACTTAAGTAATACTAAAAAAGTATCAAATGAAAAATCTACTCAAGTAGCGAGTTACTAATAGTAGTCAACATTTGAAGTGGATCAAATTCTTTCATCAAAGTTGTCCTAAAACCAAAACAATACCTGTTTTTGTCTTAGGACAACTTTAGCTGAAAATGTTGACTGTTGTTACTTTGGAGTATATCAGCATCAGAAATTAATTTGATTTCCACAGGGGAATTTCTTCATTTATATGAGGGCAATTTAAAACTACCTTAATTAATATAACTAATGAAAGTTTAAAGCTGCAAAGACTGTTGTTTATGCTAATGAGAGAATTTGCCAATGCAAATGTATATTCATCAGAATTCAGTCAATGAGGGTGCACAAATCTGAACACTGAAAAAAAATCTGGAGTTCTCTGCGGTGACAAATCAAAACTCTTCTGATTGGATATTGCATTCATAAGCTTAACAGAAAAGTTTGATTGGTTACAGTGCTCAACGTTGCAGACCAGGATTTGATGCAGTGCGATAAAGCCAATCTACCATAAATTAAATGCTGCAATCGACACATTTCTTTGTTTTCACTTTACAGATTTTACTTGACCTAGCTTACCACTAGTTAAATCGAATGTATACCTGTGGAATTGTTCAGTGACTACACTCATGGTATTCAACTATATAGACCCTTAACTGCAGGCCAACAGTTGAATTTGCAGATTTGGCTTCAATTTACTAGTTTTTTATGTTTTACGTGTTCTCAAATTACCCGGAATGAATGAGAAACCACTTCAGATGGTTCAGTGCATGCAGGGCACTAAACAAATAATTTAAAGTGATTATGAATAAAGACTCAGAAGAGTGATTCACTTGCAAATGGGGTATTGTTCATGCCCCAGATTAAAAAAGAGACAGCACGCTTGGAATAAACTACACGTACAGTTTTTTTTTCCCCGTTAGAAATGTATTCAAGTTAAAGTTCCCAACTGCGTAAATGTACTTCAGTACTACCCATCTCTGGTTAACATTTGTTAATATATTAGCTAACATCAAATAATAATGAGCAATTAATTTGTTACTGTAGTTATAACAAATGCTGTAGAAAAATTGTTTATACTTAGTCCAAGGAGCTGATTAATGTTAACTAATGATACTTTACTGTGAAATGTTACCAACCTTGGTTTCGGGGAACAGTGACTGATTGAACTGTACTGATAATGACAGAACTTGAGACCATAGTTGGCTAATGATGCTTTCGGGAAATTCACCCCAGCTCAGCTTGCGGGGGAATATTTTTTTTGGATAAGCCTCACAAAAATGCTGCCTGTTTAGACTTTTTAAAAATCTCTTTTACTTTTTCACTGCAACCTTCTTAAACTAAAATAAATGAAATGTCCTCCTCTTGTGTTGAGACACTGAGGCTGTGTTAAGATTTTTATGTAGGCACATTGGGCCTCTTTTATCAATCTAAGGTAGAAATTAATGCAGAAATCATCTTATGACGGCATTAACACATGATTCATCAAACATTCGTATGCTGCTAATCCCATCGTATGGCTGATCGTATGTTGATAAATGTGTTGGTTGAAAACAATCATCATGTAAATTATTTAAATATCACACCCCCTATAGTTTACGACACAGAGAAACGTAACCTGGCCATGCAGAGGAAGTAATCGCATGAAAAAATTAATTAATCTTACTCTAAAAACACCCCTCAATCTTGTAATTCAAAACAATAAAAATTATTTTTTATTAAATAAAAATACCAGTAAATAAAACTAAATACTTACAAACATTATTAACCCATATAAAATTGCCTAATTTAGTATTACCCCTCCTCACTCCACATAAAATACTTTAAATATATATTCAGAACAAGAACGAAACATAAAGTTATAAAATTAAATATTAAATTATTAATTTAAACACAAATTAGGCTACAGTGATATTCATTATAAAGCATGAATGAACCTCTCATTCGGGATGAATCCAAACCTTTCCATATTCATGATGTAACATTTGTTTACTGAGCTACAGTATATTATGTAAACAAGGCTTTGTACTTCACTTTTTTTCCAATATCCACATAAAACATGATTACTTCATATTCACAAAAATGTGTTTGGTTGGGCGTTGTGTGCGCCAACTGGAAGCCTACAGATGTATAGCGGACCATTTAAACTGGAAAAGTAACTTTGTCTGCATTTTAGTTTGATAATAACGTCTGAAATATAAAGTTAGCAATACTAGAACTGACATGTTGGCTGCATCCGAAAACTTAGGCAGGTGGCTTGCTGCCTTGCTGTCTAATCAGGCAATGACTTTGCAGGCAGTGTTTTTGCACGAAGGCACCTCATGAAATGGATTTCAGACAGGCTACTGAGGCGGAGTAATGGTTTAATGATCTACAACAAAATATAAAGAGCTTTGGTGATAACTAAGTGGATATTTCATTACTGCAATATTAATTTCTCGCTAGAAATTACATAAAAAGTGGAAAATGTTCAGAAACAAACATTTACACACAAACTGACCACCGACTGCAACTTTCAGACGCCATCTTTATTTTGAAAGGATACATCTATGCTGCCTTCGAAAAACCGGCCAGATTAAGTCATCTCAGGAGACAGGAAATGAAGCTGACATTGATTTCGCCTTCCTTCCTACCTTGGAATGCGTCCTCCGAAGGCAGCATTTTTCAGTTTTCGGATGCAGCCTCAGTTGTGTCTTTGCATGATCAGTTAGATTTAATAAAATAAAGAAAAAAGAAAACAAATACAATGCATTAAATTATTTTTTTCTTTTTTGTTCTGTTAATGTGTTAATTATTTTAGTGAAATATACATTGTGTAGTCCTATAATTGTATTCATTGTATATTATTCAGTTATTCTCAGTTTATATATAAGCGCAGGTGTGTGATGTATGAATCCTAATCTTCTGTTGATGTTGCAATTTGCTCACGCAAAGTGAAATCCCTGAAAACAAACTTTTGTGGTAATGGATCACAGACCCTCATCTATTGTGCTTTTGTTTTAATTTTACATTTTAATCATGTTGTTTAATGGCTAATGATCGGTTAGTTAATGTTTGTCAGTCAGGAAAATAATCAAAATGCTCTCTTGACAATTCTCAACCAGATTTACTACAGTAGATGGACAACCAAAATGCGTACTGTCACAGGGCCACGCCTTAACTGCAAGTCAATATTTGTTTTTAATTAATTAAAGAATTCTAAGCAACACAAAACTGCTCATCCCCACAGTCATGTGCAGAGGGAAAGTGCTTTATTTTGCAGTTCAAAACAGTTTTTTTTACCATTTAAATATAAAAAGTTATTCATAACTATCAAAAATATGATATAAATATGCCATTAAAACAAAACAAAATGCTGAATAAATATAAAATATATAATGAAAACCATGGTCCCTGAAGTTGTGTCACTGGTTGTTACCATTTGACAAAAATCTGTCACAATTTCAAATCGTCGCTGTCGGGCGGAAGCCTCACATCTCCAAAAAATTATTTTTCAGGAAATTAAAAAGACGGCATATTTTTTGAGTTATTAAACATTGTATTGTTAAAGTTGGTATTATGTCTTATAGTGCTATCATATAATGTTGTGTACCAACATTAACACAACATTTCTCCAAATTCATGTTTTATCGGAGATACAAGATTTATCAATTGGGAGCATGGAGATACGAGTTTACGCTGTCATTGATAAGAATGGTATGGTAACAGACGTCGCTACTGCCAGCTGTGTTCATCAAAGACATTGCTTTACGAGCCAATCAAAGCAACTGATTGTGGTTACATACATCTTACTAAACTCTATTTTAAACGTTAAAGCTATGAGTGATGCAACACTAAGAAATTACTCGTCATCCAGTTTTTTATATCGACTATGCATTCCATTCGTTTATCAAATTGGTGTGTTTCACCGGGACGCGAAGAAATATAGAGCTGAGCATCATCAGCATAACAGTGAAAGCTAACACCATGTTTCCTGATGATATCTCCCAAGGGTAACATATAGATCATGAAAAGTAGAGGCCCTAGTACTGAGCCTTGAGGTACTCCATACTGCACTTTTGTTTGATATGATACCTCTTCATTCACTGCTACGAATTGATGGCGGTCATATAAGTACGATTTAAACCATGCTAATGCGCTTCCATTAATGCCAACAAAGTGTTCAAGTCTATGCAAAAGAATGTTGTGGTCAAGTCTATGCAAAAGAATGTTGTGGTCAATTGTGTCAAACGCAGCACTAAGATCCAATATAACTAACATAGAGATACAAGATGTTTTATCGGAGATACAAGATTTATCAATTGGGAGCATGGAGATACGAGTTTACGCTGTCATTGATAAGAATGGTATGGTAACAGACGTCGCTACTGCCAGCTGTGTTCATCAAAGACATTGCTTTACGAGCCAATCAAAGCAACTGATTGTGGTTACATACATCTTACTAAACTCTATTTTAAACGTTAAAGCTATGAGTGATGCAACACTAAGAAATTACTCGTCATCCAGTTTTTTATATCGACTATGCATTCCATTCGTTTATCAAATTGGTGTGTTTCACCGGGACGCGAAGAAATATAGAGCTGAGCATCATCAGCATAACAGTGAAAGCTAACACCATGTTTCCTGATGATATCTCCCAAGGGTAACATATAGATCATGAAAAGTAGAGGCCCTAGTACTGAGCCTTGAGGTACTCCATACTGCACTTTTGTTTGATATGATACCTCTTCATTCACTGCTACGAATTGATGGCGGTCATATAAGTACGATTTAAACCATGCTAATGCGCTTCCATTAATGCCAACAAAGTGTTCAAGTCTATGCAAAAGAATGTTGTGGTCAATTGTGTCAAACGCAGCACTAAGATCCAATATAACTAACATAGAGATACAATCACGATCAGATGATAAGAGCAGGTCATTTGTAACTCTAAGGAGAGCAGTCTCAGTACTATGATATGGTCTAAATACTGTCTGGAAATCCTCACATTTACCATTTTTCTCTAAGAAGGAATATAACTGTGAGGATACCACCTTTTCTAGTATCTTGGACAAAAAAGGGAGATTCGAGATTGGTCTGTAATTAACTAGTTGTTTGGGGTCAAGTTGTGGATTTTTAATGAGAGGCTTAATAATAGCCAGTTTGAAGGTTTTGGGGACATATCGTAATGACAATGAGGAATTAATAATAGTCAGAAGAGGATATATGACTTCTGGAGAATGTCTTCTAGAGAATGAGTGGAACTGTTCCTCAGGGGGTCTATAGTGCACTGTCTGATGCGATACTGTAGCTGACGGCTGAGTGGTTACAATTTTATCTCTAATAGTATCTATTTTAGAAGTAAAGTAGTTCATAAAGTCATTACTGCTGTGATGTTGGGAAATGTAAACACTTGCTGAGGCTTTATTTTTTGTTAATTTAGCCACTGTATTGAATAAATACCTGGCGTTATGCTTGTTTTCTTCTAAAAGAGACAAAAAGTAATCAGATTTAGCAGTTATTAATGTTTTTCTGAAGGATAGGTTACTTTCATGTCAGGCAATACGAAATACCTCTAGTTTTGTTTTCCTTCAGTTGCGCTCCATTTTTCGGGCTGCTCTCTTTAGGGTGCGAGTATGCTCATTATACCATGGTGTCATACTGGTATCCTTAACCTTCCTTAAGCGTTAAGGAGCAGCTGTATTTAAAATGCTAGAAAAGAGAGAGTCCATAGTTTCGGTTACATCATCAAGTTGTTCTGAGGTTTTGCATATGCTAATAGTGTTTCCGTGCGGCAGACAGAGAATAGCCAGATATGTGCCGTGAAAATGATCCAAAATTCATATCTCTATTATAATTCGTTATTATTATTTTAAATACAGGATTTTACAAATATTTAACCAATGATTAAGTATTTATCTGTATTGCATCTGTTTTTTATTTGTTGAACCTCAATTAAATTGTTACTCTTAACTTGGTTTGGATGTTTTTTTAATTTTCTAGTTCGGGGAACAGACACACTCTCTATAGTGTGATATCTAGGTGAAAGAGTCTATGTGTTGAGTATTAACTGACCTCTGTGATGTGAGGCAGCTACCAGATGGTCGGTTTAGCCAGACTGTCTGCTTACTGACCTGGGCCCCAGTTAGTCAAGTATAAACTCTTCTTTGTTTCAGATCACTAAGGCTTCCAAAATCTTAGCTGGTATGAACCTTACTGCTGAGAGACACCCATCTTCATAACCAGGCTACAGGATAGACGTCCCACTGCCACACTACATGATTATCACTGTTTGCTTTAAAGACATTACTAAAAGTCTTAATTATCATGTATATCTAAACTCATGGTTCTGGGGGGTTAATGTTAAAGCTCTTGTATGTTCAATTATTCTGGGAGCAAGAACCCACCTAAGGAACCATACCGCCAAATATAAATTTTGTTCAATAAACTTAAGTAAACTTGCCAAAGTGGTTCCTGTCTGAACTGCATTTAAAGGCTGCTGCAAATTTTATTTTATATTTTTTGAGTTTACTTAAATTGTATGAAAGCAAGTACAGAAGGCTCCCTTTAAAATCACTGAAGTTGTCAATAAATGAAGCTCTTTTTTACATTGTGTGCACTTATAATGGAAGAACTTGAGTTTTAAACGTGAGGACATTTTATTCATTTATATAATCTGTTTATTCTTTTCAGTTTCAGTGATTTAGCTAAAAAGTGGCCAGGTTTAATTTATTAGTTTCTTGTTTTATATTGGCCTAAATAATGGGACAGAAATTATTCAGTGCCTCATGTTTTACTAAAATAATGACAACAATTTCTTAATCAGTGTACAGAGAGTATGTGCGTTTTATTCTGTTTTATTCATTCTAAGAAACGAGCATAACTTCATAAGTAGGCTACTAAATTTTTATCTGTGAATATTAAATATTTTAACTACAGTGCTTTTCTTTCATTTTCCGCAAACTACTGCTGTCAAATGTAACACACCAGCGAGGCAAAGCTGATGGCTATTTGCGAAAATGTGCTGTGATGCATTTGTTCGATAACTTGTGGTTAAAGTGCCACTCAGCGGTCAAAAGCTGCAAATGCACTTTACAGACATGACGGCGCTTGTGGCGGTGGAAAGCACACTTTGGTTGCCCACCTACTGTGTGCTGCACACAAGTTCCCGCTGACTCAAAAGTTTGCATACTAAGACCTGACCTGAGATATGATCGTAGCCGCCGCTCACTTATTAATTAATGCCAAATTTTGCATTTGTTTTATAAATGAGTGCCATTGTAAAAAAAATTGTGGAAAACCATTTGTGTGGATTACCATTTTCATGCATTCTGACCAACAGTACAAACACTGTCCTCACAAACAGTAATGATACAAATAACTTTCTTTAGGTGCAGTTCTCCACCCCAGTGAGCATTTCAGTTGAGCTGACCACAATGTTTTTGTGCAACTGAAACTGTTAGGAAATATTTTCCATAGAAGTGAGGGACACCTATTTTTGTGCTGCTTCACTTTTGCATCTGTTCGGAGTTTGACTGAAAAGAGGAAGATCTACATGTACGCGAGCAATTTTTAAATAGTATTAATGTTTTCCCTGGCCTGAACCTCTTGACAGGGGTGTGAGGAAGTCCACTTACTTGGCCATCCAGTCGAGTGTTTTAGGGCCCAGGCCCTGAAGTCTTCTCAACACTGCACATTTGAATGTATTAAACACACTTCTGATTTGGTACACATTTGACAATGCTTCCTTTACTCTATGGTTTAACCTTCCATCCACACTGAGACTGTGTTGTTTTTCTAGCAGAAACTCAGCTTTTTGAGAACACTCTCCAAGGTAGGCAGATTTGACAAAGTTTTGTGGACCCGATGTATTAAAAAATTATCGAGGCATTCGAGAACTATGATGTATGACTGTGAAGTGGTCATGTGATCTGATGAAGGTGGGCCATTGTGTATCGACATTGTTGTGCCTGCCATGCACTTTCACTGCACTGTAAACCCGGAAACATTAAGATTTTTTTTTTTAAGTTATGTCTCCAATTTTAATTTAATAGAACTATTACATTTTGAGTTTATTGTACCCATGCATGTTAAATTTAATTTGAAGTACTGCATAATTTAACTTGTATATTTGGATAGTAATTAACTTAAAACTTCTTAGGTCCGGTTTCACAAACAGAGTTTAGCTTCAGCCAGGACTAGTTACATTAAGATATTTTAGTCTTTTTTATGTTAAATCTGAATGTAAAAATTATATAAATATATCAACATGTATTGGCACTTACTAACAAACACATAACACATGATATCATTTAGAACAAGCAATGACCAACAGCAAACTTTATTTTATTTAAACCAACATGAGACAATTACTGTAAACATTCCTCCTGTAAAATTATACATTTATTAAATAATTTTAAACATGTTTTAAATGATCATAAAAAAACCCAAAGATTTAAGATCAAAACATTTTTTTTTTTTTTTGCAGTTTCAATCATTAACTCTGTTTAAATATTTTAAGAGCGGAAAAAAGTCTTTGAAAAAAAAATTCAAATTTCCTCCTTGCTTACTAAATCTGTCGTTCAGAATCAAGGAAATATTAGAGAACCATTTAATGTACATTTTTCGAATGTATGGAAAAAAAATCAAAGAGCGGAAAAATTCTTTGCCTTTGAAAAATCTTTGAAAAAAAAAATCTAATTTCCTCCTTGCTTCCTAAATCTGTCGTTCAGAATCAAGGAAATATTAGAGAACCATTTAATGTCAATTCTTCGAATGTATGGAAAAAAAAATTATATAGATTACTTTTATGCTGGTTTTGTGGGTGGGAGCGGGATAAAACAAGGACAGAATCTTGTGGGACTAGGACTGAAAAATCTGTCTTACATTTACATTTACATTTATTCATTTAGCAGACGCTTTTATCCAAAGCGACTTACAGATGAAGACAGTGGAAGCAATCAAAAACAACAAAAAGAGCAATGATATATAAGTGCTATAACAAGTCTCAGTTAGGTTAACACAGTACACGTAGCATGGGATTTTAACTAATATGATAAATAAAAAGAAAACAGAATAAAAAAATAAAAGAATAGAGCAAGCTAGTTAGAGGTCTTTACACATACACACACATACATACATATAAAATTGCATAATAAATGAAAAGGAAATAGAATACAAAAAGATTAGAAAGGTAGTTAGATTTTTTAAAGAATAGATTTAGAATAGTGAGTGTTAAAGTTAGAGGGTCAAATAAAGATGGAAGAGATGTGTTTTAAGCCGATTCTTGAAGATGGCTAAGGACTCAGCTGCTCGGATTGAGTTGGGGAGTTCATTCCACCAGAAGGGAACATTTAATTTAAAAGTCCGTAAAAGTGACTTTGTGCTTCTTTGGGATGGCACAATCAAGCGACGTTCACTTGCAGAACGCAAGCTTCTAGAGGGCACATAAGTCTGAAGTAACGAATTTAGGTAAATGGGTGCAGAGCCAGTGGTAGTTTTGTAGGCAAACATCAATGCCTTGAATTTTATGCGAGCAGCTATTGGAATCCAGTGCAAATTGATAAACAGAGGTTTGACGTGTATTCTTTTTGGCTCATTAAAAATTAGTCTTGCTGCCGCGTTCTGAAATAATTGTAAAGGTTTGATAGAACTGGCTGGAAGACCTGCCAAAAGGGCATTGCAATAGTCCAGCCTGGACAGAACAAGAGCTTGAACAAGGAGTTGTGCAGCATGTTCTGAAACAAAGGGCTTGATCTTCTTGATGTTGAATAAAGCAAATCTGCAGGATCGGACAGTTTTAGCAATGTGGTCTGAGAAAGTCAGCTGATCATCAATCATAACTCCAAGGCTTCTAGCTGTTTTTGAAGGAGTTATGGTTGATGTGCCTAACTTGATGGTGAAATTGTGATGGAACGGTGGGTTTGCTGGAATCACAAGCAGTTCTGTCTTGGCAAGGTTGAGTTGAAGGTGATGGTCCATCATCCAGGAAGAAATGTCAGTTAGACAAGCTGAGATGCGAATAGCTACCGTCGGATCATCAGGATGGAATGAGAGGTAGAGTTGAGTGTTAGATCAGCATAGCAGTGGTATGAAAAGCCATGTTTCTGAATGACAGAACCTAATGATGCCATGTAGACAGAGAAGAGAAGTGGTCCAAGAACTGAGCCCTGTGGCACCCCAGTATTTAGATGTTGAGACTTGGACACCTCACCTCTCCAAGATACTTTGAAGGACCTATCTGATAGGTAAGACTCAAACCATTGAAGTGTTGTTCCTGAGATGCCTTTCACCAGTAGCGTTGATAGGAGGATCTGGTGGTTAACCGTGTCAAAAGCAGCAGACAGATCAAGCAGGAAAAGTACTGATGATTTGGATTCTGCTCTTGCCAGTCTTAGAGCTTCAACAACTGAGGGCAAGGCCGTCTCAGTTGAATGTCCACTTCTGAAGCCAGATTGGTTGCTGTCAAGGAGATTGTTTTGTGTGAGAAATGTAGAGACTTGTTTGAACACAGCTCGTTTGAAAGTGTTTTTGCAATAAAAGGAAGAAGGGAAACTGGTCTGTAGTTCTCTAAAAGAGATGGGTTGAGGTTGGGTTTCTTAAGTAGTGGAGTTATACGTGCCTGTCTAAATGATGAGGGAAAAACACCAGTGTGGAGGGAAGTGTTGATGATGTGAGTGAGTGCAGGTTCAAGATGAGATGGATTTGGATCAAGCGGGCAAGTTGTAGGGTGATAAGAAAGGATGAGTTTTGACACTTCTGCCTCAGAGAGTGAAGAGAAGGATGTAAATGAGTGTAAGTTTGCTGGTGATATTTGCTGGTGACCACTCCCCATGTACCGAAGAGGACACAAAAGGTTCAGTAGACGTGTTGCTTTAAATGAATGGTTATTGTCACGGTGTAAAGAACAGAAAATGCTATTTGTTAATAATTGGAATCTTTTCTGGGAGCGTCCTAGACTTTTTCGCGCTGCACCCCAGAAGAGTCAGAGCGGAACTCCTCTCTGACAACATCTCCAGGACACTTCACTCCATAATACTAGAAAGCCAATTCTCAAATAACTATTATGATTACTTTTGTTCTACCTGCTTAAATGATAGAAGTACTTGAGCTGTTCAATCTATTAAGATTGGGTCTGTTCCCCGAATAGTGAGGTCAAAATATAAATTTTATGTAGGATCTAGAAAAAATCTTTTAGTGATTAAAACAGAAAATTTAAATAAATGAACAAAAAACATTTTAGAGTTGGGCTCATAAACATTAGATCACCCATTATTTTGGTGTCTTGGAAAGAAGACCCTTTGGGCTTTACTTATTATCAACCGGAGTTTATAATGCTCAAAAATATTTACAAATATAAACACTGAAGTGCCTTGAAATTTTTTTTACCACAATGAATTGTTTTTTAATTTGATATAAAAATACATAAAATCAGTCCTGGAGCAATCTAGAAAAGTAATGGGTTCAAAGTCACGAGTCATGAGTTTCTATTTTAAATCTGAAGAAGATAACATGAAAAAATTAGAATCCTGCAACCATTTTTCTGAGACCATGTTAAGTCACCCCCAAAGATAAAAAAATATTTACCAAAGGTACTGAAGGGTTCTCCGACTATTTTAGTCATTAAACATACCACTGCATAGTTTTTTTAAATTATAAAACAATAGACAGAAACTTAGACATCATATAAGTGATTTATTTGAACAATAGAAAAATTCAAGAATAATTTGTAAAATTAATAAATAAAATAAAAATATTTAACTTTGTATGCCAATTATAGTACATCCTGAGATTGCTAGAAATGCAGAATTTACAATAATTTATTTTCATATAGTCAATTATCACGTGCTGATGTGCTGATGGCCAGTTATAGAGATGGTAATCATACAAATGTGCCATTAAGTCAAAAATCACACTCTATTCATATAGATGGCGTTCACATTGATAGCTGTGATTACACAGTAATAGCGAGCTGATTTGAACTCAAACAGATGGTGGTCTCGCAGATTCACATTCAACATAAAACACACTCTTAAAAAAACGCCAGAATTCAAATAAACAATCTTCTGTCTATCTTTCTTTTTTTTGGTGGATTGTCTCAATCTGTTTGTGACACTGTATGCTACAAAACCATGCCGTTTTTTTTTACCATCAAGATGCAGTTTCTGAGCATGAGTTATTCCATAATGGAAACAAACAATTCTGTCCCTGAAGAACTGAAACATAAACAAATGAATTATCATCCATATTACAACCTTATTGCTTCATTGTACGTGATCCATGAGATGTCATTCACTGGACCCTTACCTTCCTAACTAAACTGGGTTTTACAGCTGTGGATGTGTTTATGACTCGTTATTACGATGAATCTGGGATGTACTGAATTTTCATTCTTCATGTTTTGATGCTTACTGCTTACACAAATTTAGCAAATACATTCTTTATAAGCTTTCCATTGAAAAACAGCGATCTGTCATCAATGTTTGAGGCTGAGATCTTTATAATGATATATAGTTTGTCAAGATTACATTTGTCCCGTTTCATTTAATCTATTTGTAAATATTGACATGTGCAAACAAGGCGCCCATGCCTGGGTGCATGTTAAGAGGTTAAACAACTACTGCCTGACCCTGCGACGGTTTCTCGAGGTGTTAACAAATATGCAGAAAAACTAACACCAGATAGTTTTTCTAATACCAGAACTTAAAATGCAGTTGGAGGGGAGTAATGGAGCTGGACTGACGATTACAGAAAAACCGGCTACCTTTGTGTTACTCTGCACTACATTAACAATAAGTGGGAGCTTATTGAATGAGTGCTGTGTACCTCTGATTGGGACAGTTCACTGCGTAAAACGGCTGACAACATTAAACCAGCCATCATCAGCGCATTGTGTAAATTTGGCATTGATGAATTCTACTCCAAACTGGTGTATGTGACAGATAGGGGCGCAAATATAGTTGCGGCCCTGCGTACAGTGACCAGATTGAGCTGCGCTGCCCATATTTTAAATACTGTCCTCTACACTACATTCAAACCATCCCAGGAGGAAATGTATGGAGAAGAAGTAACTGCGTTGATTGACTCAGCCAAAAGTCACTGGTAACATATTTCATGCAGACCAACCTCCAGGTTCGCCTGAAAAAGACTCTGTAGAGACACGTTGGAATTCCCTGCATACAATGCTAGAGTCTATCAGCAGTCAATATGAAGACATCCGCGCACTTCTGGAAGAGCGAGGGGAAGTTGACCGCCTCACAAACTTGGATGAAAAGGCCCTCTTTGACTTTGTTGCATTCCTGGAGCGATTTAAGGAAGCCACTAAAGCGTTTTTATTAAAAAAACCTTTATAAACTGAACACCAAAGAACAATATTATCTATTAAGCGATGGTGAAGCGTTCATGAAAAATGTCACAAAGAACCGGCAAAAGTAGCCTAAAGATTATGAATAGCCTATGTCAAAAATCGCCAGGAGACATTTAAATTTTTTTATTAAGAAAAAAGTGTTTTCTGTGTTGGCTGCAAAGATGAAGTTGACGATGCTGACTCGATCTTCGCAGTAGTGAACACACCAGAGAGAAATGCACATTTCATACAGATTGCATAAACAGAGAGCAGTGTTTTATTTCGTTTTGAATCGTTTTGTTTAAAAGTACACATTTCAAGCTCTCTATTTCTCAGGTCTGTGAGGCATGTAGCTTATACACCGAGTGTCGGTTAATTTATGAGACTAGCTCCAGTACACGCGCAGGCGCCTCCGCTCTGTGTCCTTATTATATTGTTTGCTATATTTGCTTCTTATTTATTAAATCCAGGCAACTGCTTGATAAAACATTGTTTAAAATTAAGATACAATTAATACAAAAACGAAATTCACTTTAAAGAAAGGCTTTATACAATTGCGTAACTTATGATCATACTCTTTTCATTTCTCACATAATCAACATAGATGGACTATATATATATATATATATATATATATATATATATATATAAAATACATAATTGTGAAAATCATTTTCTTTAATGACTACGTAGGCCTAGTCATTAAAGTTTTTCTAATACCAGAACTAGTGTCTAATACCAGAACTAGTAAAACCTAGTGTTTCTATAATGTGATTGGCTAAACTGATTTGATTTCGGGTGCGGGTCGGGTGTCGGTTCTATTTTAAGCGGGTCGGGTGTGGATTTTAATTAGTGCTGCTGTCGGAAAACGGGTCGGATGCAGTTTTAAGCACTGCGGGCACGGGCGGGTGCGGATTTACAAAATCGGACCCGTGCAGCTCTCTGCGACGATGCTAGCGAAGCAGCCACTCAGGAGAGAATGGGGCCAGTCTCTGAGTGGTAAAATATTAGCATTATGGCTAAATTAGGCTAATGTTAATCACAAATGCTAACAAACTATCAACATTTTAAAACCCATGCATTTAGGTTAATTTTGGTATGATTTACTGTTGTGTTAATAATTAAGTGAAAAACAGAGATTTCAAGTCTCCTTCTACAATTATAAATAATTGTGTCTCAACAGGTGCTCCTGTGGACACTGCAGCTCACTGCCCCTGGTAGAGAATGTGTGTTGTAGGGAGATACCCAAGGTATAGCTTGGAAATATGGCAAGACCAAGAGTGTCAAGTACTATACACAAAACAGAGTTCATACAAATTAATAGTTAAACAAAAATTAACAACAAAAAAAGGTACAAAATAAAGTGCAGGAGATGCAATGACTGTGGAAACTTTAACAATTAAAAGGTTACTATAAGAAAGATATCTTATTCAAATTGATTTTACACCTCATGAATATGATTGACCTTAATTTCAAGTAATTCAAGCATTTTATGCACCTTGTACGATACCTTAAATAAAAACACACAAAACCTCAACATACCAAATAATAAATAAATCATCCTAACAAAATAGTAATAACATTTTCATGTTGTAGGTAGTACACAGGTGTGAGCAGATTGTCTGGGTAGGCTGTGTAACAGCATATCCAGGCTATGAGCCAGTAGCACTAAACCCGTGTGTTACAAGTGGTATACGGCACTTACGTCCAGTTATATGAGAAGATGAAAGAGACAGTTATAAACAGGTTAGTTCCAGGAAGAAAGATCAATGTTTATATAAATAAACATCACTAAGGGCATCCATTTTTTTTAGCAAGCCCTAAACACAAAGAATAATAAAAACAATTACTGTAATCAGGTACACAAGGTGGTGGAATACTATTCAGTATAGGGCTGCACAATATATAGAAATATCGCACATGTATATTCTTTGAAATGCATATCGGAAGGGGTTGCAATAACTGGGGTCATGAATAAAAGACTAAGAGAAAATCACTCACACCTCTTGGCTGAATAATGTTTGTAGCTTTAATAAAAATCAGAATATGTTTTACAGTGAAAACTAAGCAGTGTTTTATTTTTACATTTGATTATTCAGTTTCTGTTGTTAAATACACCTAGTGTATGATCACATGAACCCCTAAACCCTGTGGTTTACACTGATGTTAAAATAACACCTCTTAGGTTTCAGTAAAACACTGCTGTTCACTTTCAGAAGTTATAGGGATGTTTTCTTGTCACAAAAAGAATGTGAAACACATGTAGGTTATATAACTTTAAAGATAATTTAAGTTTTTTTTACACACTTTAAGCATTATCATATTGCATATCGAATTATTTAATGAGTTTATTTTATTGCATATCAAATTTTTCTTGAATATTGTGCAGCTAATTCAGTATAGGCTATATGATAAAATGAGTGTGTGATATATTAACCTTTTGGGGCATCTTAAAAAGTTCACTTTGTGCAATCTTCCCGTATAATTGTCTACCACTTTAACTGAAATTTTCTGTTAGAAATACTGGTTCTGTTTTCATTCTATTCAAAATGCTAACCTTTTCCCATATGCCAAGGGTCGAAAAAGTGTCTAATGTCCTTTTTTTACTTCCCCATAAACTTCTGTATCCCTGTATGACGGTCAGTCACCAAAGACTGGACCACAACACCTCTTTCCTCAAGAAGAGACAGGCTTCTTTCAAATCCATCCTTCTCCATATGCTGGCTGTTTCCAACTTCATTGCTCTGCAAACACAAACAAATACTTAGATCAGTGCACAGTATATAGTAATTCACATAACAAAATGTTTTTATTGTGTAGTTATTTACCCGGACTAGTTGGATGTCTATGACCCTATTGGCTTTGAGATCCATCATGGTGTAGCTGCCATATTTTGCTGAACCTGTCCTACAGTTGTGTTATTTGTACAAACTAGGCCTGACATTTTTGGAATCACGACTCGTTCATGTTAGCCTGCACACCTGCAGACATGGAGCTAACTGGTTCAGTCTGGCACCCAATTTCTCTGGTCATAGTAGGCAAAAAAAAATACAATTACAATTACAGTCTTGTATTCATTCATTTTAGAGATTTTAAATTGTTTATAAATACTATTAGTTAATTAACTCACAAACTTCTGAGATATTTTTCTCCAGAATTATTACGATAACATTATTATTATTCATCACACGGTCGCAAGATGAGATAAATTACATGAATCTGATGAGTTTTATCTAGTTGATGACAATAGCGCGTGCTCTCTGTAAGGGATATTCATATTTTGAACACTACACATACGTACTATCCTCCCCACTGTACTAAATACAGATAAATCTACGCTAACTTGAAGCTATCCTAACTGATGCAATACTATGCTACTAACTAACTATGCTTCTAACAATACTAACGTTACACTAAAAACTTTGCTAATTAACTACAAAGGATACACAAAATTATCTAAATAACTATATAAATGCTATGCTAAATAGATCCTAAAATACTCTGTCTTGGTCGTTTTCAATACTCGCAATTTCAACTCCTGACTCACTACAGTAATTTTGACGGAACAAGATGGTTTTATACTGCCAAGGGCGTGGTTTTTTTTACTGCCAAGGGCGTGGTAGATCGTACCAAGGGGCGTGGTGAGCTGGAAACTGCTTACGTCACCTGCCACCGCAAACATCCAATAGGGAAAATCAACTGCAGTAGCCACCGTTCAACCTGAAGAGGGCAGCACTCAGACGTTTTTACACTATATATTGTAGAAATAAAACACTTTATACTCAAATGTCAAAAAAGTTACTTGAATCAATGAACAGTACTAATAAAGCCCCATTCTTACAGATCATTAACTAAAAAAACAAATTGGTTAAGGGTTTAGTTACCCTTTAAATTCGGATAAAAAAAAACAGTACACAGAATCTCGTAGATTACAATCTGCAACTAGACGGATGTACTGTTACTTCCTCTACAGTCAAAAATCTGGGTCTTATGTTAGACAGCAACTTGTCTTTTGAAAACCATATTTCCAATGTTACAGAAACAGTATTCTTTCAACTTAGATTGCAAAGCTACAAAATGTTTTACCTGTTTCTGATGCAGATAAACTAATTCATGCATTCATGACCTCCAGATTTGACTATTATAATGCACTTCTAGGGGGTTGTCCAGCATTTTCAATAAACAAGCTACAGGTAGTCAAAAAAGCAGTGTGTAGAGTCCAGGTCAAGAAAATATTATCATATGCCTGATAATGTTCGGGGTTCAGACACACTCTCTCTGTTTAAATCTAGATTAAAAACATCTCTTTCGGAAAGCATTTGAATAATGCATCTCATAATTTGCAGTTGTATCTGATTAAATGGGCATAATTATTCTGTAGCTTGGGTTAAACTAATTAATTTAACTTTGTTGGAACAGCAGCTACGCTAATTATGTCTCTATTTGTTTCTCTGTTTTCTTACAGGATGTAACTAGGATTTACACAAGCTCCAGTCTGGATCCAGAACACCTGAGAAGAGATTATGCCAACCCCTCAGATGATGCTAACCCTGAAACATCATACAGAACTAACAAATATTGATACTTACTTTGCAATCACATAATAATTGCTTTTGATAGTGTTAATCACCTGGGTCACCACATCTTGTATTATTTTTTAATATATAATATTAATTCTGTCATATGCACATAAACTGACAGTCACCACTTATAACCTACTACTAAATATTGAAACTTCATTTTCTGTAAAGTTGCTTTGCAATGATTTGTATCATAGAAATCGATATACAAATTAACTTGAATGAATGAACTCAGGTTCCTGGGAACCACCATCTCTCAGGACCTGAAGTGGGACATTCACATTGACTCCATTGTGAAAAAGGCCCAGCAGAGGTTGTACTTCCTTCGCCAGCTGAGGAAATTTAACCTGCCACAGGAGCTGCTGAAACAGTTCTACTCCACCATCATTGAATCCATCCTCTGCACTTCAGTAACTGTCTGGTTCAGCTCTGCTACCAAATCTGATCTCAGAAGAATATGTGGGTGGTGTTGGTGCAGTGGATAAGACACATGCCTTTGGTGTGAGAGACCCGGGTTCGAATCCTCTGTGAGACACCAATGTGTCCCTGAGCAAGACACTTAACCCCTAGTTGCTCCAGAGGCGTGCGACCTCTGACATATATAGAAATTGTAAGTCGCTTTGAATAAAAGCGTCAGATAAATGAATAAATGTAAATGTACAGAGAGTAGTCCGGACTGCTGAGCGAATCATCGGTACAACCCTCCCTTCTATTCAAGAACTGTACTTAGCCAGAGTGAGAAAAAGGGCTGTGAAAATCACTCTGGACCCCTCACATCCAGCACACTCCCTCTTTGAACTGTTGCCATCTGGTCGACGCTACAGAGCACTGAGCACCAGAACGACCAGACACAGGACCAGTTTCTTCCCTCAGGCAATCCATCTTATGAACTCTTGACAATAACTGTGGAACTCACAAAACTATTTATACACTCATTCTGTCATTCTGTTGCACTGCGCAAGCTTCTATAAATTTCCTCTAATGTGTAAACATTCCTGGTAATAAAGCTCATTCTGATATTTTCAAGGATTTCAAATTTATCCTGGATGAGCCCCCAGTTTTATGTCCCGGTTGGACTAGAGGTATTAGAGATGTCAACATAAAACAATTAGAATAACCTTGAACAATGGAAGGGCATTAAAAAACAGGCCAACAACAAAGCCTGAAATGTAAGAAGTAAAGCTTTACTGAAAGTAACTAAACATATTCATAATAAAAAATGCAAATAAAAAAAAGGAGTGAAGTAGGAACAAGAGTGTTGCCAACAAAAGTAAAAAGTAAAACCAAAACCCATTACCTAAAGGGAGGGAAAACTTTCTGAAAAAATCTACCAACTCTAACTTAAACATAAACCTACACTTGGTGAACTTTTGAACAGTAATGTATATTGTTACTAGTGGTGGGCATAGATTAATATTTTTTAATCTAGATTAATCTCACTGTGATCTTGAAATTAATCTAGATTAATCTAGATTAAAATGGCTCATTCAAATTCTGCCGAAGGCATACAGAATATGTGTGTTACCCAAATAAAATTGACAAACAGTAAGTCTTTGAGAAGGGATTTATCAAGCTAGGTGGTGCATTAGAAAAGGGGCTCATCTCCTGTTTCCAAAATGCATCACAAAGTGCTTGAAAAAGCTGTAAACTAATTCCACATTGCACAAGGTGCAAACAACATTACTCCTGTTTCACACCAATGTTTACGTTTTTTTCAAGTTTGTAGGTGTCAAGGTACAGAAACCAAATAATTAAATGTAAAATAGCACTGGATAGTCTTCAACGTAAAAATGAAATATACAATCAAACCTACATCTATTCAGACTCCTTCAACATTTCTCACATTATTACAGTTTTGCTATATTTATCAAAAAATATATCTGGTGTCTGAATAATTTTTGGTTTGAATGTTAAAACTACAAAGTAATTCAGTCAAGAGCAGTGAGTGATTTTCATTTTCTTGGATTAACATTACAGCAGCTAGTAGCTAAATTAGGCGCGGTCACTTTAAGAGACGATGAACGCATCCAATATAAAACACATCCCATTTTTTTCCCTCAACTGTTTACTTTCACTTAAGAAATAACTGACAGTTTTTTTCGAGCATAATTTCCAAGGTGGTATTTTGACATATTTTGTATGTATTTGTCGGCACAAGAGCAAAAATAAGCAAATTCGATATTCAAGTGTTTTGAAATGCCTTTCTCTGCGTGAGCCCTGAACACCAGAACACCGCGAGTACTGAATTGAGCTCTTTCACATATTTTTGTTTGTTCAAACTGTGATTTGTATTTGTTCGTTCAGGGGCAGGAGGGACTTCGAGAAGAATTTCGCAGAAGAGAGCTCGGTTCAGTGTCGCTGTCCATGATACACGGCTCTCTCCCCCTCTCTCTCTCTCTCTCTCTCTCTCTGCACCCAACACAGCGCGCGGGTAACCAGCTACTGTGTTCAGCTTTTCCGCGTCTTGTGTTTGGATGCTTTAATGTTTAAATCAACAAGCGGTAACACACGTGAAAAAGATAAGCTTTCGTGACGATGCGCAGCAGTGTCCCGTCAACTGTCCTGAGCATCTTTTTAGGCTGTCCTCAGCCAGTCGGTTATATAAAATATCAAGGTGAAAGTCATCATAGCTTGCTTAGTATAGACCCAGCTCCCAACCCAACTTTGAGAATAGATTAACGATATTTTTTTTATCTCCCGATAAGAGTCTCGCGTTAACGCAGCACGTTAACACCGATAACGGCCCACCACTAATTGTTACACAAGATTTTTATTTGGAATAAATGCCATTCTTTTAACATTGTATTCATCAAAGAATCCTAAAAAAGTATTACAGGTTTCAAAAAAAGAAAGAAAATAAATTAGGCAGCACAAGTCTTTTCAACATTCATAATGAATCCGCATATTATATTGCTTTCTGAAGGATCATATGACACTGAAGTCATGTAATGATGCTAAAAAAAATCAGCTTTGCATCACAAATAAATTATATTTTAAAGTATTTTAAAAATATAAACCCATTGTTTTAAATTCCAATAATATTTCACAAAATTATAAAAAAAAATTCGTTTCATAAATGAGGGCCATTATAACTTTTCTACGGAAAACAGTTATTCACATTATAATTTTCGTGCATGTGAAAATTAAAGGTTTGGATTGAACTGTCCCAAACCTAACCCTGTGGTTCATTATATGTTGGTTAAAGCATCTAAATTTGCATATTTTCCCTATAGTATGTATGATTGTATATGCGTCTACTTTTCATAAGTGTTTGATGCTTTGTATCCTTTATGACCCACGGTACAAATTATATCCTTACAAACAGTAACGGTACAAATTAGTTTCTTTAAGTGTGATTCTCCACCCCGGGGATCTTTTCAGTTGAGCTGACCACAGTGTTTTTGTGCAACTGAAACTGTTAGGAAATATTTTCCATAGAAGTAAGGCACAACTATTTTTGTGCTTTTTCACTTCTACATCTGTTCTAAGTTTGAATTTTGCAAAGATTCATTTCAGAATGTTATGTTATACTCTCTTCTTCATTAGATTAGGCTGATTCTTGCAGACACATTTAGGCAGATAAGGGGAGCATTCCATTCAGAAACAAATGTAATACACTGCATCTTCAGTGGTTCAGATGTCGTTAGTAAATGACGACTGCTATGTTTATTATTCACTGTGGACTGATGACATCCCAGCTAATACAGTTATGTCGTGATGATGTTAACTAGACCAGACCATATTCGTTGCAGCGATGTACCAAATAACGTTCCAGTGACGTAACTTTGTGATTCCTATATCCGTCGTGGCGACATTATAGTGGAACGTCGCTGGAATGTGATGAGAACATTCTAACGACCAAACTTGCACGTTATGAGGACGTGATATTACCGGATCATATCGGTCGCAGCAACGTATCAATTATGTCCTAACGACCAAAATACCACGTCCACCTCTAGTTTTAAGATTTTCACCTCACCATTACCTTGAAATACATAAAGAACTAATAAACTTAATCCATCTCTGGTGCAAAAATAAACCTTATGAAATCTAATTGTAATCTAATTATAGGGGATTCATAGAAAATACATTCATTACATACATGCTGTAATGACGGTGAAGCCGAAGCTGTGTTAGAATCCATTTGCAGAAGTTTATTTAAAAAAACAGTTCAACCATCCAAATCGTGAAGCAGAAATCAGAGTCGAGGTCACAGGCAAAGGGGTCAAAATCATAGAAAACAATCCAACCAGCAAACAAGCAAAAGTGGCAATCCAAAGGCAAAAATCCAGAGAAACAGGCAAAAAGTCAAACACAGTGTAATCAAATCAGACAATGGAAAAATGCTTGGTAAGGCAGTAGAACTGGCAATACTTCGCAAATCATGTTTCGGCCTGGTCTTGCTTAAATGGCTGCCAAACAGGAAGTGATAGTAGAAGCAGAGGGAGCGGCACCAGTCAATACTCAGGCGAGGGCTCCCTCTGCTGGCGTGGCGTTACAGGATCCCCCCCCCCTAGGAGCGCCTCCTGGCGCTCGACGGGGACGTCCCCGTAGTCGGGGTGCTGGACGATCGGGTCTGGCTTGATGGAAATCCTCGATGAGTGATGGATCCAGGATGTCGGAGGCGGCTACCCATGATCTCTCTTCAGGTCCATAGCCCTCCCAGTCCACCAGGTATTGGAGCTGACCCCCTCTGCGTCTTGAGTCCAGCAATTCCTTCACCTTGTATGCAGGTGATCCATTTATGTCCAGTGGTGGCGGTGGCTCTTGGTTCTCAGCATTGGGGTCAGCATCCGGATGGACCGGTTTGAGGAGCGAGACATGGAAGGATGGGGAGATACGGTAGTTAACAGGAAGTTCAAGCTGGTATGTGACCTCATTAATCGGTTTTATTATTTTGAAAGGTCCAACATACCTTGGGCTGAGTTTTCTGCTAGGTAGCCGCAGTTTGAGGTCTCTCGTAGAAAGCCAGACCCGTTGTCCTGGTTGGTAGGGAGGGTGTGGGCGACGTCGTCTGTTAGCCTGGAATTCTTGGGTTCTGACGGCTCTCTGTAGACGAACATGAGCACTGTCCCACACCCTCTCACTACGTCTGATCCAGTCATCAACTGCAGGTACTGTTGAGGGTTCACCAGACCACGGAAACAAGGGGGGTTGGTATCCCAAGACGCATTGGAAAGGGGTCAAGCCAGTGGAGGAGTGGGTCAGGGAGTTTTGGGCATACTCAGCCCATGGAAGAAATTCTGCCCATCGGTTCTGTTCACGGCTGCAATATGTTCTGAGATACCTGCCAATTTCCTGGTTCAACCTCTCCACTTGGCCGTTTGATTGTGGATGGTATCCTGATGTAAGGCTTATGTTGATGTCAAGTTGTTTACAAAAAGCTTTCCAAACCTGAGAGGTAAACTGAGGTCCTCTATCCGACACAATATCCTCAGATAAGCCATAAACTCTGAAGACATGGTGAAATAGGGCTTGAGCCGTTTCCATGGCAGTGGGAAGACTTTTGAGAGGGATCAGACGGCAGGCTTTAGAGAAGCGATCAATGATTACTAGTATGGTGGTGAAACCAGTGGAGAGAGGCAGGTCTGTTACAAAGTCTATGGACAAGTGGGACCAAGGACGCTGTGGAATGGGTAATGGTTGAAGGAGGCCAGAGGGTAGTTCTTTGGGTGTCTTGGATTGAGCGCAGGTTTGACAGGACTTGACATAGGTTACCACATCCTTGGTCATTGAAGGCCACCAGAAAGAGTTCTGTAGCAGATGGAGAGTGCGTGAAATTCCAGGATGTCCTGAGCTCAAAGTGGTGTGAACCCATTGCATAACTCGGAGACGCAAACCTTGAGGCACAAAGCACTTATTCAGGGGACAATTTGCGGGTGGTGGTTCTTGTTGATGGGCCCGCTGGATCTCTTCCATAATGTCCCAGGTTACTGGAGCAATGATAACAGATGGTGGGAGGATAGATTCAGGTGTGATATTGTCTACGGGAGGATCGTGACATCTAGATAGAGCATCAGCCTTACTGTTTTTGCTGCCAGGTCTATAGGTGACTGTAAACTGAAAACGGGTGAAGAATAAAGACCAACGGGCTTGACGTGGATTCAGGCGTTTGGCACTCTTGATATATTCCAGGTTTTTGTGGTCGGTGATTACTTGGAATGGGTGGACTGCTCCCTCAAGCCAGTGTCTCCATTCTTCAATAGCTGCTTTCATGGACAACAGTTCTTTATTGCCTACATCATAGTTGCACTCAGCAGAAGTCAATTTCCTTGAGAAGAATGCACAGGGGTAGAGCTTGCCAGGCTGACCATGATGTTGAGAAAGGACGGCTCCAATTCCACAATCAGATGCATCCACTTCTAACACAAAAGGTAGATTAGGATCAGGGTGCTTGAGGATTGGGGCCGTTGTGAAACTATACTTGAGTTTGGTGAATGCCTGAATAGCTTCCTGAGTCCATTTAAGTTTGGATGGTTTGCCTTTTAACAGTGATGTTAGGGGGGATGCAATCAGACTGTAATTACGAATGAACCGCCGGTAAAAGTTTGCAAAACCAAGGAAACGTTGTAGTTCCTTGACTGTAGTGGGTTGTGGCCAGTCGGTGACTGCTCTGACCTTGGAGTTATCCATCTCCACACCCTGGTAACTGATGTTGTACCCAAGAAAGGACGTTTGCTTGACATGAAACTCACATTTCTCTGCCTTGATGTATAGTTGATTATCCAGCAGGCGGGAGAGTACTGTCTTGACATGTTGGATGTGTTCAGATTCTGTCTTGGAGTAAATCAGTATGTCATCTATGTATGCTATCACATATTGGTTCAAGAGATCTCTGAATATTTCATTGATAAAAGATTGGAAGACTGCTGGGGCATTAGCAAGTCCATACGGCATGACCAAATACTTATAGTGCCCCCTAGTGGTGAGGAAGGCAGTTTTCCATTCATCACCTTCACGAATGCGGATCAAGTTGTACGCACTTCTGAGGTCCAGCTTCGTGTAAACCCTTGCTTCACGTAGTTGTTCCAGTGCAGATGGAACCAGTGGAAGGGGGTAACGGAACTTGATAGTTACATTATTTAGCCCTCTGTAGTCTATGCATGGCCGTAAGCCTCCATCTTTCTTTTCTACAAAGAAAAACCCTGCAGCCGCTGGAGAGGTGGAGGGACGGATAAATCCAGAGTTCATGGCTTCTTCAATGTATTCTTCCATGGCTTGAGTCTCGTTACGTGACAAAGGGTAAACCTTGCTCTTAGGAGGCATGGCATTGGGCAACAAATCAATAGCACAGTCCCATGGTCGGTGAGGTGGTAACTGTGTGGCTTTTATTTTACTGAAAACTTCAGAGAATTCTTTGTAACAGGATGGAATTTTAGTATTTTGAGTGGTGTTTGGGCTTTCAATAGTGGTCATTAAACAGGGCTTGATTATGGTGGAGTGCATACACTGGTTTTGGCAGAATTCAGACCAATGGGTTAACTCACCATGATGCCAGGAAAAAACTGGGTCATGAACAGCTAACCAGGGGTATCCAAGGATAATATCATATCTTGGGGAGTCAATGACATAGAATGAGATGGCCTCTTGATGGAAAAGTCCAACTCGGAGTTGTAGTGGTTGTGTTTGGTGGTTGATGCCATCTCCTATGAGGGTGTTGTTAACAGCACTAATCTTGATGGATGGCACACAGGGTTGCGTGGGAAGGTTGAACTTGCTAATGATGTCCTTGTGGATGAGATTTAGGGCAGCTCCAGAATCGATTAGCGCTGTTAAATCAATGGAAGTACTTTCAGTAGATAGTCGAACTGGAAAAGTCAATGATCTGGTAGGAAGGAGAGCAAATTGTTCAACACTCACCCGGGTAGTTATCTTGGTGTTTTTCCGGGCTTTGTGTGGACATGTTATGCTGTGGTGGCCTGTTTCAGCACAGTAGTAGCACAGATTGAGTTGACGTCGTCGATTTCTCTCCTCTTCCGTGAGTCTTGAAAAACCCAGTTGCATGGGCTCCTGGCTAAGCATTGACATGGGTTGGGGAACATGGGAAAGCTGGGGTGTGACTGTAGCACTGGAGTGTGATATCTTCCTCTTGGGAGCATTCCTCATAAGATTATCGATCTAGATAGCAAGAGTGATATATTCATTCAAAGGACAGTTTTCCCCTTTGCAGGCCAGTTCAGTTTGTAGGTCGAGGTTCAGACTTTGTCGAAACACAGCCTTTAATGAGACATCATTCCAGCCACTTTGTGCAGCGAGGGATCTAAACTCAATAGCATAATCTGCAGCGGTGCGATTGTCTTGAGATAGATGAAGCAATTGTGTGGAAATATCTTTGCCCCCAGCGGGATATTCAAACACATCTCGTAATTGTTGAATAAAATAGGTATAGGAGGAACGAAACAAATGATCCGTCTCCCAGACTGCTGCAGCCCAATCATTGCTTTACCAGAGAGCAGTGACATTAGAAAAGCACATTTCTTTTCACCTGAGTGAAACTGTTCTTCCTGGTTAGCAAAAAAAATCTCCATTTGACGAATAAAACCCCGGCATTGTTCAGCTGAACCGTCAAACTTCTCTGGCATAGCCAGTCTTACCGTCTGTGGTGTTGGAGAGGGAAGTGATCGTATATAATGGGTTAGGTGTTCATTTGCAGCCTGAAGTTTGTTGAGTTGATCCTGGTAATTCTTGAGCATTTCACCTTGATAAGCAAAAGCAGCTTGAAGCTGGGAAACTTCCACTGGATTCATAGGAGGCGAAGTATTCTGTAATGACGGTGAAGCCGAAGGTGTGTTAGAATCCATTTGCAGAAGTTTATTTAAAAAAACAGTTCAACCATCCAAATCGTGAAGCAGAAATCAGAGTCGAGGTCACAGGCAAAGGGGTCAAAATCATAGAAAACAATCCAACCAGCAAACAAGCAAAAGTGGCAATCCAAAGGAAAAAATCCAGAGAAACAGGCAAAAAGTCAAACACAGTGTAATCAAATCAGACAATGGAAAAATGCTTGGTAAGGCAGTAGAACTGGCAATACTTCGCAAATCATGTTTCGGCCTGGTCATGCTTAAATGGCTGCCAAACAGGAAGTGATAGTAGAAGCAGAGGGAGCGGCACCAGTCAATACTCAGGCGAGGGCTCCCTCTGCTGGCGTGGCGTTACACATGCAAAGAAAACCAATACAAAAACATTCAATTCTAATATAAAATAGACAAAAACACACTGCATTTATTCACAAATAAACATTTATTCAGCACTACTTTCTACAAATACTAAGCCAGAACATTTTGAACATTGCACCTTTTCTTTAACCATGCAAAGTGTTTCTAAGTCATGAGCACAGAAAACTGAACACATCAATTCACAGAATACACAATATAAACAATAGAAAATGTTTGTCTTATTAAGGATGGGGATAGTTAATGACATTATTAGTGAAAGTTATAAATAATTATCATTATACGTATAGATAAAACTCTACATAATTCGGTGCAAAAAATAAAGACGATGAAAAGATATGAAACAGATACTGCACTTTTTTTCAGGAAAAAAAAAAGTTAAATTGTTTCCTGAGTGTCGTATATGAGGCTTCTGGTATAAATGTCTGGTGGTGATATGCTTTACACGGCAAGCAAGAAAAAAAGAAGTACTATTTCAATCCCTCAATTTGCTTAATCGTGCTCACTATCAGAAGATAAACCTAACCATAATTCTTGAGCTTCTCAGAAGAAGAAAAAAATACGTTCATAAAGAGTAAAGATATGAAAAATGAACAATATAGAGATTTCTAGCATCTCTCATGTATTATTTGTCCCACCTGAAAAATCAATAGTTTTAAAGAAAATGAGCGTATTGACTTTCTCAGAAGAATCTGTGATCTCTGATAACTGACTGGGGAGAAGACTCTTTCAGACAGTGCTGAGGAGGCAGAGTTAGCTGTCGGACAGCTGATAGAGAAGAGGAAGAGTGTGTTTCTTACCCCAGCAGCAGAAGACAGGCTCTTCTGAGGGAAGGACAGGAGGCTTGATGCAGTGTTGTGCTGTAGAACAAGGCTCCTTTTCAGCACCTGATCTTCTTCAGAAAAGAGTTCCTCTAGTGTAGAGTCAGAGACTCCGATTTCTTGTAAACTGGAATCTTTTAATAACATTTAGCATATTATTGCAGTCATGTTCATTGTTTTTATTATAACACATAGAAAGTTTATGAGAAAATTGTTAAATGTGTTCTTTCTCCTCTTCCCGGCCAACGCATGTCCTTTGTGGGAAGTTGTGGCCTAATGGTTAGAGGGTTGGACTCCCAATCAAAGGGTTGTGGGTTCTAGTCTCGGGCCGGACGGAATTGTGGGTTGGGGGAGTGCATGAACAGTTCTCTCTCCACCTTCAATACCACGACTGAGGTGTCCTTGAGCAAGGCACCGAACCCCCAACTGCTCCCCGGGCGCCGCAGCATAAATGCCTGCCCACTGCTCCGGGTGTGTGTGTGTGTGTGTGTGTTCACAGTGTGTGTGTGTGTGTTCACTGCTCTGTGTGTGTGCATTTCGGATGGGTTAAATGCAGAGCACAAATTCTGAGTATGGGTCACCATACTTGGCTGAATGAATGTCACTTCACTTCACTTCACTTCTTCATCCTGGGCCTGCACTGTCAATATCCTTCTCTGAGCTGAAAGGGAGGATCATCTTGTTAATGTTGCTCATGTAAAAAAAAAAAAAAGTGAAATAACAGTTTTCATACTCTTTTTCGAATATACTATAAAATGTATTTATTAAAATAATTATGAGGCAAAGCTGAATTTTTAAAGTAACTTTACTCCATTCTTCAGTGTCCCATGATCTTTTTCATTTACTGATTTGCTACTCGGGAAACATTTACATGCACCTAATCACATTATTGCCGCTATGATCAAAGTGTACATCTGCTCATGACGTACATGAATGATGTGAATCACATCTGCAGCTATCTTACTACGGTTGTTAGTTCCACTGAACTCTATTGGTAACGATGGAACTTGTGACCACAGTTGGTTTTGGGAAACGCACCCCATATTAGAAATGATGGGGAAGAAAACTTTGCAGTTTTGGAGAGCTACATTTTTTCATCATGATTATTTTATAAACACAAAGTTCAAAACATTGAAAAAATCTTTTGTAAAATCACAGAAGTCTTTTCTACCACTGGTATTACATTTTATGCATCCTTGCTATTAGTCCCCATCCCCCCCCCCTCCCCCTACCAAAAAAATAAATAAAAATTAACTGTAGAAAAAATTATTGGGCAGCACAACTGTTTTCAACACTGATAATAATCAGAAAAATTTCTTGAGCAGTAAATCATCATATTAGAAGGATTTCTGAAGATCATGTGACACTGAAGACTGGAGTAATTAATGCTGAAAATATAGCTGTGCATTATAGAAATAAACTATACTTTTAAAATATATGTAAAACGTTTGACCAGCTGTGTACATTGCCACATTTAAATGAAAACTCAACTTGTAATAATGCACACATTCTCAAAGAACTTACATTCTGGTGATAACTTCCTTCCCTCACTGCTGTCAGTTCCCTTCAGTCATTCCCAGACCTCCTTGTTTTTAAACAAACAAATAATTTTATAGACAATTTGGATAAGTCACGAATTACAATAGTTATAAAATCACAATACTCAATTATATATATAAAATTATGAATATATATTGAATCGGCACACAAGTATCTGGATAGTATTGAATTGGCAGATTAGCATATCATCCCAGCCCTAGTTATTTCTGAATGTAATAAAAATGCAACTCTCACAAACTAAATTTATTTTTTCAGCCTATTTAAAAAAAACAAACAAAAAAAAACATACAGCTAACAAAAATAGGCGATTAATCAGTTAAAGTGTGTTATTGTGGGTTAACAAATTTACATTATATACTTAGGAACAGAGTCTGGGTCTACTCTAGGCTATGTTTTTAACTATTTAACGGAAGTCATGGCCTAGTGGTTAGAGAGTTTGACTCTTAACCCTAGGGTTGTGGGTTTGAGTCTTGTGCTGGCAATACCACGACTGAGGTGCCCTTGAGCAAGGCACTGAACCCCCAACTGCTCCCCGGGTGCCGCAGCATAACTCAAAAAAAAAAAAAAAAAAAAGATGCAAACTGTGGCATTAATTTTATTTTGTTGCATCCATACAATATTCTTTAGAATGTGAAATATAAATTCTCACAGAATGTAGCCCATTCAATACAAATATATTGAACCACCAATTTATACTTTTCTCAATCCCAAACAGAGTTCAGACATCAGTAAAGTATCCATCTATGAACATGTTTGGCTATTTTAGATTTGGGAAATACACGGGTTACAGATGTGACAAAAAAGTTTTTAGGAGACATTATATCATTATATCTTGAAGACTTTATGTGATTTACAAAGCACAAACCAGTACCACAGTATCTGCAGAGAAGGGTTGGCCCTTCTCAAAACATAAAATATAAATTCTATTTAAATTTTTCCTTTTTGTGTTTCAGAGGAAAAATCCATGTTTAGGCATCTCTCCATTACAGACAGTTCTGAAAGCAGTATTTATGCAAACGCGTATTAAATGTTGTAAAAACTTAAATAGAGATGTCTAGAGGGTATTTAATAGGTCTTCCCCCCACGTAAGATACTTGTTCATTCGTCATTATTCAACTAATCGCAGGTTTATATTAAATCTACTTAATCAAGTCTTAATATATTCCGTGCTCAAGCACATGCATTAATTTTGCCACAAAGCACATGCAGAAGTAGCCCAATAATTATGAAAAAGAAGACAATTTAATTATTTATTAATAAACAAATGTTTTCTTGTCGGCTGCAAGATGAAATTCACAGTACTGGCTCTCTCCACATGGATGCGTCTTTAAAGAGAAATGCAACCTTCACAGATTACATAATGCTTTCGTTTTGAATTGATTCGTTTGAAAAAAAAATTCAAGCTCAAATACTTGAATATGAATAATAATTCACATTTTGCATAAGCATTACAAAGTAAATGACATGCAATTATGGGGAAGTTGTGGCCTACTAGTTAGAGAGTTTCATTCCTAACCCTAGGGTTGTGGGTTCGAATCTCAGGCTGGCAATAGCATGACTTGGGTGCACTTGAGCAAGGCACTGAACCCCCAACTATTTGCAAAAATGTGCTTTGATGCGCTTGTTTGATAACTTATAAAAAAAAAAAGCGCCATTCAGCGGTCAAAAGTTGCAAATGCACTTTACAGACACGGCAGCGGCGTTAGAAACTACATTTTGGTTGCCCACCTGCTGTAATAACACCCACCCACTGCCATTATAAAGCTTGGAAGAGCCAGAGCATTTTTTTTTACATAACTCGGATTGGATTAATCTGAAAGAAGAAAGTCATATACACCTAGGATGCCTTGAGGGCAGGGGCGTAAGCCATCTTTTCAGAAGTGAGGGGGACAGAAATTATATATATATATATATATATATATATATATATATATATATATATATATATATATAAAACATTACAATAGAACATTTCTGTAATCTATAGCCTACCAGTCAACAGTTTTTGAACAGTAGGATTTGTAATGTTTTTAAAGACATCTCTTCTGCTCGCCAAGCCTGCATTTATTTGATCCAAAGTACAGCAGTAATATTGTGAATATTAAGTTAAAATAAATATTTTCTATTTTAATATACTTTAAAATGTTATTTATTTCTTGTGATCAAAGTTGAATTTTCAGTATCATTACTCCAGTCTTTAGTGTCACATCCTTAAGAAATCAAATCATTATGATCGTCTGATTTGCTGATTATCAATATTTAAAACGAGTACATTTTTTTTTCAGTATTCTTTGATGAATAGAAGGATCCAAAGATCAGCATGTATGTCTTTTGTAACATTATACAGTATATCATAAAAAAATATATATATTAAATTATAGAAATTAATATTTTTATTTAGCAAGCTTTAAAATCTCAAATTACATTTTGAAATATATCCAGATAGAAAAGTTATTTTAAATAGTCTAGTAAAAATATTTCTGTTTACTGTTTTGCTGTACTTTGGATCAAATAAATGCAGGCTTTGTGAACAGAAGAGACTTGACTGTTAGTGGATAGGTAACTTTAATTATTCTGTAATTTCCAGCTTTTAATTGCCTTAATCAATAACTGCTGGACAGTAACACATAATAATGATTTTTTTATATACTACGAACATGTATTTATCACATAATAACTGCCTTATAGTTTGTACACTGTAATAAATCTATGTCAACTAGCACTGTTTTGTTCATATACTGTATTTATCACCTACTGGAGATGACTTGAAAAACCATATATTGTCGCAATCGTATATTAATGTCTTTGTGTTTCCATAAGTTTCAGTTCTTCTGTCAAAACAACACATGCAGCGATAGCTGGACGCTGTTGCCCATATTAGGAGTTTCCCGTTGACTTTCTGCGCGAGAGCGCCTCCGGCTTCGAGTGAATGAAACACACTGCAGGAGTGTTTAGCGCTACGTTAAGTTCATCTTCTTCTGGGTCCTAATAAAATATCAGGTCATGCGCAGACTATTCTGTCTCTTTGAGTTTAAATCTTTATGTATTCACACCAGCTCTTGAAAACCTCTATGCGAACACATTTGACTGAAAAAGTGCGGGGGACGAATTTCCATGATATTAAAAGTGTGTGTGGGGGGGGGGGGGGTAATCTACGCCCCTGCTCGAGGGTGAGTAAATCTTGGGCTAATTTTCATTTTTGGGTGAAGTAACCCTTTAATGTTGAAAGAGTGAGGTAAGATGAAAGTTGCAAATCATTTAATATTATGCCGGGTTTCTGAAATTACCCAGAACATTTGTACCAGGAACTCCCCCCCCCAGACCTGTTGCTTTATGTTTCCACTGCGGTCTAAAGTACCTGGAAGATTAGGCAAATAGACTGGTGATGTAGGTCTGCACGAGTTTCTCAATACAAAGTACACTGATTTTGGATGTGCATCCTCGGTAGTTCGGTCTTTGCTCATTTGACTTGGGAGTGTGATGTCTGCGACGACGCAAATCCGGTAAATCTGCAAACAGCAGCGTACTTCATAACATCAGTCAGCTCACCTTGACTACTGAAATTTTCCTCTGTATATTTACAATAAAACGAAATAGGATATCAAATACCACTGCCTCCTTTCGTTTTCATTTAAACATAATCACAGCTGCAGAAATGTATGTAATTCAGGGATATGTGTATATATACAGCCATTACAATGAAACAAAATATTTTCATTTTTTAAATATAGATAAATTGAATACAGACTAAGGATAACCTGTTAGATTTACCCAAAATGAATTATATTTTATGTTTAACCACTAAAGAGACATCAGAGCCAGTGGCACACATCAGAAGGTCTAGCCGAGGTGAGGGCTGCTTCTCGGCAGATACATGAGCACTGATCTCCCACTGATCGCGTGGAGCTGACCGTCTCCGAGATCGGCGAAACACATTTTTAAATAGGCGCTGTCTTTATTAAAAAAAAAAAAAGATTTGAGTTTTAAACAACTACATTCTCATCCGAAATACTTTTAAAATTACATTTCATGACATAATAACCTTAACCCTCTGGAGTCGATTAACGCGTATACGCGTTATGAGTCATTTTCTCCTGATAACCCCGAAAAGAACTTAAATTACACTTTCAGTCTTGATCGTACAGATAAGAGCAATACATCAATCGAATCTGTAAAGGTTCTACTTTATTTTGGATACAGACATAATAACAAAAAAACTTTGTGCATTTATAAAATAAAGATAACAAACAAGGTGCGCTGTCTACAGTCTTTGTCTGCGCTGATCTTCATTTACAAACACATCATTAAAATGAACTGTAACTCAACTGTAACTGTAACTGTAACTCGTGAATACTCAACGAAGAGACATGAGAGATATATCTATAGAAAGCTATCCATATGAAAACAATGCGATGTCTGTTTTTCACATCTCCCTTCATTATATCTAATGTGACCACACCCCCCCCTCACCCCCGCTGAACGCGCTATTCAGATTCAAACTGAAGCGCGCGGCTTGAATACACCCACACAGAAGAAAAAGCAGCGAGACTGTTCTTCAAGTGTTTTTATTTTATTTTACTGTTTGCTTCGATGAGAGGAATAAGACATAATTCACCCCGAAAAGATGTGATGTGGTTGAGGATTTGAGAAATGGATTTCCTCAGAAAAAAAAGAATGAAGCACTTTATTCAGCAGAGATCATAAACATGAGTAAGTCTCTTTTTATTTATTTGAACTAGTTTTCACATAACATGTAACCATTTTACTAGTTAGACTTTTTCCAAATACTTTTTCCAAACATAATTCCTGACTAAATGTATAATCAAGTGAAATATTATGAAGTTTCAATAACAATGTATATTACTATACCATTCAAAAGCTTGATGTAAATAATATAAATGTAACAAATAAATGTAACTGTAATAAATGTAACACAATGCTGTTCTTTCAATTTATCCCCCCTAAAAAACCTGAAAAATTATTCTCAGCTCTTTTCAACATTAATGATAATAATAATAATAATAAAAAATTTTTGTAGAAAATATATGATTGTTAAAATAATTTCTGAAGGATTGTGTGACTGGAGTAATGATGCAAAAAAATAGTTTGAAAGTCAGCTTTGATTGTTCCTAATAAACTGTTTAACTGTTCCCCCTAGTGGAAATTAAATTATGTTGTGGAATAATTAAATATATTCTTAATAAACTACAAACATAAAATTATATAGATTTATTTTGTCCTCACATTCTTTCTTGTAACTCTTCCCTCTCTAAAATTCTAGGCTACAAGCTCCAGTTCTCAAAAATCCCGGGAACCAATGTTCTGTATGTGTTTTATGGCCTTATTCAAGTGATTTAACATTTTTAGTTTTTCACTAACCACGCATAATATTTTTTTTCTCCAAAATACAATCATGTACATACATGCATTTCACATATTATTATAGCCCAGTTTGTGCTGCTTACAGTGAGATTAGACTTTAGCCATTTAGATATTTATAAGAAACTGAAAAAAGCACAAATGACAGGGCATGACAACTTCTCCAGGCCCCAAAAAGACCCTTAGACTCCAGAGGGTTAATATTTTGAAAATGATCCGAATAAATGGTGGTTGAACTCAACCAATGCTGCGTGAACTCAGCCAATCAGGATGTTTAGCGCCCAAGTCCCGCCCCCGAAAGTTCCGGAACTTTGAAAAAGTACCACCTCGCCAGCAGGGACTTTCTGAGGGGCATTTTTTTTACCCGGAACTTTATTTAGTTCCTGATTCCTGCGGTGGAAATACACCGAGTACCAGGCCAAAGTCCCTAGTTCCTGGGGAAAGTTCCTGCGGTGGAAATGTGGCTTTAGTCAACTGTTAGAAAATTTAAACGACTGACAGCTATATCCAGTGAGGCACACTACTTGACATTTTTTCTCAAATATGTCTATTTTGAGAGCGAGCAAGAGAGAGAGAGATTAAAATTTACCCCCTCATTGCTTAGAAATATAGTGATTCAGGATTCACTATCGCTATTTTATTAATAAAAGTCAGCATTGACAGTAAGTTTCTGAATGTTTCTGTGTGCGATCTCCGATCTCTGTGTGTCAATGAAAGCAAGCCCATTAATATAGAATGGTGAAAAAACTGACGTAGAATTAAACATTAAATATTTAAAATTAATTTAAATATATTAACACCTATTAAGCCCCCCCCCCCCCCCCCCCCCATGTTCAAGACATGGTTACACCCTTGCATTAAAGAGCATTTACCAGTAATAAATTAACTTGTGCATGTTTATGTTTTTTCAAGGGCTGCCAAGGCCAGACTCCCATTTCTGCTTGACAGCAATGGCAATCAAAAGTTAAACAATGTAGCCAAGAACAACAACAACAAAATAGACTTCATGATAAATTGTTTGGTGTTGTTCATTTGAAGGAATTTGCATGCATTGTATTAGTTATGTTTTGCCCTGACCTGTGCTGTGCTGTTATGACTGTCATGTTGTAGTATCTTATAATGGAGTGTTAGAAAAATTTACTACGGTAATGGGTAAAGTCATTTAATTTTTTTATATTACAATAGTAGAATAACCACAGTGAATTACCATTCATAAGTTACTACAATTTACTGCAGTACCTCACTACAGTATGGCTTAAAAACATTTAGTTTTTAGTAGAGACATTTTTACTATTTTTTATGGTAAATTTTTATAGAAATTACTTTAGTATGGTTCAAAAACAATTTTACTTAATTTTCTATAGTATTTTTTCATGTGGGAGTGATACAGAGGGCAGATGCCAACAAGGAAGTTTGTCAGTGAGTAACCATATATGTTGTTAATGAGTAACAAGTGAATTGTTAGTGCTCAGCTCAGCCTTTAAGTACATGATGACAACTTTGTGTCATTGTTTCTGGGGCTTTGCAAAAGACTAAGAGGTTCACCATTGACTGTAAAAACATATGGAGGATGGCGAAGTGTAAAACAGACTGCATTGAAAGGCCTCTCTCTCTGGCTTTTGAAAAACTTGGTTGTGTTGTTGGTAGGCATCCGTGTGTGTTTCTTTTAGTAGCTTTATATGTGGCAGCTGCCCTTGGAGCTGGTTTTGTTTTTCTTCAGGAGAGGGAGGCAAATGATATTGAAGACCAGTTCACACCGGTCAATGGACCTGCCAAGCTGGAGAGAGCATTTGTGGTGGAAACTTTCCCACAATCTGAAGAGTTTTCTCAGATACGACTCACATCTGAAGGCACTTATGCCTCTGTGATCATCACAGATTTGAATGGAGAAAATATATTAACTGTACCAGCTTTTAACGACATTATTGAGTTAGACAGACAAGTGAAAAGTATAACAACAGGAAACACTTTTGAAAACCTCTGTGCCAAAACAAAGGGAAGGTGCATGTCAAACACAATTTTGGACATTATCAATTACAATGCTGCTGAAATAGTTTCTTCAAAAATAACATATCCATTGAATAATAGCATGTTTTTGGGATCAAGTATCGGCGGTGTAGAGCTAAAGCCGGATAGTTCCGAGATATCCAGTGCAAAAGCGGTAAGGCTTTTTTATTTCCTAGATGAGAAGAAGACAAAGGAAAACTCTTACTGGCTTGATGACTTCCTCAAACTCCTCTCAAACTATACAGAGCAAAAAACGGTAAGTCAAAAAGCTAATTGTGAGTTTTGAGTTACATCTACTCGTGTGTTAAAGTATCTCAAATAACCTTAACAGTGTTGTAGAATAAATAGTTATATAAATGTAATGGAGAAATGTAATTTAATTACAAAATAAATGTAATTGTAATCAATTACAGTTACTGAGAAGAAAGGGTAACTAAATTGCAGTTACTTATGAAAATGTAAATGATTATAAAGGGGGTTACATCTGAATATTTTCACACACACATTAAGATTTAAAGGTCCCATGACATGGATTATTTCCTTTTCTTTAAATGCTTTTTAATGTTTCCTTAGGTGTACCTATATTGTTAGTATGATTTTTACATTTAAAATTTAGAAATAAAAAAGCATTTTTATATCCTGATATTAGCCCTCTGGCTTGAATGCTCTGTTTGAAGGGGCGTGTCTGCTGTGAGACTCCGAGTAAACCACAACTGTTGTGATTGGCTGACATCTTTGCATTTGAAATGCGTATTACATGTGGAACCCCTCTCAAATATATATATAAAAATTTTTTTTTTTACCATTACAGCTGTCGAGATTAATGAATCGTGGAAGTGTTGATTATATCCCATCACATGAAAGGCTGCTGTAATGAGCATTGAGTAAACAGTCTGTTTATCGAGTGAATGCAGTGATCTCGTCATTATTGCAACACGTTTTCTCTCACAAAATGCTTTCACCACAACTAACAGCAAACACATGAATGCACCACATGAATACAGTAAGAGCTTTGCTGTGCAGCATAACAGCGTCATTCATTGTAACGGCAGTTTGGGCAAGAGTGCAGATATACTCGCGATGTGTGACAGCTCCGAAAAAAAAGGGAGCGTTCTTTGATCACTCTCTGTAGTTAAATCACAATTTAAATAACAGATTTGTTTCATGCTACTAAGAGAAAAAGCGTGAAGTTGATCGTTTAGTCACTGGCTTGATTCACTGATGCATAAACAGTATTAAACGATTTATGCATCGTTTAATGCATATTGGGTGTTACTGTTGGATAGTGTTTTCTCTACTTCCTGTTGGCCTTCTGTAGCTAATCGTAGCTCCGTGTAGCTGTTTTTATTTTATTTTTTCTTTAGAATCTTTATCTTACTATCACTCTCTGTTTTTTAAAGGGATAAAATATAACTTAATTCACACCATATTTCTGATATTGTCGATCAGTCTTATCAGATTAATTTTGATCGTTCACTTTTATTTTATATCCGTGGGTGCAGTACACCTGCAAAGCGTTAGCACTCGTTAGCTTGTCATTAGCGTTTTCATTCGAACCTATCACTATTTTCTTTTCTCCTCTCCTCTCTCTCGCTCCAGTTTTTCAGTTCATCAAACAACCGCAGTAAGAATATTTCATCAAGCACGGAGTAATGTCTTCTTCTGCTATTGTTACAGTATTGTTCAAAATAATAGCAGTACAATGTGACTAACCAGAATAATCAAGGTTTTTCGTATATTTTTTTATTGCTACGTGGCAAACAAGTTACCAGTAGGTTCAGTAGATTCTCAGAAAACAAATGAGACCCAGCATTCATGATATGCACACTCTTAAGGCTGTGCAATTGGGCAATTAGTTGAATTAGTTGAAAGGGGTGTGTTCAAAAAAAATAGCAGTGTGGCATTCAATCACTGATGTCATCAATTTTGTGAAGAAACAGGTGTGAATCAGGTGGCCCCTATTTAAGGATGAAGCCAACACTTGTTGAACATGCATTTGAAAGCTGAGGAAAATGGGTCGTTCAAGACATTGTTCAGAAGAACAGCGTACTTTGATTAAAAAGTTGATTAGAGAGGGGAAAACCTATAAAGAGGTGAAAAAAATGATAGGCTGTTCAGCTAAAATGATCTCCAATGCCTTAAAATGGAGAGCAAAACCAGAGAGACGTGGAAGAAAACGGAAGACAACCATCAAAATGGATAGAAGAATAACCAGAATGGCAAAGGCTCAGCCAATGATCACCTCCAGGATGATCAAAGACAGTCTGGAGTTACCTGTAAGTACTGTGACAGTTAGAAGACGTCTGTGTGAAGCTAATCTATTTTCAAGAATCCCCCGCAAAGTCCCTCTGTTAAAAAAAAGGCATGTGCAGAAGAGGTTACAATTTGCCAAAGAACACATCAACTGGCCTAAAGAGAAATGGAGGAACATTTTGTGGACTGATGAGAGTAAAATTGTTCTTTTTGGGTCCAAGGGCCACAGGCAGTTTGTGAGACGACCCCCAAACTCTGAATTCAAGCCACAGTACACAGTGAAGACAGTGAAGCATGGAGGTGCAAGCATCATGATATGGGCATGTTTCTCCTACTATGGTGTTGGGCCTATTTATCGCATACCAGGGATCATGGATCAGTTTGCATATGTTAAAATACTTGAAGAGGTCATGTTGCCCTATGCTGTAGAGGACATGCCCTTGAAATGGTTGTTTCAACAAGACAATGACCCAAAACACACTAGTAAACGGGCAAAGTCTTGGTTCCAAACCAACAAAATTAATGTTATGGAGTGGCCAGCCCAATCTCCAGACCTTAATCCAATTGAGAACTTGTGGGGTGATATCAAAAATGCTGTTTCTGAAGCAAAACCAAGAAATGTGAATGAATTGTGGAATGTTGTTAAAGAATCATGGAGTGGAATAACAGCTGAGAGGTGCCACAAGTTGGTTGACTCCATGCCACCCAGATGTCAAGCAGTTTTAAAAAACTGTGGTCATACAACTAAATATTAGTTTAGTGATTCACAGGATTGCTAAATCCCAGAAAAAAAAATGTTTGTACAAAATAGTTTTGAGTTTGTACAGTCAAAGGTAGACACTGCTATTTTTTTGAACACACCCCTTTCAACTAATTGCCCAATTGCACAGCCTTAAGAGCGTGCATATCATGAATGCTGGGTCTTGTTTGTTTTCTGACAATCTACTGAACCTACTGGTAACTTGTTTGCCACGTAGCAATAAAAAATATACTAAAAACCTTGATTATTCTGGTTAGTCACATTGTACTGCTATTATTTTGAACAAGACTGTATTTGCACCTCTTGCCACATGTACAGTTTATCTATCTCTGTCGCAGATGAGGGATTCACATGTGATAAATGCAGGGAAATAATTAGGCTGACAGAGAAGATTTCAGAATTAGAGACAAATTAGAGACACGCATTCAAACTTTAATTGAGGACAGTAAGAATGTTAGGGCACTAGATACGGCTTTGGATGCGTCTAGCTCAGGGATTCCTGTACATTGTTCGGTTCCGGAAACAGAGCCCCTGCAGCAGGTCAACTGGATGACGGTGAGGCAGCGTAGTCGTGGGTCAAAACACCGCTCTTCTGTTCCGATCAAAACATTAAACAGGTTCTCCCCACTCAGTGATGCACCCACTGAGAAACCTGATGAAAGTGCTCTAGTTATTGGTGATTCTATTGTACGGAACGTGAATATAGAGACACCAGCCACCATAGTCAAATGTTTACGGGGAGCCAGAGCGCCTGTCATCTTGGCAAATTAAAAAGTGCTAGCTAATGCTAAACGTAAATGCAGTAAGATTGTTATTCATGCCGGCGCTAATGATGTTCGAAAAAAACGTCCAAACCCAGTTAAGATTGACAATTTAATTGAGGTTCAGCAAATAAAAAACAGATGCAATACGGATAAACAAATGATAAAGCTTGGCTTATTGAATATCAGATCCCTTTCTACGAAAACACTTTTTGTAAATAATATGATAACTGATCATAATATAGATGTACTCTGTTTGACAGAAACCTTGCTAAAACCTGATGATTACATTATTTTACATGAGTCCACCCCCCAAGATTACTGTTATAAACATGAGCCGCGTCTAAAAGGCAATGGGGGAGGAGTTGCTTCAATTTATAACAATGTTTTCAGGATTTCTCAGAGGGCGGGCTTCAAGTATAACTCGTTTGAAGTAATGGTGCTACATATAACATTATCTAGAGAAACAAATGTTAATGATAAATCCCCTGTTATGTTTGTACTGGCTACTGTATACAGGTGACCAGGGCACCATACAGACTTTATTAAAGAGTTTGGTGATTTTACATCCGAGTTAGTTCTGGCTGCAGATAAAGTTTTAATAGTTGGTGATTTTAATATCCATGTCGATAATGAAAAAGATGCATTGGGATCAGCATTTATAGACATTCTGGTATCTATTTGTTACAAACACGCCAGGTTCCACCTCCACACAATCACAGCGCACACCCTCACCTGAGTTCTGAACCTTCACCACCTGATCCTCATCACCTGTCATCCACCACAGCACCATAAAAGCCACACACACGCACACAGTCATTGTCCGGTCACGTTCGCGACAAGATTACTCATCTGCGCTAACTTTAAGGACTAATTCCTCTTATAACCTTCTACTACTTACTAACCTTCTCTCCAAGGATATTCTCCGAGTTCTACTCCTCCTTCTCGTCTCTAAGGATTGTTGCCGAAGACTCCTCCAAGAAGCCCATGGTGCGTGTGTGTGTGCCTTCACCTCCAACCCAGCACGGATCCCAATCCCTCATTCACTCCTCACTACCTGCTCCTCTGCTTGTGTCTTTAATAAAACACCATACTCATCTGTTACTCCTCTGTCTCCGAGTGATCCGTAACACTATTGGTGTTAGACAACATGTTTCAGGACCTACTCATTGTCGAAATCATACTCTAGATTTAATACTGTCACATGGAATTGATGTCGATAGTGTTGAAATTATTCAGCCAAGTGATAATATCTCAGATCATTATTTAGTTCTGTGCAAACTTCATATAGCCAAAATTGTAAATTCTACTTCTTGTTACAAGTATGGAAGAACCATCACTTCTACCACAAAAGACTGCTTTTTAAGTTATCTTCCTGATGTATCCAAATTCCTTAGCATATCCAAAACCTCAGAACAACTTGATGATGTAACATAAACTATGGACTCTCTCTTTTCTAGCACTTTAAATACAGTTGCTCCTTTACGCTTAAGGAAGGTTAAGAAAAACAGTTTGACACCATGGTATAATAAGCATACTCGCACCCTAAAGAGAGCAGCCCGAAAAATGGAGCGCAGCTGGAGGAAAACAAAACTAGAGGTATTTCGTATTGCTTGGTGGGAAAGTAACCTATCCTACAGAAAAGCATTATTTATTCAATACAGTGGCTAAATTAACAAAAAATAAAGCCTCAACAAGTGTTGACATTTCCCATCACCACAGCAGTAATGACTTTATGAACTACTTTACTTCTAAAATCGATACTATTAGAGATACAATTGCAACCATTCAGCCGTTAGCTACAGTATCACATCAGACAGTGCTCTATAGACCCCCTGAGGACCAGTTCCACTCATTCTCTACTATAGGAGAGGAAGAATTGTATAAACTTGTTAAATCATCTAAACCAACAACATGTATGTTAGATCCTATACCATCTAAGCTCCTAAAAGAGGTGCTTCCAGAAGTCAAAGATCCTCTTCTGACTATTATTAATTCCTCATTGTCATTAGGATATGTCCCCAAAACCTTCAAACTGGCTGTTATTAAGACTCATCAAAAAAACACAAATTGACCACAAATAATTAGTTAATTATAGACCAATCTCGAATCTCCCTTTTCTGTCCAAGATACTAGAAAAGGTGGCATCCTCACAATTATATTCCTTCTTACAGAAAAATGGTATATGTGAGGATTTCCAGTCAGGATTTAGACCGTATCACAGTACTGAGACTGCTCTCCTTAGAGTTACATATGATCTGCTCTTATCATCTGATCATGGGTGTATCTTAGTTTTATTGGAACTTAGTGCTGCGATGACCACAGCATTCTTTTGCATAGACTTGAACACTTTGTTGGCATCAGTGGAAGTGCATTAGCATGGTTTAAATCGTACTTATATGACCGCCATCAGTTCGTAGCAGTGAATGAAGATGTATCACATCTATCACAAGTGCAGTATGGAGTACCTCAAGGCTCAGTACTAGGGCCGCTACTCTTCATGCTTTATATGTTACCCTTGGGAGATATCATCAGGAAACATGGTGTTAGCTTTCACTGTTATACTGATGATACTCAGCTCCATATTTCTTCGCAGCCCAGTGAAACACACCAATTTGAAAAACTAATGGAATGCATAGTCGATATAAAAAACTGGATGACGAGTAATTTCTTACTGCTAAATTCTGAAAAGAAAGAGGTGTTAATTATAGGACCTAAAAACTCTGCTTGTATTACCCTTAAAACACTGTCTAAGACTTGATGGTTGCTCTGTCAAATTCTTCGTTATCAGTTAGGAACCTAGGCGTGCTATTTGATCGCAATCTTTCCTTAGAAAGCCACGTTTCTAGCATTTGTAAAACTGCATTTTTCCATCTCAAAAATATATCTAAATTACGGCCTATACTTTCAATGTCAAATGCAGAAATGTTAATCCATGCATTTATGACCTCAAGGTTAGATTATTGTAATGCTTTATTGGGTGGTTGTCCTGCACGCTTAGTAAACAAACTACAGCTAGTCCAAAATGCAGCAGCAAGAGTTCTTACTAGAACCAGTTATTATGACCATATTAGGCCGGTCCTGTCCACACTGCACTGACTCCCTATCAAACATTGTATAGATTTTTAAATATTTCTTATTACTTATAAAGCCCTGAATGGTTTTGCACATCAGTATTTGAATGAGCTACTTTTACATTATAATCTTCTATGTACACTACGTTTCAAAACTCAGTCAATTTGATAAAACCTAGAATATCAAAATCAACTGCGGGTGGCAGATCCTTTTCCTATTTGGCGCCTAAACTCTGGAATAACCTACCTAACATTGTTCGGGAGGCAGACACACTCTTGCAGTTTAAATCTAGATTAAAGACCCATCTCTTTAACCTGGCTTACACATAACATACTAATATGCTTTTAATATCCAAATCCGTTAAAGGATTTTTAGGCTGTATTAATTAGGTAAACCTGAACCAGAAACACTTCCCATAACACCTGATGTACCTGCTACATCATTAGAAGAATGGCATCTACGCTAATATTTGTCTGTTTCTCTCTTGTTCCGAGGTCACCGTGGCCACCAGATCCAGTCTGTATCCAGATCAGAGGGTCACTGCAGTCGCCCAGATCCAGTACGTATCCAGACCAGATGGTGGATCACCACCTAGAAAGGACCTCTACATTTCTGAAAGACAGCGGAGACCAGGACAACTAGAGCCCCAGATACAGATCCCCTGTAAAGACCTTGTCTCAGAGGACCACCAGGACAAGACCACAGGAAACAGATGATTCTTCTGCACAATCTGACTTTGCTGCAGCCTGGAATTTAAATACTGGTTTCGTCTGGTCAGAGGAGAACTGGCCCCCCAACTGAGCCTGGTTTCTCCCAAGGTGTTTTTCTCCATTCTGTCACAGATGGAGTTTCGGTTCCTTGCCGCTGTCACCTCTGGTTTGCTTAGTTGGGGTCACTTCATCTACAGCGATATCGTTGACTTTGATTGCAAATAAATGCACAGACACTATTTAAACTGAACAGAGATGACATCACTGAATTCAATGATGAACTGCCTTTAACTATCATTTTGCATTATTGACACACTGTTTTCCTAATGAATGTTGTTAAGTTGCCTTGACGCAATGTATTTTGTTTAAAGCGCTATATAAATAAAGGTGACTTGACTTGACTTGACTAGAAAGAAAGTCTGTGTGAACTTGAATAATTAGCTACACATCAGAAATCTCTGACCACAGATCAGGCATTAATGAACACTGTTACTCACTGTGGCGGTGCTGTTGAATCCATATCATAAAAGTCTGTTTATAACGCCTGTGCTGACATTGCGACTGAATTATTTGTAAATATTTGGGCGGGCAAATCAGAGAAGGGGGAGGTAACATTTCTCCTTATAACGTCACAAAGAGGAGATTCACAATCAGCCCGTTTGAGCTTCCATTTTCTCAAAGGCAGAGAAAGATAGCAAAATCTCGATTTACACCTATTAGAATTTTTTTGACATTTTGGGTCCATATACAGGCTTGGGGAACTCATATTAATGTTAAAAAAACTCAGAAAGTGACATTTTCATGTCATAGGACTTTAACAGATTTTTTTTTTTTTTCACAAATTGTACTGACTGTTTGTAAAATATAAGACATAGGGCTCTATGATTTTCGTGATGTGGAAAACAAAGATTCATGGAATCCAGTCATAAAAACTTAATTAATGTATAATGCCAAATCTTTGATAAATAGACTTGAATCAAAATGTGTAATGGATTAGTGTGTGTACATTTAGCTGCAAAAAGACTATATATATAAAATCCTGAATGCTCTGCGTGAATTAATAATGCAGAGGGTGGTTTCGTTTACTACACACTGTAATGCACAACATTTGTGGGGAGTTGCTCAGAAGCCATCATAAATTTGATCTTACTATAATCTCTCAAATATGTGTATGCAGACCTGCTAACCTGTACGCGTTTTTGCAACAAGTACACTGGTAAGAACCGTTTCGCTAAACTACACAAAAACCTGGTGACCTGTCCATGTGCAGATTAACTATAAATATTCTTATTATGAAAATACCCAAGCTGGTTTTAAGAACACTGATAAATTTTGTCACAGTTGAGTGTTTATTGTCTTAAAGGAATCCTCCGATGCTAATTAATCTAGCTGGAGGCAGCAAAACAAAGGCAAAACTTGAGGCGGCCAATTAAAACCAGAGCAGGTTCAGCTATAGAAGGAGCTTAAAATGTTGTGTATGAAATAATGTCCGAGTACATGTGTAAAACAACAAACTGACAATTTATATATAAAAATGTGTATATAAATAGTTGTGATTGATTGGTAGTTGTATGATTGAAACGTATACCGTATTTCTCTGACTATAAGTTGCACCTAAGTATAAGTCGCATCAGTCCAAAAATACATCATGACGAGGAAAAAAAGACATATGAGTAACACCGGACTATAAGTCGCATTTATTTAGAACCAAGAACCAAGAGAAAACATTACCGTCTACAGCCGCGAGAGGGCGCTCTATGCTGCTCAGTGCTCCTGTAACCTTGATTACCATTTTCCGCTTCATATTTTACTACCTGCAGTTTGTAATCTGCAGAATAGGAGATTTTCTTTTTGTGGAAATTTTGTTTCCATTAAGTCTTTCTCAGTTTTCTTTAAGTTAATATTTCAGTTAACAGTTTTCAGTTGTTTTCAGTTAACAGTTTTCAGTGGTAGACTACAGGAGCAGTGAGCAGCATAGAGCGCCCTCTGGCATCTGTAGACGGTAATGTTTTCTCTTGGTTCATTTCTCTTGGTTCATGTCAAATTAATTTTGATAAATAAGTCGTACCTGACTATAAGTCGCAGGACCAGCCAAAATATGAAAAGAAGTGTGACTTATAGTCCGGAATATATGGTACTTATAAAAATTTGACTTCCTTAATTTATATTTTTAATAAATGTGCAAATAAACTTCTTTCATGTTGTTATTGTGGGGTACTGTTTGTAGAATTTTGAGGACAATAATTAATTTAATCCATTTATGAATAAGACAGCAAAATTATAAAATTTGAAAAAGTTAATTGCTGTTAATTTTTTTCACATGCACTGTATACTGACAGTGATTTGTGTTGTATTTGTACAGGTCAATGTGTCTTACTTTACATCACTATCAAGACAGAAAGAGTTCGAAACCAATTCAGACTCTGTGATTCCCCTCTTCTCTGCAACATATTTCCTGGCCATTAACATTTCCGTTCTGTCTTGTTTGAGGTATCGCTAATAATTAAAACATATCATATAACCACTATTATTTCAATCTCTAGCTTTGTCATACCTTGTCTCCTTCTACAGGTTAGACTGTGTCAGGACAAAGGTGTGGGTGGCCTTGTTCGGCGTTGTCTCCGCTGGTATGGCTGTGTTGGCCAGCTTTGGAATGCTGCTGTTCTGCGGGATGCCATTTGCCATGACTGTGGCTTCAGCCCCCTTTCTGATTCTTGGTAAATTTCATTCATCACACACTAGGTGTCTTACAGCTGATGTTCCTGGGCTCACGGTTTCTGCTTTCTTCTAGGTGTTGGTGTTGACGACATGTTCATAATGATCTCCTGCTGGCAGAAGACTGAAGTTCATAAAGCTGTTGAGGTTCGCTTAGCAGAAACGTATAAGGAGGCTGGTGTGTCCATCACGATCACCACGCTGACGGATGTGCTGGCGTTCTACATCGGCCTCCTGACTCCATTCCGCTCAGTACAGTCTTTCTGCTTGTACACCAGCACAGCTCTTCTGTTCTGCTACATCTTCAACATAGTTTTCTTCGGTGCATGTCTCGCACTGAATGGAAGGCGAGAGAAAGGCAACAGACACTGGCTGACCTGCATGGAAGTCCCAGAACCAACTGGTGATGCTATAGCTTGTTGTGTTGGTGGGGCGTATGATGTAGACACACATAAGGAATTTGAAATGCCAATGGATTCATTCTTTAAACACTATTACGGCCCATTTCTGACAAGAGTGTGGGTTAAGATGCTCGTGTGTCTGATCTATGCCGGATATTTGGCAGTCAGTATCTACGGGTGCTTCCAAATACAGGAGGGTCTAGACCTGAAACATTTAGCAGTAGACGGCTCATATGTTGGTGATTACTATGATAAAGAAGATGAATTCTTCTCTGATTTTGGTCCTAATGTCATGTTAGTTATAAAGGATGAGCATTTCCAGTACTGGAACCCAACTGCTCGTAAAAGTCTTGACTTGTGTTTAGAAAAATTTCAAAATCTGACACTGGCAGACTCAGACCTTCCACCTATTTCTTGGCTTCATGTATATCTGCAGTATGGGATGAATTCTGGTTTTGATGTAGACAATGAAACACAGTTCAAAAGCCAATTAACTGCATTTCTTAATTATTCAGATTTTAGCCAAGATGTTAATTTCACTAACAATCAAATTCACGCATCACGTATGTTTGTTCAGTCGGTAAACATCCGCACAGCGATCGATGAGAAGAACATGCTGAATACATTTAGAGAAACCGCAGTCGAATGTGGAAAGTTGCAGCCACCAGTTAATCTGATTATGTACCACCCTGCGTTCATCTATTTTGACCAATATGCCGTCATCATCAGTAATACAATCCAAAATATAGTTGTTGCTACATGTGCGATGTTAGTTATTTCACTCTTGCTGATCCCAAACCCTCTCTGCTCTCTCTGGGTGACATTTTCCATAGCATCTGTCATTGTGGGAGTGGCCGGTTTCATGGCATTATGGGATGTTAGTTTGGACTCTGTGTCTATGATTAATCTTGTCATCTGTATTGGGTTTTCTGTGGACTTCTCTGCTCACATATCCTATGCTTTTGTGTCAAGTGAAAAATCCTCAGCGAATGAGAAAGCCACGGATGCCATCACTAAACTGGGCTATCCGATCGTTCAGGGAGCCGTGTCCACTATCGCAGGTGTGGTGGTGCTCGCGGCTGCTAAAAGCTACATCTTCAGGACCTTCTTCAAAATTATGCTCTTAGTCATTCTGTTTGGGGCCGTCCATGGCATCGTATTTATACCTGTGTTCCTGACCTTCCTCGGCAATTGTAGTAATAGTCGTGTAAAAAATAAACAATACAGTGACACAAACAAACAGCAAAAGGCAGTCCCAGTCATGGATCACGCCAAGAACGTATGGGGTACTGATCCTGACTGTCCCAGCCTATAACCTAAACAATGGCCTAACACTAACTGACCCTGCATATGACATACAGAAAATGGACAAACTTTATTCTTATATGTATGAGTTTAGGTATATATGACACTTTGATTGGACCATGCAAGAAAATCCTGAAATTGAAATCATTCTGCTGAGTTATGTATTAACTTGTACATTTTTGTATGTTTTTTTCTAATCATCTCTTTTATTAATATTTTTTTTTGGCAAATAATTTCCTTTAAAAATTATCTTTATGCACTGCAACTCTATTTAACATGCATGGCTTTTCATTTTAACTTTTCACATATAATCTAAGTGCATGGATTTAACCAGTTTATTGAATGTTAGGATTTTTACGTTCGAAATTGCCTCGTTTACACTGCAGGTCTTGATTATCAATTCTGATTTGTTGCAGCCTATATCCAATTTTTTGGGCTGTCCATTTGCACATTCTTTCAATTGTGACCTATATCCGATTCATGTGTTTACACTTGCTATAGCACCTGAAACATCGCACATGCGTTGTTGTAATTTATCGCCTCTAGGTGTGCTTCCTCCTGAGAAAAATGTGACTTTTGCTGACAAAATGAGTCACAGTGAGCAATTAAGAAAAAAAAATTGCTGTTTCCAAAGAACTTCACAATTATTTCTTATTTGTTGGAATCGGACAAAAATCACACATTTGAAATCGATAGTGCAATCCTCCGTCTTTTCTTATTATTAATAACTATATTAATAATCACAATACAGCAGTTTTTTTTTATTTTATTTTATCTTTGTTATTATAAATAAGAACAGATGCAAAAAAAACTGTAGAACAAATATCCTAGAAACAAATAATGCATTACCTTTATAATTTTATATCTAAACTAAAGCATTCCTGTACAAAAATAATCAAATGTAAAAATAACTTAATTACAAATTAATTGATTAAAACTACAAAAGCAGTTCAATTAAGTGCAGCAAGTGATGTCCTCCTTTTTTATTGTTAGATTAACATGATAATGATACAGATGTCCTATACTGTAATGCATGGATCTAAAATAATGTTACACATCAGATGTTTTCCCCCAACAGTTCCCTAACCATTCACTTAAGTCAGAGGAGATTATGTTTGCATGAATTCTGAAATACTGTAAAAATGTACATGTATTCATCGGGATCGCACGCAGACAAAAGTGCCATTATATGCACACACTTCAGTAACAGGCAGTTGTCTGTAGCTCAAAATAGCCTCTGCAAATTTACACTCATTTTGGCAGCAATCACTGAGAAATACCAAATTGTCGCAGTTTTAATGACGTTCAGAACACAATGCCTCAGAAAATCCTGTCTGCCTGTTTCCTTGACAATCGCATTGGCACGTATCTGATTTATATCCAATTTATTTCCACATATGAATGAGGCCTGAACCAATCTTGAAATATCTGAATGCATGTGGTTTTTTCCCCATTTAAACTGTCATAGAACAGATCCGATCTGTGTCACATATGAGCTAAAAATTGGAATTGGGTCACATTTATTGTTGTTGAAATGTTCATTTCAGTAATTCAACTCAAATTGTGAAACTCGTGTATTAAATAAATTCAATTTACACAGACTGAAGTAGTTTAAGTCTTTGGTTCTTTTAATTGTGATGATTTTGGCTCACATTTAACACAAACCCACCAATTCATTCTCAAAAAATACTATATACAACCAATTAAAAAACATTTTTTGTAATTGTTGGACTTATGGAAAGTATGTTCATATTACTGTACATGTACTCAATACTTGGTAGGTGATCCTTTTGCTTTAATTACTGCCTCAGTTCGGTGTGGCATGGAGGTGATCAGTTTGTGGCTCTGCTGAGGTGGTCTGGAAGCCCAGGTTTCTTTGACAGTGGCCTTCAGCTCATCTGTATTGTTTGGTCTCTTGTTTCTCATCTTCCTCTTGACAGTAGCCCATAGATTCTCTCTGGGGTTCAGATCTGGTGAGTTTGCTGGCCAGTCCAACTTTTGATGTGTGGGGATCAACACAGGCAGGCACACAACATAGCTGCATCACGTTCACACAACACCCAGGATCACATGATGTTTTGAAAAGTCACATGACCAATTAGGAAGTGATATTCGCATTCTAAGGTATTAAGGCATCAAGACACGTACAAAATCAATGTCAGTTTTCATTTCCTTCATTTCATTTCCAAAGTTTAGCTCTCTATATTTTGCTGTAGATCATTAAACCATTACTTTGCCTCAGAAGCCTGTCCGTAATCAGTTTTCATGATATATAATATGCACATTTACCATTGAGTGTTTTATACCTGCATTGGAACATGTTTTAAAATACTTTTTCTGTCCTTAGCAACGGAATGTTCACCTTTGTCTTCACATGTCTAACATGATGGTTTATTTCCAAAAAGAGACCAGGCCAGCCACTGTTTTCTTGTGATTAATATGTTTTTTTTTTCATTGTTTGGTTGGTTTGTTTGTGTGATTGTGTGATGTGATTTTGCCTCTGGGCCTAACATCCATGTGCCCTACTTGTAGTAGCATTGTTACTTAACTACTGGTGCTATCAATGCTGGTGGTTCTCCTCCCTAACTATGTCTTCTGCTTAGGCTATCCTTGTACAAGGCCGGATCCACACTGATGCTTTGCCCCTTCTTGCCAAGGGACCACATTGTTAGAGACCTTGGTTTAGGGTCTATTTATAACCATAACACGGTGTGAGATTTTTGTCGTGGTATCTGAAGATCTTGAATGTGTGGTGCTTGCTGTGTTGCATGCTTTTTCTGGTGCTGGGTTGCTGTCTCCTGTTTCTTTTTTGTTTCACCAGGGTCCTCCTGAGCAGGGGTTTCACATTGGCTGATCTGACCTTCCTAGACTGAGGAGAATCCACCAATTGTTTATAGCAGTATTTAAAATCCATTTTAATAACTTTTCCACACTTTTAGTACTAAATTGTAATAAATGTGAAATGCATTTATATATCTGTCTCTTGTCAACTGTCCCTTTGCGGGGAAAATATAGCTTTAGCTACACTACATTAAGGGGAGATTTGTGGGTCCTCCTGCCCATCATCAGGGGGTGGCGTAGTCAGACCGTAAAGAAGATTAACTGTTTGCCTGGTACCACAGATGCTTTTGGCAGTGTGGGCAGGTGCCAAATCCTGCTGAAAAATTCAATCTTTAAAAAGCTTGTCAGCAGAAGCAAGCATGAAGTGCTCCAAAATCTCTTGGTAAAGAGTGCAGTGACTTTGGTTTTCAAAAAGCACTATGGACCAACACCAGCAGAAGACATTGGACCCCAAATCATCACAGACTGTGGAAACTTAACACTGGACTTCAAGTAACTTGGGCTATGAGCTTCTCCAGACTCTAGCATCTTGGTTTCCAAATGAAATACAAAACTTGCTCTCATCTGAAAAAAGGACTTTGGACCTCTGGTCCAGTTCTTCTTCTCCTTATCCCAGGTAAGACGCCTCTGACGTTGTCTGTGGTTCAGGAGTTGCTTAACAAGAGGAATACAACAACTGTAGCCAAATTCCTTGACACGTCTCTATATCTTGACCCCAGCCTCAGTCCATTTCTTGTGAAGTTCACTCAAATTCTTGAATCCAGTTTGCTTGACAATCCTCAAAAGGCAGCAGTTCTCTCTGTTGGATGTGCAACTTTTTCTTCATGCTCAGGAAACCTTTGCAGGTGTTTTGAGTTGATTAGCTGATAATTAGAAAATTTGGCTTTGTATTTACTCGGGTCTAAAGCGTAAATGGTAGGATTTGCTGTATCATAAAGCAATAGAGTTGGGTGCATCCCTAAGTCAGTCAAGTCACCTTTAATTATATAGCGCTTTTAACAAAAAAGATTGCGTCAAAGCAACTGAACAACATTAATTAGGAAGACAGTGTGTGAATAATGCAAAATGACAGTTAAAGGCAGTTAGTGATGTCATCATCTCAGTTCAGTTTAAATAATATCTGTGCAATCATTTGCAATCAAGTCAACGATATCGCTGTAAATGAAGTGTCCCCATCTAAACAAGTCAGAGGCAACGGCGGCAAGGAACCGAAACTCCATCGGTGACAGAATGGAGAAAAAAACCTTGGGAGAAACCAGGCTCAGTTGGGGGTCAGTTCTCCTCTGACCAGACGAAACCAGTAGTTCAATTCCAGGCTGCAGCAAAGTCAGATTGTGCAGAAGAATCATCTGTTTCCTGTGGTCTTGTCCTGGTGCTCCTCTGAGACAAGGTCTTTACAGGGGATCTGTATCTGGGGCTCTAGTTGTCCTGGTCTCCGCTGTCTTTCAGGGCAGTAGAGGTCCTTTCTAGGTGCTGATCCACCATCTGGTCTGGATACGTACTGGATCCGGGTGACTGCAGTGACCCTGTGATCTGCATACAGACTGGATCTGGTGGCCACGGTGACCTCGGAACAAGAGAGAAACAGACAAATATTAGCGTAGATGCCATTCTTCTAATGATGTAGCAAGTACATAGGGTGTTATGTGAAGTGTTTCCGGTTCCGGTTTACCTAATTAATGCAGCCTAAAAATCCTTTAACGGATTTGGATATTAAAAGCATATTAGTATGTTATGTGTATGCCAGGTTAAAGAGATGGGTCTTTAATCTAGATTTAAACTGCAAGAGTGTGTCTGCCTTCCGAACAATGTTAGGTAGGTTATTCCAGAGTTTAGGCGCCAAATAGGAAGGTTAGTTAGTACAGTTAATAAAATAAGTCTATTATTTTAACAATGTTCATCTGTTGTTAAACAATCTATTAACACTCTAGCATAACTATGCTATTTAATTGATTGTTATCAGTAGCAGGTGGTGGTAAGTGATGAGAAATGTACAGTTTTCATTGCATTGAAGCTAAAGGTTTTGTCAGGTCATGACCTTGTATGTGAGAGCGGTATTTTACATGCTAACTATTTATGAAAGAAAATAACACATCAAAATTATTAACATATTTTACACATCCACCCAGCAGCAGACAAACATAAGTAATTTTACATTTCCTATAGTTGATTGGTAACAAACATGCGATGTTTATACCATAGAGAATGCAATTATATACACCTAAAATTCAAAACATTGGGGCAAAAATGTCCCTGTATGAGTTTTTGTCATATTAATAACGTGATGAATCAGAATCAGAAAGATCTTTATTGCCAGCTATGTTTACAAATACAAGGAATTTGTTTTGGTGACATAAGCTTCAACTGCACAAAACAAAATGACAGCAGTAAGACTAGACACAAATAATAAAAAGAATACAAATACAGTAAGTAAATAGGAAATAACAATACACAAATAATATTTAAAGAGAAAAAATATATACAAAATGGACAGTAGATCAGTAGTCTCACTGCAAAAAGTAAGTGAAAACTCTTGAGTATGTTAAAGGTGCTGTAGGGAACTTTTGTAAAAAAATATTTTTTACATATTTGTTAAACCTATCATTATATCCTGACAGTAGAATATGAGACAGATAATCTGTGAAAAAAATCAAGCTCCTCTGCCTCCTCCCAGTGGTCCTATTGCCTTTTGCAGAAAGTCATCCGCTCCCGTTAAGAAATAACCAATCAGAGCTGCGGTCCGTAACTTTGTTTGTGTTCAAAATGTAGAAAAATGTATATAATAAGCGAGTACACCATGAATCCATTTTCCAAACCGTGTTTTTAGCTTGTCCTGAATCACTAGGGTGCACCTATAATAAGTGTTTATATTCGGACTATGTGAACCTAACCTGGTCAAGAGCAGGTTTTCTTCGGAGTTTCCTTTAAAATATCAGAGATGCAGAGCACATTAAAAGGATGCTAAATTTAAATGAGGCTACTCTGATAAATGACATTAACTTGATAACACCTTTCTGTGTAAGTAACCCAAGATTCAGAATTTCCTTCAGGATTTCTAGTGTGGTTGGATGCATTAATGACATGCATATGTGACCCGTCACGGAAACCAGTGACACAAGTCGGCAGCACAACTTTCGACCAAAAAGTTTTTTTTTTTTTTCAAAATTGGTGATTTTCGTTTTTTTGCAGAATCTGTTAGTTGTTATCACAAAGAAGCCTCTCCGTATTTGAGATAGCAGTATTGATATATTTAAAAGCGTACATTTTGAGATTAAAATCAGCTAGTTTGTCGGAGATTCTAGCACGCAATAGGGGCGTTTCATTGTCTGTCTGTATTTCCATACTGGATAAGCCGGCTTTTGTTTCTTTTGTTATTGCCCCCGCCCTCTGAGGGAAGCGTGGCTACTTAGTATGCAGTGCTCTGGCCGGCTATAGCGAACAAACCCTCACTGATTCTGAAGACGATCTGAGCGAATATGAAAGCGGCATAATAAGACTGTATAATATCCCTAATCTACAACTGAGCGAAGATGATGACGAGGAAGAATGTATCGGACTGGCGTCAGACGAGTTGGATCGTAAGATATCAGAGGCTATATCGATAGTAACATTTGATGGGGATAAAGACAGAGAAATGGGGAAAATCCGATACATTTAGAGGCAAACAGACGCACAGTGCAAACTTCAGAGATGGTTACATCCACAAAGAAGACCCCGACAAAGAGAAAGTGTGCCCGAACGACTTTTTTCATTGGAGGCACCGAGATCTGCAAGAATACTGTTCTGTTTCTTATGGGGTGAGTTTCCATAAACATCAAAGTTTGTAGTTTTGTGTTCATTCTAAGAACACGTACACGTTATTTCATGTTTAGTCCATGTTTAGACCTTCCCATATCTACCTATTGTTATAAGCTAGCTCATCGGTTATCACAGAATCCTGTTAAAAAAGTCCTAATGCTACACAATGAAATCAATTCACCAAGTTTTATGTAGAAAACCAGCAAATAATAAATAAAATTAGCATCAATATGTACTTTTTGTTTACATAAACATTAAAATAATAACATAAAAAATGATGGCCACATTTTAAAGATTATTATATTATTATAAAAAGATAAAAGTCACATATTTCAGCCTTTTAAATCATTTTTATAAAAGTCAAAAAAGATAAATTACTGACATTTACAATGCACATTATCCTTTATTATTAATAGTATGCAGTCAGATTGTTCCCGTTGTGTCTGTCGTTGCTATGCAGGGGGTATGGCTTATCTAAATGAGATGTAAATGAGCCCCATTGTCACTCGCAGCAGTGAGAACAGGTGAGAACTGCACAATCTTTAGAGGCTATTTCTGCTTTTTGAGCTTTTTTGAGTGCCTACCTTCAAATGGCCACAACTTCTCCAAATATTATCAGATTTCCATGTGTTACACATCGTTGGAAAGTTTGGAGACTACACTTTCAGAATCTGTGAATAACTCAATAATGCCCCAGAACCGTCTTGTGTCCCTACTTTCCGTGATTGGTCACATATTTCCACCATCGCACCTCAGGAAAATGATTCAGATTACTGTATGGAATGGAAGAATTCCAGATTGTGGGGTATAGCAATGACCTGCTGTAACCACAGCTGTTAAATAAACTCAAATTTTTCATAGTTTATTTGGTCATCTATATTTCCTACAAATACAAAAGCAACAGCTTTTATTTTTACATTTAAAATGTAAAAATTCTACCAATAGGCTACTTGACCATTTTCTCTTTAACTGTCAGCGGTGCTGGAGCAGATTCTCCCCCCTTTCTGCAAGCCCCTGCCTTCTTTTTTGTCGACTGAGTACAAGTCGGTTGTTAATTTCATTACTCTAATTAAGAAATAGAACAGGTTGGATTAGATAATATTTAATTATGTGAAAAGAGTGTTGGACTATGTGGAAAAAGCTGCTTTGCATTGAGAAAGACACTGAATTATTTTTGATGCCAAATGTTTTGAAAGTCTTTTAGCCTACATCGATGAACCGATCATGCTTAAAGGGGTCATATAATGTTGCAAAAATAACATTATTTTGTTTATTTAGTGTAATGAAATGTGTTCATGCCGTTTAAGGTAACCACCCCCCCACATATTTCACATAATGTACATCATTGTGTCTCTTCTATGCCCCAGCTTTCTGAAACCATTCTTTTACGTTGCTCATCATTCTGAAAAGTGATGTGATACACCAAGCATGTGACGGAAATGTTACGCCCCTCACCATACTGTGATGCTGTGTGTCCTGGTTGAAACAACAAGACAAAACATTAATTATACTTTATGTAGATTTATTTACATTACTTACATTCAGCTAAAGCAGGGTTGACAACAGTGAATTCTACATAAAAGCACAAATACATCACTCACTCAGATGTCTGTTTAATGTTGTGATGTGCTCATCTGCAATTCTGTAATGTTCGTGCACCAGAGAAACACAAGGAGAGGGAGTGATCCAATTGCAGGTAATTTATTTAACAAATGAGGCTATCCAAATCAACAGTCCAAGGAGACAAACAAAACAAAAGAGGGAACCGGAAGGAAAGGAACGGGAACTCAGAGGACGAGAAGGCAAGGGTAAGACTCGGGGGACGAGAACACTGGTAACACAAAAGGTAAGGACTCCATACAAACAACAGGGAAAGACAGGTATTTATAAGGAGACTAATGACAATAGATTTCCTGCACCTGGTGCAATTAACAGTAGTGCAATTACTATGAAGACAGGACCAGACTAAAGGAATTATAGTGCCTATGGTGAAGTGCCTAAGGAGAAGTGAGCTCACTAGTGGACACCCAGGGGAACAGAGACTGAGAGCGTGACAAATTCTTATTGAACATTTTCCTGTCGCATGTTAAATAGACATTTAGTAATCATATTTAAAGATTTGTATAGTTTCAGAACTTTGAAAGAACACTCTAACACAAACAAAATATATATATTAAATATGTATGCCAATTACAGTACATCCTGAGATTGTTAGAAATACAGCATTTACATTAGATGATAATATAGTCATTTATCACATGTTGACGTGCTGATGTCCAGTTATAGAGAAGGTAATCATAAAGTCAATTAAGGTCATTCCATCCCTGAATCATTTACCCAATAAAACATTCCCCATAATCCTTTGCCCGGACTCATCAATTACAATCACCTGTCTCTCCCCAGACAGCAAGCAGTTTTGGCCCAGGTCTGGCCCACATGGATTTCATGCGGGCCAGATGTGGGCAGGATCTGGGCCAACACTATGTTGCTGTCTGGGTCACCACCTCATCACCTCACACAATAAGAATGAAACACACACTCTCAAATCACTGATGACTGTTAGCTTGTAACATTACCTGTTTTTTTTTCTGTGGTTCCTCTCCTTTGTGTTTTTGCTTTTGGAGTGTTTATATGTTTTGTCATCGTTTGCTCCCTGCCCTGACCTTCACCTGTTTTTGGATTACCCTTTTGGAAGTCCTTGTGTGCTACTGGTCTGACCCTGTCTGACTACGTGTTAATAATAAAGCCTGGATCCACACCCTGTCACAATTCCAATGATATAGAATTTTCAGGCAAAACCAGATACAGCAGTTTTATTGAGCATCAGACCAGGTATGGAGCCAGGCAAAACATTTTGCAACCCCATAAGTGTGCTCTGCTCCATTTTTCTAAATGTCCGACCTGTTTAACGTTATGTACAGGAATTCATTTTGTATAGCCACCTTTTTCCCTGTTGATGAGGCTACAGTAAAGAACTCTTTCTGGAGTGGACTTGATGCTAACATTAGACTGAATTTACCATAGGAAGTCCCCAGCTGGACTCTGGCACAGTTTATTGACTTTGTTCTGCAGTTTTGTGGATCTCCCTTTACAGTTGGGGAGGATGAGAAGATCACTACTCCTATGTTTTCAGCATCTTTCTGTTCTATGGTCTCTGTACCTGAAACTAGTCACAAAATGGCTGCCAGTTCAGAGACTTTTTCTTAAATGACTGCTAGCTCTATAACTGTACACAAAATTGTTACGAATACTGAGACTTTTCATAAAATGCCAGCCCAAATATTATCTACAAAGTGGCCACCATTCCAGAATCTTGTCCTATCATGACCGCTGTTCAACAGTCTCATTTCATCATGGCCACCATAACAGAGTCTCGTCCTATCATGTCGACCGTGCCTAAAGCTACAACCAGAGTCCTTGAAGCAGTCACTGAGCATCCAAGACTGGCATCCAGTGTGGAGGATTCTGCGCTGGTGTCTGTGCGAGCTGTGGTTTAACCCAAAAATCTCTATGCTCACAAGCATGTCACAATTCATTTTCTGCATACTCTAACCCACCGGCTGGCATGCACTCTAGTTTAACCGTCACAGCACCATCTATATTGCAGATAAGATACTGTGCTCTCTGTCCTGCCTATGATGGCTATAGCCATTCTATGTATTTGGGCAGCACACACTGCCAGAGTTCCCGAGTTTAGCATAGAGAGGGATTCGGATCCCGAGTTTAGCCCAAATAGGGCTTCAGTTCCTGAATTTAACCCAGAGGGTGCTTCAGTCCCAGCATTTAGCCCAGATATTATTCCAGCCCCTGACTGCAGCCCAATGTCTGTTTCCACCCCTAATCTTAGTTCTTAGTAAGGGTTAGGGTTAAGGTTAGGAACCCGTGTATGTTTAACAATCTCTAGCTGGAGTGCCCTTGAGCTCAACTCAACAAGAGGCCCTCCATCCCTGACTCTTACTAGTCACCTAGGACTACATTCTCCATATTCCTTTGCCTAGACTTATCAATTGTACACACTCTCACATGATGACTGTTAGCTTGGAACATTTCCTGTTCTTCCGTGGTTCCTTGCCTTTGTGTTTTTGCTCTTGGATTGTTTATATGTTTTGTAAAAGTTTGTTGCCTGCCCTGACCTTCGCCTGTTTTTGCATAACCTTTTGTGATCACCCTGTGTGCTACTTTTTGCTGGTGTTTTGACCCTATCTGTCTGACTACATCTTAATAATAAATCCAGGATTTGGATCCACACCACACAATTCTTAAACATTGGTATTTTTCTTTTAGAAATGCATCACTTCACTTCAGAAGGCCTTAATTAACCCCCAAAGCCATAAAGTACATTTATGATAGATGGATTCACCTTTTTTTGGGCTTCAAAATCTTGACGCCCATTTACTGCCATTGTAGAACTTGGAAGAACGTCTCGGTTACGTCTGTAACCTCGGTTCCCCGAGAAGGGAACGAGACGATGCGTCGATAACGCTTTGGGAACGCATTCTGCGTGAGTGCGTCTGAAGCATCCATGTCAACTAGTCCAATGGCGAGAGTGAGCGTCAGGAGTGACGTCACGACCAGGAATTGATAAAAACCCCAACCGGAGCAACCGGTGTTAGCTTCGACAGTGCCGAAGTAAGTCGATCACAGGAACGAAGGAAGTATGGCAGGGAGACGCATCGTCTCGTTCCCTTCTCGGGGAACCGAGGTTACAGACGTAACCGAGACGTTCCCCATCGAGGGAGAGACGATGCGTCGATAACGCTTTGGGAACGAGAATACCCAAACCGCCATATTACAAGTGCATGAGTGTCAGACAGAAAAACCAACGCCTCAAGAATTAAAAACCTGAGACCCGGGAGTAGCGTCCAGGTCTAGGCTATAAAACCTGACGAATGTGAGTGGCGAGGACCAGCCTGCCGCATCACAAACATCCTGAAGAGAGGCCCCAGATAATAAGGCTCTAGAGGCCGCCATACTCCTAGTAGAATGAGCTCTGACCCCCAAAGGGCACGGTAGGTCAGAAGACTCATAGGCAAGAAGGATAGCCCCAACTATCCACTTACTAAGTGTCTGTTTAGTGGCAGGAAGACCTATCTTAGGTGACCCGAAACAAACAAACAGCTGATCAGATTTCCGAAAAGAAGAAGTCCGATGAACATAAGTGTCCAAAGCTCGCACCGGGCACAAGAGGTTAGACTTTTCCTGGTCCGATGATGCAAACGGGGGAGGACAGAAAGCCTGCAGAACAATAGGTCTCAGAACAATAGGTCTCCGAACAACGGTCGGTACCTTAGGGACGTATCCCTGCTTCGGGTAGAGAAATGCTTTGACCATCCCAGGTGCAAATTCAAGGCAGGTGGGAGAAACCGAGAGAGCCTGAAGGTCTCCGACTCTTTTAAGGGACGAAATAGCGAGGAGAAAAGTAGTCTTAGACGAAAGAAACTTCTCAGAGACCGAATCTAGGGGTTCAAACGGAGCCCTAGAAAGGCCTTCTAAAACTATAGCCAGGTCCCAGGCCGGCACTCTAGTACGAGTTGCAGGTCTCAGCCTCAAGGTGCCACGAAGGAAACGAGAGATAAGAGGGTCTTGACCCAGAGATGCACCACCCACTGGGGCGTGGAAAGCCGAGATGGCCGCCACGTAAACTTTTAAGGTGGATGGACATAGACCAGAAGTGAAGCGGTCTTGTAAAAACTCAAGAACTGAGCCAACAGAGCAGTGGACGGGGTCACACTGATGCTGGTAACACCAAGAAGAAAAAACATTCCATTTGAGTCTATAAAGTTTCCTCGTAGCTGGAGCTCTGGAGCTAAGAATGGTTTTCACAACCTCAGTTGAGAGACCACTCTCTATGAGTTGTGCCCCCTCAGAGGCCACACCCAAAGCTTCCAAATCTCTGGCCTGGGGTGAAATATAGTGCCCCTGGCCTGAGATAGAAGGTCTTTCCTGATCGGGATCTCCAAGGGAGAACCGTCGAGGAGATGAATCAGGTCCGCAAACCAGATTCGACTCGGCCAGTGTGGAGCTATGAGAAGTAGACTTACTCCGTCCTGGCGGACTCTCTCCAGAACTCCTGGGAGCAGAGCAACAGGGGGAAAGGCGTACAGACGTAACCTCGGCCACGTCTGTACCATAGCGTCCAACCCCAGGGGAGCTGGATGAGTAAGGGAGAACCATAGTGGACAGTGCGTCGTGTACTGAGACGCAAACAGATCCACTTCTGCTTGGCCATAACATTCCCATATGAGCTCCACCACCTCGGGGTGAAGCCTCCATTCCCCTGGCCTCAGCACCTACCTCGACAGAGTGTCTGCTCCAATATTCTGAGTCCCTGGTATATACATTGCCCTCAGAGAGCGTAATTTCCCCAGTGACCACAGGAGGATCTGGAGCGCTAATTTGCAGAGTGGGCGCGAGCGCAGACCCCCCTGACGGTTGATGTAAGAGACCACCGATGTATTGTCTGTGCGGACCAGCACATGATGGTCCCTCAGGTCTGGCAGGAAGTGCCTCAAAGCTTTGAAGACAGCCATCATCTCCAGGCAGTTGATGTGCCAAGAGTGATGATGGACCCTGAGCTGAGCGGCCTTCCATTACCGCTCCCCAGCCGGTAAGGGAAGCATCTGTCGAGATGGTAACCCGATGACAAAGAGCTCCCAATACCGGACCCTGGGACAGGAACCAGTGTTCTCTCCATACGACCAAGGCGTGGAGACACCGCCGCATGATCTTGATCATACGAAGTGGGTTTCCCCTCGGGGAGAACCCTCTGGTCCTGAGCCACCACTGTAAAGGTCTCATGCCCGGCAGGCCAAAGGGGATCACATTGGACGCTGCTGCCATGAGACCCAACAATCTCTTGAACTGTTTTACAGTGCGTGACTGGCCTAGCTTTAGCTCTGAAGTGGCTGTGAGGATGTTGGCTACACGAGCGGGCAAAAGAGAGGCTCGCATCGTGACCGAATCCCATACCACCCCAAGAAAAGTGGTCCTCTGTAATGGAGATAGCACACTCTTCTTGGTATTGAGCCTCAAACCCAACTTTTGCATATGAGCGAGGACGACATCTCGATGCCGAACCGCCAACTGTTCTGATTCCACTAAAATCAACCAGTCGTCCAGGTAATTCAGAATACGTATGCCCTGCAGCCTGAGCGGGGCCAGAGCTGCATCTACGCATTTCGTGAATGTGCGGGGTGAGAGAGCTAGACCGAAGGGAAGTACCTGATACTGGTATTCTTTGCCCCGAAAGAAAACCTTAGGAACTTCCTGTGCTGAGGGAGGATGGAGATATGGAAGTACGCATCTTTTAGGTCTATTGTGACGAACCAGTCCTCGGATCTGAATTGAGTCACGATCTGTTTGAGTGTCAGCAGCTTGAATTTTAATTTCTGAACTGTACGATTCAACAGACGAAGATCTAAAATGGGACGCAGCCCTCCATCCTTTTTTGGAACAATGAAATAACGGCTTTAAAAACCCGATGCCCTGTCGGGAGGATACACCTGCTATATAGCATTTTTCGCTAAAAGAGATTTCACTTCTTGCTCCATGACCAGAGCCTGCTCGAGATGCACTACTGTGAGCAACACCCCGTTGTAGCGTGGGGGACGAGAACCGAACTGGATTCTGTAACCCTTCTCTACTATCTGCAGGACCCATTGAGATATATTCTGCAGACTTTTCCATTCTGTCAGACATTCTACTCAGGGAACCAGCCTCTCGAGGCTGGCCTCTGGTGTAATTTGAACAGCTAGTTCGGGGACCTGAAGCCGAAGCGCAGGAACCACCCGAGCTAACTGCTCTTGGACCCCCCTCAGAGGGAGCGAGCCCGACGCAGCGTCTGGGAGACACAGCGCCAGAGACCCGCTGGAGACCGCTGCGCCCCGAGGCACCAAGGGTGGCGGGGTTGGCAGGACGGCCCCGTGAGAGCACCGAGACCAGACGGGCACCGTATACTGAGGTGTACACCGCTCCGTCTTGATTGGGGCTGCCCTCACAGGTCTGACCCATTTGGCGTCAGGACCTTTTCTTCTGAGCCGAAGCTTTCTTAGCGAGAAGAACGGTCCTCAGATCCGGCTTCTGCTTAGATTGCTTTGGCTGTGAGTGCTGGCTCGGTCCCCGTGATTTTTGAGGAGGAGCGCGAGACGCAACACTCTCTTTTTGAAAAACACGATATGAGGAGCATGATGGCTGGGGCTGCCTTGCACGCCCAGCAGCATCAGGATTAGATCGGCGAAAGAGAAAACTTTTAAAAGCTTCAGATTGCTTTTTATTTTCTTGAAATCTTTCAACCACTTCATTCACAGAATCACCAAACAGACCTTCCTGAGAAATGGGAGCGTCTAAAAGAAAAGATCTATCTTTATCTTTAATATCTGAAAGATTAAGCCAAAGGTGTCTTTCTGTAGAAACCAAAGCAGCCATAGATCTACCAATAGCACGTGCTGTTTCTTTAGTCGCCCTGAGAGATAAATCCGTAGCCCGACGAAGTTCGCGAATTTCGTCACGGCTGACTCCCTCACTGTTATCTAACTCCCCCAGCAGCTCAGCCTGATAAGCCTGAAGCAAAGCCATCGAGTGAAGGCAAGCTCCAGCCTGACCTGCTGCTGTGTAAGCTTTACCCAGTAAATTAGATGTGATCTTTAAAGGCTTCGTGGGCAAAGTCGGGTTCTTAATAGATGACGCTGAACCAGGGGAAAGATAGCTCGCGAGCGTCTGCTCCGCCCGGGGCATCGCTTCATAACCATTTTCTTTCAGCCCTCTTATATCAGAATAAATGCGCACTTGAGGGCTGAAAAGACGTGATGAATATGGCTTATTCCACGATCTAGACAGCTCACTGTGAAGATCAGGGAAAAAATGGAGACCCCGTGATGTAGGCGATGTTTTAGAAGACAAAAAACGCTCGTCTAATTTGCTTTTAGGACGAGCGCTCTGTTTATCAGATGGCCAAGATATATGTAACTTATCTACAGCTCATGTTAATACATCAACCAACTCCTCATATGCTGGGGAAAGAGATGGCGAATCCTCTTCCCCCCTGATTGTGTCACCTTCACTGCCCATTACATCTAACTCCTCGGAGCTAGAGCAACGAAGCAATGGGCTCTCCCCCCGGGCGGAAGAAGCCGCGGGGCGGGCTTCCGACACCGGAGTTTGAGCTATGGATCTCCCAGGTAAGGGAGGAGAAAGAGCCCTCGGACCCGTCTCCAACCCCGCTGAGAGATCCATTTGCGAACCCCAGGAATGCATTCTCCGTTCTGCCTCGGCAGAAGCGGGTCCTGCACCCTGAGGAGTGCGAGGCTCGCCGCTCTTCTCATCAAAGAGTGACAAGCGGGAGCGGAGCATGCGAAGCGAAAGCTTCTCACAATGCGGGCAATCAGTCTCCTCGAAGGCTGATAACGCATGCTCCACTCCCAAACAAACTACACAAAGCTCGTGTGTATCCCCACCCATTAAATAACGTGGGCAGGGAGAAGCACACGGTTTGAATAGTTGCTTAGCCATTGTATATAAACTTTGCACAAGACAACAGTAAATATGACAGACAGTTTTGACACAGATCGCTTGCTGAGGCACAGAAAGCTGACACCGGTTGCTCCGGTTGGGGTTTTTATCAATTCCTGGTTGTGACGTCACTCCTGACGCTCACTCTCGCCATTGGACTAGTTGACATGGATGCTTCAGACCCACTCACGCAGATTGCGTTCCCAAAGCGTTATCGACGCATCGTCTCTCCCTCGATGGGGAACCAGAATATTTTTTATATAACTAAAGTGCTATTTATTTGAAGGATGGAAGTCATTTAGACATAGGATGGCTTGAGGGTGAATAAATCAGGGTGTAATCTTCAATTTTTGGGTGAACTATTCCTAAACCTAACCAGGCAAAGAAACTAATAAAGGAGAGATGCATCATGCCCATTGAAACCAAAGTGGATTTTAAATGCAGCTTCCAAAACACAAAAAAAGTCTTAATATATATTTTTATATGAATTAATTTCACAGTGTAAACAGCTTTTGTGATTTTAAAGAGTATTTTTGAGACTGCTTGAACTATATTGCTATATTGAAGTAAATGAAAATGTTCTTTGATAATGCAAATTTAATTTGCTCTCTTTCTACACAATAAAAAGTTTCATAATTAGCAACTTATAATGTTTTTATTTAAGTAAATATAAAGTCAGTCACATTAAAAATATTTTATGGCTTGTCAGCCATTCAACTTGTACTTAATTTTTTTAAATAGGGGTTTTATGCCAAATTTATAGATTACATTATTAGGCTACTTTGCCCACCGCTGTTATAGATAAACATAATAAAGGTGTAAAGGTGCAAAATGCATTTACTAAACTATATCAAGAAATATATGAAATACGTATGTGTAACACGTTTGGGAATATTTCAAACAAAAAGGCAAAGGAAAACAAAGGAACATTTTATGGTGTTATAAAAGAGAATCAATTTTATGTCTTCATTTTAACATTTTATTGCATAACTGCAACTGTACAAAGTTCAGTCATGCAACTTCAATCACATAAATGTAAGCTTCAAAGGTTTTTCTGGGACAATAAAAATTAAATAAAAAGGCAGAAAAATAACTATTCTTACATTTCACTCCCTAATTCACAAAACATTTACAACAGTGTTCTTACTGCTTAATTCTGAAAAAAACAGAGGTGTTAATTATAGGACCGAAAAACTCTGCTTGTAATAACCTAGAACACTGTCTAAGACTTGATGGCTGCTCTATCAATTTTTCGTCATCAGTCAGGAAACCTAGGTGTGCTATTTGATAACCATCTTTTCTTAGGATTTATAGCATTTGTAAAACTGCATTTTTACATCCCAACAATATATCTAAATTACGTCTATGCTCTCAATGTAAAATGCAGAAATGTAAATCCATGTGTTTATGATCTAACCATGACCTCAAGGTTAGATTATTATAATGATTTATTGGGTGGTTGTCCTGCACGCTTAGTAAACAAACTCCAGCTGCTGCGTTCTCAAAACACAGGCATTTTCATAACACTTAGAATATCAAAATCAACTGCGGGTGGCAGATCCTTTTCCTATTTGGTGCCTAAACTCTGGAATAACCTACCAAACATTGTTTGGGAGGCAGACACACTCTTGCAGTTCAAATCTAGATTAAAGACCCATCTCTTTAACCTGGTTTACACATAACATAATAATATGCTTTTAATATCCAAATCCATTAAAGGATTTTTAGGCTAATTAGGTAAACCGGAACCGGAAACACTTCCCATAACACCCTATGTACTTGCTACATCATTAGAAGAATGGCATCTACGCTAATATTTGTCTGTTTCTCTCTTATTCCGAGGTCACCGTAGCCACCAGATCCAGTCTGTGTCCAGATCAGAGGGTCACTGCAGTCACCCGGATCCAGTACGTATCCAGACCAGATGGTGGATCAGCACCTAGAAAGGACCTCTACATCCCTGAAAGACAGCGGAGACCAGGACATCTAGAGCCCCAGATACAGATCCCCTGTAAAGACCTTGTCTCAGAGGACCACCAGGACAAGACCACAGGAAACAGATGATTCTTCTGCACAATCTAACTTTGCTGCATCCTGGAATTGAACTACTGGTTTCGTCTGGTCAGAGGAGAACTGAGCCTAGTTTATCCCAAGTTTTTTTTCTCCATTCTGTCACCAATGGAGTTTTGGTTCCTTGCCGCTGTCGCCTCTGGCTTGCTTAGTTGGGGTCACTTCATCTACAGCGATATCGTTGACTTGATTGCAAATTAATGCAAAGACACTATTTAAACTGAACAGAGATGACATCACTGAATTCAATGAATGTTGTTCAGTTGCTTTGATGCAATGTATTTAGTTTAAAGTGCTATATAAATAAAGGTGACTTGACTCATTTGGGGTACACTGGCACAAGAAATTCACTACTCCTAAGAAATTCACTGGCACAAGATCACTACTCCTATGTTTTCAGCATCTTTCTGTTCTATGGTCTCTGTACCTGAAACTAGTCACAAAATGGCTGCCAGTTCAGAGACTTTTTCTTAAATGACTGCTAGCTCTGAGACTGTACACAAAATTTGTTACGAATACTGAGACTTTTCATAAGATGCCAGCCCAAAGATTATCTACAAAGTGGCCACCATTCCAGAATCTTGTCCTATCATGACCGCTGTTCAACAGTCTCATTTCATCATGGCCACCATAACAGAGTCTCGTCCTATCATGTCGACCGTGCCTAAAGCTACAACCAGAGTCCTTGAAGCAGTCACTGAGCATCCAAGACTGGCATCCAGTGTGGAGGATTCTCCGCTGGTGTCTGTGCGAGCTGTGGTTTAACCCAAAAATCTCTATGCTCACAAGCATGTCACAATTCATTTTCTGCATACTCTAACCCACCGGCTGGCATGCACTCTAGTTTAACCGTCACAGCACCATCTATATTGCAGATAAGATACTGTGCTCTCTGTCCTGCCTATGATGGCTATAGCCATTCTATGTATTTGGGCAGCACACACTGCCAGAGTTCCCGAGTTTAGCATAGAGAGGGATTCGGATCCCGAGTTTAGCCCAAATAGGGCTTCAGTTCCTGAATTTAACCCAGAGGGTGCTTCAGTTCCAGCATTTAGCCCAGAGATTATTCCAGCCCCTGACCGCAGCCCAATGTCTGTTTCCACCCCTGATCTTAGTTCTTAGTAGGGGTTAGGGTTAAGGTTAGGAACCCGTGTATGTTTAACAATCTCTAGCTGGAGTGCCCATGAGCTCAACTCAACAAGAGGCCCTCCATCCCTGACTCTTACTAGTCACCTAGGACTACATTCTCCATATTCCTTTGCCTAGACTTATCAATTGTACACACTCTCACATGATGACTGTTAGCTTGGAACATTTCCTGTTCTTCCGTGGTTCCTTGCCTTTGTGTTTTTGCTCTTGGATTGTTTATATGTTTTGTAAAAGTTTGTTGCCTGCCCTGACCTTCGCCTGTTTTTGCATAACCTTTTGTGATCACCCTGTGTGCTACTTTTTGCTGGTGTTTTGACCCTATCTGTCTGACTACATCTTAATAATAAATCCAGGATTTGGATCCACACCACACAATTCTTAAACATTGGTATTTTTCTTTTAGAAATGCATCACTTCACTTCAGAAGGCCTTAATTAACCCCCAAAGCCATAAAGTACATTTATGATAGATGGATTCACCTTTTTTTGGGCTTCAAAATCTTGACGCCCATTTACTGCCATTGTAGAACTTGGAAGAACCAGAATATTTTTTATATAACTAAAATGCTATTTATTTGAAGGATGGAAGTCATTTAGACCTAGGATTGCTTGAGGGTGAATAAATCAGGGTGTAATCTTCAATTTTTGGGTGAACTATTCCTAAACCTAACCAGGCAAAGAAACTAATAAAGGACAGATGCATCATGCCCATTGAAACCGAAGTGGATTTTAAATGCAGCTTCCAAAACACAAAAAAGTCTTACTATATATTTTTTTATATGAATTAATTTCACAGTGTAAACAGCTTTTGTGATTTTAAAGAGTATTTTTGACACTGCTTGAACTATATTGCTATATTGAAGTAAATGAAAATGTTCTTTGATAATGCAAATTTAATTTGCTCTCTTTCTACACAATAAAAAGTTTCATAATTAGCAAATTATAATGTTTTTATTTAAGTAAATATAAAGTCAGTCACATTAAAAATATTTTATGGCTTGTCAGCCATTCAACTTGTACTTAATTTTTTTAAATAGGGGTTTTATGCCAAATTTATAGATTACATTATTAGGCTACTTTGCCCACCGCTGTTATAGATAAACATAATAAAGGTGTAAAGGTGCAAAATGCATTTACTAAACTATATCAAGAAATATATGAAATACGTATGTGTAACACGTTTGGGAATATTTCAAACAAAAAGGCAAAGGAAAACAAAGGAACATTTTATGGTGTTATAAAAGAGAATCAATTTTATGTCTTCATTTTAACATTTTATTGCATAACTGCAACTGTACAAAGTTCAGTCATGCAACTTCAATCACATAAATGTAAGCTTCAAAGGTTTTTCTGGGACAATAAAAATTAAATAAAAAGGCAGAAAAATAACTATTCTTACATTTCACTCCCTAATTCACAAAACATTTACAACAGTGTTCTTATTGCTTAATTCTGAAAAAAAAAACAGAGGTGTTAATTATAGGACCGAAAAACTCTGCTTGTAATAACCTAGAACACTGTCTAAGACTTGATGGCTGCTCTGTCAATTTTTCGTCATCAGTCAGGAAACTTAGGTGTGCTATTTGATAACCATCTTTTCTTAGGAACCAACATTTATAGCATTTGTAAAACTGCATTTTTACATCCCAACAATATATCTAAATTACGTCTATGCTCTCAATGTAAAATGCAGAAATGTAAATCCATGTGTTTATGATCTAACCATGACCTCAAGGTTAGATTATTATAATGATTTATTGGGTGGTTGTCCTGCACGCTTAGTAAACAAACTCCAGCTGGTCCATAATGCCGCAGCTAGAGTTCTTAGTAGAACCAGGAAGTATGAACATATTAGCCCGGTCCTTTCAACACTGCACTGGCTCCCTATCAAACATCGTATAGACTTTAAAATATTGCTTATTACTTATAAAGCCCTGAATGGTTTAGCACCTCAGTATTTGAATGAGCTCCTGTTACATTATTATTCTCCACGTCCGCTGCGTTCTCAAAACTCAGGCATTTTCATAACACTTAGAATATCAAAATCAACTGCGGGCGGCAGATCCTTTTCCTATTTGGCGCCTAAACTCTGGAATAACCTACCAAACATTGTTCGGGAGGCAGACACACTCTTGCAGTTTAAATCTAGATTAAAGACCCATCTCTTTAACCTGGCTTACACATAACATAATATGCTTTTAATATCCAAATCCGTTAAAGGATTTTTAGGCTGCATTAATTAGGTAAACCGGAACCGGAAACGCTTCCCATAACACCCTATGTACTTGCTACATCATTAGAAGAATGGCATCTACGCTAATATTTGTCTGTTTCTCTCTTATTCCGAGGTCACCGTAGCCACCAGATCCAGTCTGTTTCCAGATCAGAGGGTCACTGCAGTCACCCGGATCCAGTACGTATCCAGAAACAGATGGTGGATCAGCACATAGAAAGGACCTCTACATCCCTGAAAGACAGCGGATACCAGGACATCTAGAGCCCCAGATACAGATCCCCTGTAAAGACCTTGTCTCAGAGGAGCACCAGGACAAGACCACAGGAAACAGATGATTCTTCTGCACAATCTAACTTTGCTGCAGCCTGGAATTGAACTACTGGTTTCGTCTGGTCAGAGGAGAACTGAGCCTAGTTTATCCCAAGTTTTTTTTCTCAATTCTGTCACCGATGGAGTTTTGGTTCCTTGCCGCTGTCGCCTCTGGCTTGCTTAGTTGGGGTCACTTCATCTACAGCGATATCGTTGACTTGATTGCAAATAAAAACAGACACTATTTAAACTGAACAGAGATGACATCACTGAATTCAATGAATGTTGTTCAGTTGCTTTGATGCAATGTATTTAGTTTAAAGTGCTATATAAATAAAGGTGACTTGACTCATTTGGGGTACACTGGCACAAGAAATTCGTTTTATTTTTTGTACACTTAATTTTCAAAAATAATGAATGCACCAAGATTTTCTGACTTGTTATCGGAACCAGCTCATTGGATTTTTTAAACAATTATGCAAATAATCCTCAAAGCGTCTACCCTTTTAGACAACCAAATTGTTCTTAGTATTGAACTCCCTGTCAGGCACTGCAAGAGGGCTCTCGGTCGAGCAAACCTTTGCCTTTTCTGTTTACGAATACCTCGTACTTAGAAATTCTCCGATGCAATTCCCCCATGAACCTCTATTTTTAGACGACATTGTCTGCAGCCCAAAGCCTCTTTATCTGCTCAGCTGAGAGGACCTACACATCCGTCGTCCTGAGTCTTGATCACCAGTCGGAGGCTTCATGGGCCCTCTCAGTCAGTTATCTGCCCTGGTTGCCCACTGATTAGCATCTCCGGATTTGATTCAGGCTTTGCCACCATCCCGGACAGCTCTCCCTCCGATGCTGAAATTTACATTTACATTTATTCATTTAGCAGACGCTTTTATCCAAAGCGACTTACAAATGAGAACAATAGAAGCAGTCAGGTCAACAAGAGAACAACAACAGTAAGTGCCATGACAAGTCTCAGTTAGTCTAGTATAGAACGCATAGCCATGAAATTGACTTCTGGTCAGGTGTTACGTGCTTTTAAGAGGGCCCAGCACATTCCTTGGGTTGTTCCACTGGATCGGAGGTGCAAGGGGACTGATGGTCCCCAGAGGGTTGGTTCCCTGCAGGGTTTGCCACCACTGTAATCCTCAAAACTCCTGCGCTACTGCTGAAAGTGGTTCTCATCTGTTGGCCGCCAGGACGAGCCCCTGATCGCAGCAACGGGAATGGGACTCCACCCCCTTGAACATAGCCTTGTTCACAGCTCACAGTAACACAGTGGGAACATGTCCCATCCGCAATGGACACCTCAGCATGCTTCATGTCCAGACATGTTAGGCAGTGATTGTGAACATCACCCATTGCCAGGTAACGACCACACCCAAAAACACACAGATGAAATGCCATCCTTATAAGAACGCTCCGTCGTCATTAAAAAAGATGAACCCATGAAGCTCTTTTAGAGAAATTTGCTCTTTAGGAAATTCTATTTTAATGCTGAGGTGCACACCTGTAATGTTTTCTCTCTTTTTAAAGCTTTTTGTTATGACATACAGAACAAAATATTTTAACAATATAGTACAATACCAAAAAAGGGGAACAATAATATAATAATAAAATAATAAAAATAAGTAACTTCAAAAAAGGTGGAATGGGCTAACATGTAATGTTGAAATACAGCAGGATTAGTTTTACATAAATGTAGACTATAAAGGCTTGACAATCAAGAAAGTGTTGTTATTTATATTTTATATTTATTTTTCACATACTTATATTTTATTCAGTCTAACTTTGGAATAACACAATCTATGCACTATGTTTTAAACTGGATCAGTCTGTGTCTGGCATTTATTGAACAATATTGGATCTTACGAAGTCAATCATTCCATATTTCATCAGACAAGTTTACCATAACTTTGGTTCAAGCTTCTTTTAAGTGGTTTATATTTACAGGCATCAGGAAGGAAATATAAAATAAACACATAAGTTTCAAACAGTTTATACCTACTATATAGAGGGATCAAATATTTTATGGCATTATAAAAGAAAATATATTTTATGTCTTTGTTTTAACATTTAATGTCTTAACACAGTCCTACAAATGAAATCATGAAAATGTAAGCTCCAAAAGATTTTCTGGCACAAGGAAATTGAGATAAAATATGCTGAGAAAGAACTCTTTTTTTATTGCATTTCACTCAATCACAAAACATTTATAACAGTATTATATGAGTCCTCATTTAGAGTGTCTTATTCCTGGTTTCACAGAAAAGGCTTAAGCTAGTCCCAGACTAAGGCTATGCTCCCATGAAGCCAGAGCTTTCCCTATCCGATCTTTTTTACCCCCTCGTCTCAAGAAATATCTGTGTCCACATGAAACCATTAAACAGACACAAAAAGATGTAATATACATGCCAGACCAGTATGTGGCAAAGTAATTCTACCACAGAGATACACAAAAAATTTAGAACACTTTGACTATGTGCATAAACCTTGCATGCAGAATACAAACGAACATGAAACAAAACATTTATTAATCTGTTAATGTTAGTTTATAAAGACAATTGTTCAGTGTTTGTTCATGTTTTTGTTGCTGTTAGGTAACGTAGAAGTGTCTGACTAGGGGTGAGACATATGCTGATGATCGTTTCACAAAATATATGGATTCGCTGTCCACACAAAAATGCAATGGCAGTGTTTTCAGATTTATCCACTCTGGGACCCGTTTTAAAAAATGCCTATATGATACAAAATGTATGCATATACAGCACGTCTTCGTGTGGATGAGGCCTATGCATGTTTGAGCTGTCTCAACTGTAAATATCATGTGCTGGCATATCTTAAAATATGTCAATGTCATTGTTCTGAGTCAAGATGCACACCTGTAATGTTTTCTCTCTTTTTTTAAGCTTTTCATAATGGCATACAGAACAAAATATTTAAACAATAAAGTACAATACCAAAAATAGGGGGAAATTATATAATAATAAAATAATAAAAATAATAAGTAACTTAAAAAAAAGGTGGAATGGGCTAACTTAACTAATGTTGAAATACAGCAGGAAGAGTTTTACATAAGTGTAGATTATAAAGGCTCGAGGAAATCAATAAAGGGTTCCTATATAGCTTGGAATCTACAATTTAGTTTGCGCTCCAATAGACATATTACAACTCATCATATACAACTCAGACAGCCAGGTTTTGAAAAGAGGGGCAGGTTTCCAGTTTAAGAGTATTCTCTTTTTAGCAACAACCATACCCAGAAGTCTCCAAAACTGCTAAATTGGGATCAGGGTTCACAAACTTTTGAAAAACCTTTGAAAAAAAGTCAGAAATTGCTACTCCAATAATCAAACCGGTTAAGACAAAACCAGAACAGATGTGACAGAGAGCTTTCTGTCACTTTACATTTATAACATTTTGAAGAAATAGTGTTGTATATATTATTCAGTCCAACTTTGGAATAATAAAATCTATGCACTGTTTTAAACTTGATCAGTCTGTGTCTGGCATTTATTGAACAATATTGGATCTTACTAAGGCAATCATTCCATATTTCATCAGACTAGTCTACAACAAAACCTTTGGCCCAAGCTTCTTTTAAGTGGTTTGTATTTACAGTCATCAGGAATGCATTGACAAATTGTGAGATCAAATGTTTAGAGGTTGGATTTGACATAATACATTCCATCAAATTTATTAGTCTTTGGCTTGCTCACAAATTGTGGGTTTTTCTACATGCTTTTCGTTATACGTGGAGTTTTATAGTCCCAGAAAAATGGCATGATAATTGAATCTAGAAGTTTAAAAAAGGACATGGGTATATAAATGGGAAGATTTTGAAAAAGGTATAGAATCTGTGGTAAAATAATTATTTTAATTGTGTTAATCTTTCCAACTATTGATAAAGGAAGTAGCCTCCATTTACCAATATTATCCTTCAGTTTATCAATCATTGATAAAAAAAAAATCTATTTAAATATGTTTTTATGATTCTTTGGAATCCTGACGCCAAGATAAGTAAATTGATCATCAACTAGTTGGATAATAGGAAAGTACCAAAATTATTGAGATTTGTATACATACAGGTGCATCGCAATAAATTAGAATGTGGTGGAAAATTTGATTTATTTCAGTAATTCAACTCATATTGTGAAACTCGTGTATTAAATAAATTCTGTGCACACAGACTGAAGTAGTTTAAGTCTTTGGTTCTTTTAATTGTGTTGATTTGGACCCACCAATTCACGATCTCAACAAATTAGAATATGATGACATGCCAATCAGCTAATTAACTCAAAGCAGCTGCAAAGGTTTCCTGGGCCTTAAAAATGGTCTCTTAGTTTGGCTTCACAATCATGGGGAAGGACTGCTGATATGACAGTTGTCCAGAAGACAATCATTGACACCCTTCACAAGGAGGGTAAGACATAAACATTCATTGCCAAAGAAGCTGTCTGTTCACAGAGTGCAGTGTCCAAGCATGTTAACACAAAGTTGAGTGGAAGGAAAAAGTGTGGGTTAACTGTTAAATGGTGCCTGATATACCTGGGATATCCAGTTTGACCTACGTTTAGGTTCTTGTCCAACAGCTACGTGTATTTTTTTTAAGGAAGAGGATATCTGCTTTTAGTAATTTGAGAAAAGCAAACACTTTGCCCCTTTTATTGTAGTGTCCAAGCCCCTTAAACATTCCAAGAACCTAGTGACATGACATTCAGCCAAGTATGGTGAGCCATACTCAGAATTCATGTTCTGCATTTAACCCATCCAAAGTGCACACACACAGAGCAGTGAACACACACACACACATTAACACTGTGAACCCACACCCGGAGCAGTGGGCAGCCATTTATGTTGCGGCGCCCCGGGAGCAGCTGGAGGTTCGATGCCTTGCTCAAGGGCACCTCAGTCATGGTTTTGCCAGCCTGAGATTCGAACCCACAACCCTCGGGTTAGGAGTCAAACTCTCTAACCACTAGGCCACAACTTCCCCTTCAAAAATGAGATTAATGTATTATTTCGTCCGATTGTTTGATCACTTTCACTCATTTAACTATTGTACAAAATAGTAAGACATAAAGTAGGCCAAAAAAGGGACATCTTTAAAAAAATATATAACTCTTTATCCCCCCTCGTGCCTCAAATGACTTTCCCAAACAAAGCATTATGGCTCCCTCTAATGGCTGGACAAGTAGGAACGTAAAAGAAGTACAATAACAGCCTAGCGCTAATGTATGAGTATGACAAACACACAGAAAAAAAAACACAAGAGAAAGAGGAAAAACTCCACAACCAAGTCGTATCTGACAGAATGATTTGGATTGACAGTCTCAATTTATCGTTCAAAGTCTTGAGCATTCAAAAAGAAGAAAGACAAAAGAAAAGGGGTATGCAGGATAACGTCTAGAATACGTATGTAACCCTCGTTCCCTGAGAGAGGGAACGGAGATGTTACGTCAGAAAGAGACTGAAGAATGTGATCTCACCTGAGAGCTCAATAACCTTCGAGTGGTAACAGAATGAGCCAATAGTACACAGAGTACCTTGGTCTGCGGAATTTTCATCGCAAGCACTGCCCCGCAGGGCAGTTATATAAGGAGCAGCGCAAGCAACTCACACTGAGGAGCCGAGCCAGTAACCCCGCCGTTCAGTGGCACAGTGATATGGCCAAGGGACGTAACGTCTCCGTTCCCTCCTTCAGGGAATGAGGGTTACGTACGTAACCTAGATGTTCCCTTTCAGTCGGTCATGTTCTACGTTACGTCAGAAAGAGTCTGACGAATGGGGTCCCTTACAAAATGCCACGACATGCCAGTTGACACAGAATACACTGGGTAGCATATTCCAGCTGGGTACGTGCTTAACGACAGAGCTGGCAATGTGCTTGCCAAGGGAAAGACACATGCCACGAGGAGACTTACTGTGGAAATACACACGTGGCTCTACAGATGTCTGTTAGCGAGGCGCCATGCACCATAGCCCAGGAAGGAGCTTCTCATAGTTGAGTGAGCTCTCACCCCTAGGGGGCTTGGCAGGTCTTGAGCTTGATAAGCCAGGACAATAGGATCCAGTGGGACAACCTCTGCTTGGAGACAGCCTTTCCCTTCTACTGGCCTCCGGAACAAACAGAGAGCTGGTCTGAGGTCCTAAGGCACTGAGTTCTGTCCACGTAAGTGCGGAGCACACGTACTGGACAGAGCAGTGCCAGGGCTGGGTCTTCCTCCTCCAGGGGAAGCGCTTGCAAGTTCACCACCTGATCTCTAAAAGGAGTGGTGGGAACTTTGGGCACGTACCCAGGCCAGGGTCTCAAGAAAACGTGAGAGTTGGCCGGCCCGAATTCCAGGTACGCTTCGTCAACTGAAAATACCTGCTGGTCCCCAACCCTTTTCACCGAAGCCAAAGCCGCCAGGAGCGCAGTTTTCAATGATAGAAACATTAGCTATACTGAGAGCAAGGGTTCGAAGGGAACCCTCTGCAGTGCTGATAGAACCACTGCGAGGTCCCAAGAGGGAACTTGCTGAGGGCAAGGCAGATTGAGCCTCCTGGCCCCTCTCAGGAATCTGATGATCAGATCATGCTTCCCAAGAGACTTGCCATCAACAGGGTCATGGTGTGCGGAAATGGCGGCCACATAGACCTTCAGGGTGACAGAAGACAGCCTTCGTTCCAACCCATGAATAAAGGAAAGGACTGACCGATCGGGCATCTCCAGGGGCCGTCACAACGTGAAGAACACCAAGTGTCAAAGATGTTTCACTTCAAAGTATAGGCATCTCTGGTGGACACGGGTCTAGCTGAAGTGATGGTAGCTTCGGATGCAGGCCGAGTCTTGAGACTCGGTCGTGCAGCCAGTGCTGAAGCGGTCTCATATGGAGCAATCCGAGCGGTATGACTGTTGCGGATGCCATATGCCACAGGAGCCTCTGAAACAGTTTCAGTGGAACCACTCTCTTGCCCTTAAAATGTCTCAGGCAATTCAGAAGTGACATAAGCTGCGCGAACATGGTGACCGAGTCTTTTCCGCGTTGCTGAAGAGGCCAGCCTGGGAGACTGAGGAGTTGAGAAGCTGAGTCCGATCAGACTCCCTCATGTCTGCCAGGTTTAGCCAAGGTGGCAGTAACCTTCTTCGCCCGGGGGGCGAGGTTGCTAGAAGTGCGCGCCTCCTGCAAAACCCCTGGGTCAGCACTGCCCCATCGAGAGCCGTGAAGGTGGAGGAAGCACCAGAATGGTTTCGGGCACTTAAAGGTGCCTTCCATGAACTGGTCACTTCCTGGTGCACTTCCAGAAAGAAAGGAACCAGCAGGGGTTGCTAGCGATCAGCACAAGCAGCCCCCAGCAACCCACCATCCAGCCTCGAGCGCTCAGGACAGGGTGGAGGATTCAACTCAAGCCCGATGCTCTCAGCTGCCCTGGAAAGCGTGGCTGTCAGCTCGGGATTGGACTCGGGCAAAGCTGGCACTCCCGAGGGAGGCAGCGCAGCCGAATCCTCGTCTCCCGAGGTATCAAGCCTGTCTTGTGATGCGGCGATCAACATAAGGTCTAGCTCCCAAGCCCCGAATGAGATGTCAGGAGCCTGAAAGGGTCCAGCAAACTCATCCGGAAACTCAACCGGCTGCAGCGTTTGTGAGGAGGGTGTGGCCTGAGGAGGCTGGCTCGTCAGGGAAGCCCACACGGTAACCCTCAGATCACCCTGGCCACCAGCCGAAGTAGCCCTCTTACCTCTATACCTTTTAAAGTAATCAAGTCTCGATCTTAACACCGAGATGGTCATGTCCCCACAATGAGAACATGAGTCATCCAGGAACGCAGTCTCAGCATGCTGAAAGCTCAGACATGTGACACAGCTATTGTGGGCTTCACGAGGAGCGATTTATCGACCACACTCAGAAACACAGGGTGAAATGACATCTTTAAAAAGACTCAAATTCAACCCGTTTACTCTTTTTTTTTTTAGTGAAGGAAAAAGCTCTTTCAGTGGTGCTGAAGCGCATAGGGGAATGTGGGAGCTGACTGCAGGAGACCCATACGAACCGCTGAATCGCGCTCCTTATATACCCACATTGCGGGGTGAAGCTCGCAATGCTAATTCCACAGATCAAGGTACTCTGTATACTATTGGCTAATTTTGTTTGCAGACATTCGTCAGTCTCTTTCTGATGTAAAGGGAACCAAAATTAGTTCTGATCCATCACCATGGATTGTTTCAGTTCTTTATCCACATATAACTTTGCATCCATGGGAGATGTAAACACCTTTGATATTCTGTTAGAAGCTATGCAGAGGTTAGCAGGAAAATGCAAATAATAACCCACCTTAAGCTCTTGTTATGACTGTTTTACTTCGATTAAGTTCCGACTGTGTTCCACTGAAGTTACCAAAGTAAGAAGTTTGTAAAATCTTTCATTAAGAACACTAAGGATCTTACCCGAAATCTTCTCTACCATCAGCAACTTCTCCTTTCTCCATAGCAAAACCCTCTCCTCAATCAGCCAGTGCCATGTTGAAGGTTATGTTAGCCAACTGCTGAAAGGATTTACTTGCGATTTGAACCTTCAGATGAAGTGTGGAATGCAGTAGATTTTGAGCTAACTTTTAACCCAATTAAAATAGGTTTAGAGACTATTAATTAACAGGTTAATCTATAGGTAAAAAAAGAAGCCATATCTAAACATGATCCAGAAGCGCAGGCATTTTCTCTGGGCCAAGGCTCATTTAAAATGGATTGTGGCAAAGTGAAAAACTGATCTGTGGTCAGACGAATCAAAAGTTATTTTTGGAAAACTGGGATGCCATGTCATCTGGACTAAAGAGGACAAGGACAACCCAAGTTGCTATCAGTACTCCGTTCAGAAGCCTGCATCTCTGATGGTATGGGGTTGCATGAGTGCGTTTGGAATGGGCAGCTTACACATCTGGAACGACACCATCAATGCTTAAAGTTATATCCACGATCTAGAACAACATATGCTCCCATCCAGACATCTCTTTCAAGGAAGACCTTCCATTTTCCAACATTGACAATGCCAGACCATATACTGCATCAATTACAACATCATGGCTGTGTAGAACAAGGATCCAGTCACTGAAATGGCCAGCCTGCGTTCCAGATCTTTCACCCATAGAAAACATTTGGTGCATGATGTGACAAAGACCTTAAACAGTTGAGCAACTAGAAGCCTGTATTAGACAAGATTGGGATACTGTTCCTATTCCTAAACTTGAGCAACTTGTCTCCTCAGTCCCCAGACATTTGCAAAGTCTTTTTTTGAGATGTGTGATCATGATTAAAATGCAGTGGTTGTCTATAGAAGCCTTTTGTTTATATGAACATATTTATTTTGTGTTATTTATTTGATTTGGGGATTGTTTTAAAATTTTGATTTAGTTTTTTTATTTTTATTTACATTCTATCTAACCTTTTTTTTTTTTTCTTAACAGGTAAATTATTGAACCATAAAATGAATGTAAAAAGCATGATTTACAGGTAAGATTCAGGTTTTGACAAACCTATTTCTTTTATAAAATAATAGACTTCACATTTAAGCCTTTATTTCTTTAATGGATGAGTCAAAACTATTAATTAGAATACAGTATTTATATAAACCAACAATTATAAAATTATTTTAATTAAATGCCGTTCAAAACATTTTATCATTTAGATTTTTTATAATAAATCTTTATAGATCCACCAGTTCACATTTACAGCTCTGTGTATCTGTAGGGTAAAAACATGGGTTGATTTTCACATTGGTCTGAACAAAAAACAACCTAATGACCCTGCAATCCCGGAGGCTGCAGTTCTAGGACTGCATTTCTAGGACACTATTTTTTTGTGGCAGTGCCATCTAGCCAATTCTATTCCAACAAAGGAGACCGGATTCAAACATCCAACAAACAGATGCAAAGACTAGATCCATAGAAACTGTTATTTTTTTATCTTTCCATCTTAATTTAACAAACTTGATTGTTTGAGTGGGTGTCAGCAATCTCAATTTAGCCTATTTATCTGTGCAAAACATTTAAGTGTTGTGCTGGATGTTGTAAATTAGTATTTGTATTCAAATAAATTTACATTTATTAAGATAAAAATAAATCACACTAATTTGTTCCACAATAATTTTACCATTACTCTAAATTTAAATACATTTAATAAGAGGCTTTATAATGATAAGGATAGTTTCTGTGTTCATCCCCATGAATGTTTTATTGGTTTGTTTTGTTATTTGACTTTTGAATATTATACTTGGCTGAATGTGGACTAGTCTAGATGTGGCAATGTGCTTAGATGACACTTCATTATGAATATATAACTGATCAAACTGAATGCCTTGTTGCTTGATTTTAGTGTTCTGGGTTTTTTTTTTTTTTTTTTTTAAGCACTTTATGGCATCCTATCATGTGCACGCTGTGTGCATGCATACAGTCAGTTTTTTTTTTTTTTTATATATTTATTAACTTTTTTAACAACATATTACACACCAGGAACAAAAATGCAGTATAGACACAAATCGATGTCCTCGCATCATTACAACTTAGCATATTTCAATTTGTACAGGACTCACATCCACAAGACTAATGAATTAAAACACACACACACATACACACACACACACACACACACACACACACACACACACACACACACACACACACACACACACAAAGGCCTCCTAATACAAATACATCCTATAATCTCACATATCTTCAATTGTCTCCTTAAACATGACACTATCCTCCTTCTCTATGAAGGATCTAAAGGGATTCCAAACATCTTCAAAAGTCTTACCCTTTCCTTTAATGATATATGTTATTTTCTCCATTGACATATTCAGTACCATCTCCCTGAGCCACCTTTTTATGCTGGGTGGTTCTAGATTTTTCTATTGTAATGCAATGAGGCATTTAGCTTGTAAGATACACATAGAAATAAAGATACATTCCTTTGACTTAAGCTTAGGATACAAATGCATTAGAAAAATCCTTGGTCCAAAAGGAAGACTCGCATTTATTATTTTACCAATCATATTATGCACTTCTTTCCAGAATTTTGATATTTCTTCACATTCCCATATACAATGGAAATAGGTGCCTTTACAAACATTACACTTGGGACATATATCTGGTATATTTTCATTAAATTTGTTTGATAATACAGGAGTTATATATATACTCGCATAAGCCAATTATATTGTAACAACTTTAATCTTGTATTGACTGTTTGTACTTGAGCATCTTGACAAATCTCACTCCATTCATCTGGTGTGATCTCCTCGTTAAGATCCTGACTCCATGCTCCTAAACGAGAACTAGAAGACTCCGGGGAGCCCTCTACCAACATATTATACAGAAGTGAAATCCGACCTTTATCATAACAATCTTTGTTGACTACTCTTTCCGAAACTGATAATGGTGGTATATTTCCAGTACTTTTTTGAAATGCTAAAATGAAACTTCTTATCTGTAAGTACCTAAAAAAATGTCTTTTAGGTATATCAAATGTATTATTCAATTATTGAAGTGACATAAGATTGTCTTCCTTATATAAATCTTTAATACCTTTTTCTGCCCATGTCTTAAAACCTACATCTACTTTTCCGGGACTAAACTTAGGATTTCCCCATATTGGACACTAGCGGTATATATCACTTGTATAGGAGATATTCAAATATCTCTGCGTCTCATACCATACCCTTACCATATTTAAAACCAATGGATTCGTAACCTTACCCTTCATTTTCTGTAATATTTTACGATCCGAATCATATAAATATGATTCCAAGGGTATTTTTTTCGGCATAATTTTTTTTTCATTTCTACCCATACAGGTTGTTCATTAGATGTTGAGAAGAAAAACATAATAGATCTTAACTGGGCAGCAGTATAATACCATTTAAAATTAGGGCATTGAAGCCCACCCCTATCAAATGGCAAATATAAAAGAGATAATCTAATTCTGGATCTTCTATTGTTCCATATGAATTTAATAATTAACTTTTTAAGTCTAGAAAACAGATTACTAGGAGGTGTGATCGGAATATTCTGAAATAGGTACAAAAATGTAGGTAAAATATTCATTTTTAAAATACTAATTCTTCCTATTAAAGATAACGGTAAAGAAGCCCATCTTTCAACCAGTGTCACTGTATTCTCAAAAATTGAATTATAATTTTTTGTTACTATGTCTTGTTACCCTGTTTACATCCCCTAGAAATATTAAATGATTTTGATATACAATTATTAGTTAAGACCTCTGTCGAAGGATTTTGGTATAACAATTTAACCCATTTGCAGTATTTTTCTCCAAATCCAAACCGAATTAAAACATCAAACAGAAAATCCCATTCCACCCTGTTGAATGCCTTTTCTGCATCTAGTGCTAGTAATGCAGTATCTTTTTCCCCCTTTTGTTGATGCAGAATATTTAGCACTCTTCTTACATTATGACATCCTTGCCTATTTATCATAAAACTATTCTGATCCATCCCTATGATGTAAGATGCTACAGTTTCTAATCTTCTTGCCAAGTTGAGTAAACTTATAGGTCGACATAGGTTCACATTTATTGTTAGGTTTTCCTGATTTAGGCACTAAAATAATTATAGCTTCATTTAAAGACATAGGAAGTTTATTCTCCGCAAAAGCTTCTACTAGCATGTCTAACATAGGTCTTACTAATTTATCTTTAAATTTTTTATATATATCTATGGGGAGACCATCAGGTCCCGCCACCTTACCCACTTTCATCAGATCAATTGCCTCTACCACCTCTTGTAAACTAATGTCTTTTCTTATTTCATCTTTGTTCTTCTGGTATACTAGGTAACTCCAAATTATCCCAAAAAGTTTTTTGTATTTCTGAACCCGAAATACATTCAGAATCATACAGTTTCATATAATCTAAATGAATTATTAATTTCTTGTGGGATAACAATGATATTACCATCTGACTCTTCAATCGAATCTACAGCCCTCTCCATTTGCTTTTTTGTTAATTTGTCATGCCAACACTTTACCTGTCTTTTCGCCTTGATCATAAAATGTTTGTTTCAGCTTTAATAACTTAGCTACAGTTTTATTTGCAGAAAGTGTACTATATTTAGATCGAAGCATTAATAGCTGTTTATGTTTATCTGCACATATCGAATCACTATGATATACTTCATTTTCCAGCTCTTTTATCTCTTTTTCCAAATCTTGTAACTCCTGTCGAGATTTTTTACTTTTAGAACTACAAAAACTAATAATTTGTCCCCCAATAAAACATTTAAATGCCTCCCACCGAATTCCTGCTGAAGTTTTCAATTGATTGGTTTCAAAGTAATTGTCAATTTGATTGCCCAAGAACACTACAAATGACGCATCTTTAAGCCAACTTTGCTGGAATCACCATTTAGGGGTATCTTTAACTAATTTTGAATCGACATACGACAAAGACACTGGTGCATGATCAGAAATGACAATACTAAGGTATTGACAATCTATACATTTTGAAAGCAATTGGGCTGACACAAGAAAGTAGTCTATTCTAGAGTAAGTTTGGTGTGTTGCCAAATAGCATGAATATGCAGTCTGTTTTGGGTTAAGATGCCTCCATATATCCACTAGTTTAAGCTCTCCTATAAAATGTAGAATCTGTTTTCTAGAATTCACATGTGTGGTATCAACTCCCGTAGATCTATCTTTTCCTGGATCAAGTGTACAATTCATATCCCCCGCCATTATAACCTGACCTGGTAATGAAGCCACCATCAGAAATATGTTGCTATAAAATTTAGAGTCATCCTTATTAGGGCCATAGATATTTACTAAATTTATTATCTCTGTTACCAATCTTCCCTGAATAATCACAAATCTGCCAGCTGGGTCCTTAATAACATTATTCACTTGAAATGGCGCAGCTTTATGTATTAATGTAATTACTCCTCTGGCTTTTGTAGTAAAACATGCCGAGAATACCGGTCCTTGCCACCTGCTTTCAATTTTGATCACTTCCTCCTTAGTGATGTGTGACTCTTGCAAGAATACCACATTTGCCTGTATCTGCTTAATTCTAGTCATCACCTGTTTAATCTTTTTTAGTTTCCCCAGCCCCCTGCAATTCCATGATAGAAGCTTAATCCCTCCTATCTGTGCCATTTTTTGTTTTAACCATCCTCATTACCTTGAACCATATATTTGCCAAAATATAAAAGAGGCCAAACCTAAAACAACAAACAAAACTAATAACAAAATATGAACTTACCCCAGCCTTTTCCATGCTTCACTGGTACCATCAGTATCAGTAACACCCTTCCCTACACTCGACTTCTTAAATGGTCTTCTCCTATTTGTTCAAAAAAAAAAAAAAAAAAATGAACACCAACCCCTCTATCCATCAGTACGGTCACGCTAGTAAATGAAGGATCCAAAAGCAGAGATGACAGGAATGACAGTCTTTAATGAACTATATATATAACAAAGGCAGTCCGTCTTTTCAGCACACAGAACTGGAAAATAGAAACTTGAACAAACGGAAAGACTCCTGTCTCGATGAGTAACAGAACAGGACTCCCTTGTAGCAGACTTGAGGCTCAGGAGTAGATAACTCAGGCAGGGTGAGTGAACCACATAGGTTTACAATCAGTAGCAACAGCAGCAGAATACAGCAAAAACTCTGGGGCTAGACTGTTCCAGGCAGACAAGACAAGAATAGGTGAGTACCTCTCAATGCAGACAGGATGTAACTGCTTGACAAAACGCATGACATCTAACAATAATCCAACAAAGAATCTACCAGAGCAAACACCAGATAAAGGGTGAACACTTAGAGCAAAGTAGAAACAGGTGTCAAAGCAAATCAGCGCGAGCACAGTAAAGGCAGAGACGGTTAATAATTCGCCGCTGTCGTTCCTCCGGGGAGATGCGTACGCCCCCCAGCTGCATGGGTACAGCATCAGGTTGGTTATGAACAGAAGCACTAGCAGAAGGAAAGTTATCACAGGATGTGAAAAGTGGAAAACGAACTCGACGCCTCTGCTCGAAACACTTGTCAAGGCGGATGGCCAGGTCGATAAGTTGATCGAGCGGAGTTGGCGACCCCCGCGCGTAGATCTCCTTAAGGTCTACATTCAACCTTTCAAGAAAGCGAGCAGTTAGTGCAGGCCCAGATAGCAAACAGTCATTGAAACTATGCTGAATCAACATCCCGTTGTCAACATTAAGTCATTGAATCAACATCGAACTCTGATGTTGATTCAACATCATTTTGCACCCTGATTTAATATTGAAACAATGTTGAAATTCTGTCCATAAATCAACGGAATTTCAATGCTATTTCAATTATCAGGAATATTGAAACAATGTTAAAATTTCAACTGAACCAAGGATCAACGTGATTTCAATGGAATTTCAATCGTTTTAAAATGTTAATTTTAAATGTAATGCCATAAATTAAATAGCCTGCTTTATCTACAGCCAGGATGTAAAAAATGAATGGAACATTTAAAATCTTGTATAAAACACAAAAAACACCACACTATTTAAAATAAAATTCCTGTTTATTAGCCTCTACTCTTTATTTACACTTCATTGTCATCTGATGCCTGCATAAGTTGTCGTCCAGTCCCTCCTGCCCGGTCTGGCGAATAGCGCAGCCACTTTTGGGTGAAAATTGGGTGATGGTAGCTGTCCCCATCTGCTGAGTAAGAGCATCTAAAACAGAAAATAAAGTCACAATGCAAAACAAATATAGCATTTAAGTTAAACAGAACATATATTTGAACAAATTCAATAGCCTAGGCCTATGATTTTTCAATGATCGGATAAGGCAATAAGTCCTCGTGTTGAAGGCTAGATCATATTTCCCCTATATTCAAAGCACTTTTCAAAACTGCCTGTTCATGGATGTATTCGAATTAAAGGGAGGCAAAAAGGATTAGCTTGCAGTGACCTCTTTCATAAGGAAAATGTATGAGGCCAATTGACTCAATTTTTGTTTATTATTTCATTGGTTCAGGAGTAGTTGTTAACTCCACAAATTTAATATAAATAACTGGATACTAATTAAATAGTTAATGTAGATTAGAGTTAGCATAGACAAAAGATGTTTTGACAAAATAATCATAGACAAAAACCGTTGCATTCAGTTTTTGATGAGGTTTTGGGCTGGAAAACCAATTGCAAGTGGTGCAAGTTGTTTGCAGAAATAAAAAAAAATGAAATCAAAAATGTTGTTTTGCTTACTTGGTGTGCAATAGTCATCTGTAAAAGAACAGAAAAGACAAAAATCTCTGTTAAAAACAGCAATTAAAATTCACAATCGTACAGTGTGACTGTACTTTATACATATGTACTCAGGTAACCAATCTGTTATTAAAAATATAAAAACAAAGAATATAAACAACATAATATCCGAATTAAATATACAGGGGTTTATTCTTTTCAGCTACAGTTGATGTAATAGTAGCATTCAAGAAATAATTGTAAAATATAAAAAACTAAATACATTTTAATGTAAGCCTATAAAATATACAATTCTCATTAAAGCTAATGAATTACGCCCCATTAACTGGACTCCCCCGGCCTCTCAGATCACCATAAATGTTAAAGGGATTTTAATGCTAAAATATGCTATTTTTTATGCTGCACTTTCTTCCTATTGTGAATATTAAGCTACAATATATCTGTTTGTCAGCTCAAATGTTTCAGTGGTAGAACTTTTGCCTAGCGTGTCAGAGGTCCGGGTATTAAAATGAAGTACAATAGTTGTGCAAGTACAATGCTGTATCACTTGCGACGCAAACATCCAAAAGCAAATGAAAGCCGATGAGTACAACTGATGAGTAGTTTACACTTTATAGATTAGGGGGTGCAGAAAGCTTTGTAAATTATTTATAATGTTTATTGAGATAATAGTACAATGTTGACATTTCAATGATTTATGAGTGATTAATAATATATTAACTAGTAACTATTAACCATTAAGGATTTTGTTTGATTCAGCGGTTTACTGAAGGCCCCGACTGAAACCCCAGGGTACTCAGGGTACTTACTGTCTGACAGCAGGTTCACTCAGACTCTGCTCATCATCACTGAAGAGTCCAGGAACAAAACAAGCAATCTGACACAGAGTCAACAATATTTACTCTGCAGTTCCAGGTTCATTAGAAGGAAACAAGATAGAGCAGAGGTAAAAGACAGAATAATATATAACAACAATAATAACATATGTAATATACAAATTATACTACTAATAATATAATCTTAAAATAACAGAATCTATATTTTAAATTTTAGGTTGAGTGTGACTTACGTTTTGATGTCAGGGACTTCTTAAATTTGGTGAAATATATTCTGAAAAAGGCATATTAAATGTGTTTCATGAGCTTCTTTTCATGAGTTCACCTGTATTTCTAAGTCAGTATCTCCCTTCAGCCACATTTCTGAAGGGAGATACTGACTTAGAAATACAGATTTACTGAAGAAGCTCATGAAATACATTAATATGCCTTTTTCAGAATATATTTCACCAATTTTCTTTTCAAAAATCTTGGAGTTTCACTTTGTTCTGTATAGTTTCTTTCTGTCCTCCTGAAATCACAGAACAATTTGTATTAATATCTGTTTATCATGAAATATCAAAACTCATGTGAACTTGTTTTCAGCCGATTAACGTTACACTCTCAGTGTAAGTGACGTCATCGATTCAGTAAATCAGCCTTTTCTATAAAAAAAAAAAAAAAAAAAAAAAAACACTGACAAAATCACCAGCAAAACATTCACAGAGCCATCAAAATATCTCACACACACGACGATTTGATGAAAAGCCCAGAGTTTCATCAACAAGAGCTCAAAATTAGCCTAACATTACCTGAAAACTGCTAAGATAGATGCTAACAGACTTTTTCGAAGACACTAAACCATTTCTATAAAATAAATGTAATTGAAACATGTCAATAACAAGTAAGAAACGTGTCAGAAACATTTGTATATCATATTTGTGTGATTTTAGCGACTAAACTTACCTAAAACAGCGTAAACCGCAGCGAAAGACGGAGATTAACGTTACTGCTTGCCAGTAACGGTTTTTGTGTTGATGCCCCGTTTCCATGGCAACTCTGCTCCCCGCTCGCGCAGAACTCACCGCACACACAGCATTCACACAAACAAACATCTCGAGTTAAAACATTACATTTATAATGTACAGCCTCATTCAATAATCACTCACAATAGAGCTCGGGCGTAGACGTTATGGAATGGTGCATTGTGGGTAACGGCGGCCATTTTAGAGGCATCGCAAAGCAGGTTTGTAATAAGATAATAGCCGGTCTCCAGAAAAAGTTATAGAACGTGACAAAAAAAAAGTTGCCTATACCTATACGGACAAACTTAATAATGAAGCCAAACAACGCTACTTGGAGAAAAAAAAAAAAAATAAATAAATAAATAGGGCTTGTAATCGATCCCTATGAACACATGAAAGTTTACCAAGCCTCATTTTCCCTAATAATTTCTCCTACCGGGTCTGTGGAGTGAGCGCTTACACCTCCGATCAATTAAAAAATGTAAAATCACTGGAGGCTCACCTGCAGATCACAAATGGATCTGCAAATTAAACGTGGAGAAAACATTCGTTCTCACTAAGGAAATAGTGGTGACGCACACACATATACACACACACTTATCAGATTCTGCGAGCTATGAAGCTTGTCTATGCGGGTTTGTTACACTTCAGGAGTAATTACTCACCTGTCATACTTGCAAAAATCCACTGTTTTCATCCGGTAGTTCTGTAATCCGGTATAATATTGAAGAACATTCACCTCGGACACAACCCACCATTCACCAAAACAAGATGCTTAACTTCCTATTTTGAAGTTCGTTCCAGTTTTTTTATTTAGTTGTTCAAAATTTGTTAAATACAGTCAGCACAAAAATATCAAAAAGCGATCAGAGACCATACACAACATGTCTCACCATAACTATGTATTATAATATTATCGAATGTGATGGTTTTCCTCCATACAGCGGCGACCCAAGCCATCTGACGCCTCTTGGTGATTTCAGACACCTTGTGTTTTTTTTCCAAGTAGGAAAATGTTGAAAACTAATATGATTCACGAGGCGTTTGCCCTGTCGATCATGAAACCGATTACAGCAGTTCACAATACAGCAATACTGAACCATTTTCCAAAAAATAATCAAAATTAATGACCAAATGACCAACGTTATCTAATGCCTACTATACAGTACATCTACTTCTGTACCGCGATTCCCACAATGCATTGCGACGTGACGCAACGATCCCGACCTCTATAGAGACGGATTCTTTCTGGCAGCCTGTAAAAGAGTGAAAAACACGACGATAAAGGAGTCAGGACTTCTCTTTAATAAACCGCTTTTACATTTTCCCTCCGAGAAACTGCTGGACACGAAAGGCTTTAACATTAATTTACCGTGACCGTTGTCTAAACAAGTTAACGGTAACATTATTTGAAAATGAGCCAGTCTCTTCAGCTGCCCACAGACTGTATAAAAACACACCGCGTGCCTGTGCTGTCTGGGTTCATATCGAACATTAAGCAAGCTTACCTGTACGCTTGTGCCAAGGGTCCAGAAATGAGCTGTGTCCGGTGCAGTACGTTGGGTATACCACCCGTTGATCTCCCGGTCAACCAAAAATCGATGGATTTTCAATCATATTTCCCGGTCAACTATATTTCGACGCATTTTCTATCATATTTCCTGGTCAACTATATTTCGATGCACTTTCTATCATATTTCCCGGTCAACTATATTTCGATGCACTTTCTATCATATTTCCCGGTCAACTATATTTCGATGCACTTTCTATCATATTTCCCGGTCAACTATATTTCGATGACTTTTCAACAACCGCATCGTTCCTCTGTCCACTATAAATCAATTACTTTTCAACACATTCAGGGATCACCCGGTAACCAAATATCAATGCTTAATCAATCATAAAGATAACTATGGATCAATGTTGTTCCAATATTGTTGCCATCAACATTAATAACATCAGGTTTTCATCGATATGATAATGGTGATTCAACATTTATTTTGCATTGAAATTTCAATATCAACCATAATGATGATTCAGATGGAAAAACAATGTTTATTCAATGTTGGCTTGCTGTCTGGGGGATCATTCCACTCACTTGTAGTAGCCAGAGTCCGGAACTCTATCGCGAAATCTGCTACAGATCTTCTGCCTTGACGTAGCACAGCAAGTAGACGTGATGCCTCGCTGCCGAAGACGGATCTATCAAAGACCTTGATCATCTCATCCTTGAAAAGAGTGTACTTGCTGCAGCATGCAGATTGCGCCTCCCAAACTGACGTACCCCACTTGCGTGCTCGTCACCAGATAAAGGGTGAACGCTTAGGGCAAAGTAGAAACAGGTGTCAAAGCAAATCAGCGCGAGCGCTGATTGCAATGACAAGCAGGTGCATAAAGAGAGAGAGGTCAGCGGGACCGAGAAAGAGTGATAAAGCTAATAAGGTGTGTGCGTGTGTATAAATGAGAGAGAGAGAGCGTGCGAGAGAGAAAACGTAAGAAAAACCTGACTCATGACAAGTACAGTTTCAACCTTCTTATCCATTTTTATACCCAGAGATTAATCAAGCGATGACTTGTCCAATAAAATACTATTACCTCAAAAAAAAAAAAAAACTAGAAATACGCTGACAGTCTGTCAGTGTTATATTTCCAAGTAACATCTTTCCAACTATACACATTATATTAACCTAATATCTTCAAACTATTATCTTAAAATAAAGTCAAACTTTGACTTTGTCATTTCTTTTTTCAAATATTATAGCAAAAGCACCCTCTTCTGAACCTTAAATGAATTAACTTAAACGTCAAATACTTATCTTGTTACCCTTATTAAAACAAAATTAAATATCTACTTTGGATGGATATACAACCTACAGACAAAGAAAATAAACTACAATTTTACAATTAGTCATCAGTGCCTCGCATTAATACCTCCGTTTACTTGTTCTCAATTTGTTGCATCTCTTTATCCATTTCTTCTGGACTCGATACATCAGTTCACTGGTCCTCGACCTGCTGCATAAATTTCTCCACTTCTTCTGGACTGTTCATAATCACAGTACAGTCTCCATGTGTAAGAAGTAATCGAGCAGGGAAGATTACTCTGTGTCGGTTGATTCCTTTGTCACGCAATTTTTGACGGATAGCATCGTACTTTCTTTGTTGCCTGTGAAGCTCTGCTGACAAATCCGGAAAAAAACAAAGATTGGAACCTTTGTATTGTAGCAACAATGAGTTTTACAGAATAATTAACTCAAATGATATATAGGGAATTTGAATAATTAATCAGGAATATGATTAATTTAGATCTCAGATGACAGTTACATTAAATTTGATTGATTATGAAAAAAAGCTCAATTTGCCTATACCAATAAATAATTACAGGGCATTGTAATTTACTCATTAATATGTCAATATTCCATTCTTCATATCAATTGTTGTGATAGCTCTTACTGTAAATTACTGCAAATCAAACAGCGGTTTGTCCAGCAGACCACTGTTGACCTATCAATTTTCAATAACGTTATCACGCCTTATAATTCAAGGAAAAATATTCTCTGGCCATGAAAACATTATCCTATCCTTATGATAAATTTAGTTTCTAAATTTAAAGCTTGTAGCTATAGATCAGACATCTCAGTGACTCGTAATGTGAGTGGGGTGGAGTCCAAGCCAATCGTCAGTATATGGGTTTTTAATAATTAAACTAGTAATACATCAAACTACACATCACACAGAGTAAATATGCGTACGACACTACAAACAGTAAGCTTTATACAAGACATAACGAATCCAAATAAAAGAGAGAGTGAGAGAGAGAGAGAGAGAGAGAGAGAGAGGGAGAGAGAGAAAATAGAATGAGATCACATAAGGAGCTCAGGTATGAAAATCATAGTCAGTAACTTTTGGAAGCCAACAACAAATCAGATCATAGCCACAATTTAAAACAGCATTTAAATCTCCATAGAGGAAGTGATACTTGCAAAGTGTCCAATGTGCATGAGCTGGACATCGGGGCGCGCTGAATCTTTTGAAACTGGCGTGCGCGTGCTGGAGACCGGCGCACGCTGGAGCACGTGGTCTTTTGTTCTGTTCTCGCGCATGAAAGTCCGCGATCTGAAGCGGAGGGAAAAGTTCCTTTGTCTCTGTGGAGACAACCCCCCTGGAGATCTAGGGCTTGTCCAAATTCTAGGGATTATTCTAGCAAGTTTGTAATTCAGATTACATACATTTTTCATTACTTTGCTCTAGATAAATGGGTCTGTCAGAGCATGACGATCACAAAGATACTAAACATAATATATATATATATATATATATATATATGTGATCAAAACATGAAGTTACATTCAAATGCAGAATTACACATATTTAAAGATTTGATTAACACATGATAACACTGCAGATAGTCCCAATTTATATGGGAAATTTCTAATGTACCAAAAAGGGAATACGTAAAACATGTATAAAACATAAAAACAGAAAGTTAATGAATACATTCCATAGAATGCATTGTTCAAAATTTGGCTTCTCTCCTGTCCTGTGTGGTCGTAAACTTTTACGACCTGCAAAAGTGGGGATATACATACACATGACTATTTGAGAAAGTTAAAGTGAGGAGAGACATTTCCTAAAGTATAAGCTAGCAACTTATACTCTTCACATAACAAGAATAAACCATTTTATGCAATCCATAAACATATTTAAAATACATATTAATAAGGACTTACAAAAGTAAGGAACTTTACGAAAGGTTTCCTTTGTCTCCAGTGTGTTGGAGGAATTTGGGGTGGTTTTCAGGTCTCCTTTGAAGCTTTGCATGGGTATCGTAAATAATTTAAGTCCAGCCAGGCTGGCGCCAGGCCAGGCAATTAGTGCAAAATGGGTTTCATTTGGAAAATCTGAATTAAACACATGAATCGATGATCTGCATATCCGTTACAGTATGCAATTGCTCCCTTACTCTTTGCAGCCTTTAGAACATGTTCCTTCTGTTTGAAATTGAGGAGGAACTTCATTATGACAGTCCTCATCTGCACTTTACCGTCTTGTCCGTATTTTTGACCTGAGTTGGGTATTTGATGGGCTCTCTCTATTATCAATAGCTTAACGCTTTCTCCCAACTCCAAAGTCTCTGGTAGAAACTCTTCCAGAAAAGCACACGCATCCGATCCCTCTTCTTTCTCCGGAAAGCCAACCAACCTAAGATTATTCCTCCTACTTCTGTTCTCCAAGTCAATTACCTTATGAGCCATTGCTTTCATCTGTTTTTCTAGCGTATCATTTCTGACCTTCAGTTGGACGATTTCGTCCTCTGTCCCTGAAATTTTTTTCATCATCTCTGCGTTACTAGGATTCTCGTTTGAGGCCTCACCCCCTTCATCCTCCGTCTCTTCATGCTCGCTCGGGCTTTCAGGTTCGGATGGCATAATTTGTGATTCCGCTTCCAATCTCTCTTTATTTTTTATCTTCTTCTTCGACGGCATTGTTTAAGTAATCGCTTTAGCTATTCCACCAACTTAAATTAAGTATCTTAAGTTGGTTTAGAAGGATTCATTCTAGCCTAATGCACGAGGGTTGAAATCTGCGACTTGTCACCCCACCGCCATAACCGGAAGTCCATACAGTCAGTTTTGACCGCAAAAGATTAGGTAATTAGATTGGATGTTCCAGTATTTACACTAGAAGATGCATTTTGCTAGTCAAAAAATACATGCTCAGTTACTTTACTTTAAGTAAGCCAGTTTGAAAAGCCACTCCTCTAGAGGATACAGTGTCATGGAGCCATGGTTATATGTACTGTATAACTTGAGACATTCTACAAATACTCAAAATATTTTAGTCAAAGGACGGATTACTATCAAACATAAGAACAAAATGAGTTTCAATTCAATTATAGTCAGAGGGAATTAGCCATGAAGCAATAAAGTCTTTAGATCTGTTTTACACGTAACCTTGAGAGAATGGTTATAAATCTTTTTTCAATAAATCAGTTAACCAATATCCAAAAGAGCACCAGGAGATATAGACTTTGCATACGTGTGTGTGTGTGTGTGTGTGTGTGTGTGTGTGTGTGCGATACAGTCATAAAGATTTTTTTCAAAGAGGAAGTATAAGAAATAATTAAAATTAACTGTATTTGTCAATCATTAGCTAATTCTTATGTTTGCTCCTCCTTTAACTAGCCAATAAAATACTGCAGAGGTGCTCATGTAAAAATTTTCAACAAGGCAATTCTCCAGGTCTCAAGTATCCAGGTAATCAGAATATTTTTCTAAATTTCTTTTCTTTTCTTCTATTTTTCACATTGCAAAATTGAAATGCTTCAGTATTTTTGTCTGGTTTTCCAGTACAAATATAAAAAAATTCTTGAATCAAGACGCATTTACTTGAGAAGTTTATCACCTGTTTGCACCTACTGTTCTGTGCCACTTGAACATTTATGAACCCATTGCAAAATCTGTGAAACTGAATAAGAGAGATCATACAAAATGCATGTTATTTTTTATTTAGTACTGTCCTAAGTAAGATATTTTACATAAAATGTATTTACATTTAGTCTACAAGACAAACAATTAGCTAAAATTATTAAAATAACCCTTTTCAAAAGTTTGTGTTCTTTAAACTGTGTGGTTATCAGGATGATCCATGATGCATCTTTTGCATATTTAAACCCTTTCCAGCAGTGACTGTATGATTTCAAGATCCATCTTTTCACACTGAGGACAATTGAGGCACTCAAACACAACTATTAAAAAAGGTTAAAGCATTCACTGATGCTCGAGAGCGAAACATATTTTGCTCTACAGGATGACGATGTCCAAATTTTTTTCAAATTCGGAAGTAGTCGTTTTTGTATTATAGTAATTTAGTACCACATAATAAATAAAAAATTCTAAGATTACGAGAATTAATTTGTAGCAATTATGAGATTAAAGTTATAATATTTTGAGCATTTATTATCTTATTGCGAATGCAAATGGACCAGATTGGGAGCACCGGGAGATATTCCAAAGTCTCAGTCTGAATTTTTTTATAAAACTGACAGATTTGAATGAGCTATATGAGCTATATAGTTATATTAAAAGCAACAAAGCTCAAAATTATTGCTATAACTGGGTGGCTGGCGTGCACCAAATAATGGAAGACATTAAATATTATATAATAACTGTAGCTATTATACCTTGAATAAAACAGCTGGTTTATAGTCATTTAACTTTATATAGTCTACCTCTAAAAAGACAACAATATAACTTGTGTTAGGAGCCTGCTTTAACCTTTAGAACGTTTTATTTTTGTTTTTAATTAAATACTTTTGAGGAATGAAAGGTTGGATGCCACAGACTTTTTTTTTTTTTACAGAGTAGGTGGTGGAATTTTCAAAAAGAAAATTGTATAATTTAATGAATTGATTAACACAAATACAGCAATCTGTCATGCCACATTAAAGATCTTGATAAACACATTGTTTGTATTTCCCTATAAAACGTTTATTGAGAGTTGAGGCTTTGTTTTATATTAAAAAGTACCAAAAGCACAAGCGCACTACAAATAACGAATGCGATCGAAGATTTGAAATATTATTACCAAGTATACTGTCCCCGTGAGTATGACACATGGTATGATTTCTGCTAATAATCCCACATATAGGCCTATTTGTAGTGTATTAAAAAGGGTTTAAGTGTGCTAATGTGACCCCAAAGGAATGTCGACTTGGTGTGTGAGCTGATGTTAAGATAAAAAGTTGTTCCTGTTCATTCTGTTAATAAATATAATATTCTTGACATTAAGCAGTTTCGGCTAGTCCTTAAAATTGACTTCTCCCTGTGCACTCAATCCGGGACATTTACATTAGGCTATACATTCAAAATATTATTATAACTTTAATTTCTACTATTTAAATTATCGTAATTTCGACTTTATTCTCGTAATATTTCGATTTGATATTACTGAAATTAAGTGGGGGGTTTTTAATCAGGGGAAAAAAATCTGCTAAGCTTAATTTTAAAGAAATAAAAAAATATATTTATCTGGCAACAGTGGCAAAAAAAAAATATATATATTTTGCTTCGTTAGAAAGTGCACTTTACAAAGGGCAAACATAAGTATGTTTGGATATTTGTTCTGGGAAACAAAACAAAAATACAGTACATATTCTTGGATACTCATGAAGAGAACTAGGTCAAGCCGTTCTTCTCTCTGAAAAGCATTTCTTTGTTATTCTGACTGGAGAAAGATTCCAGCTGTGATTTGTTGTTTGAGTTTTGGTTTTGATAGGTCTTAAGTGTGTAAAGCATTGAAAACAACATACTCAAAAACAACTTAAACACTCATGCCTCTTACAAATTTTACAGATGACCTAGTTCCTTTTTTCGGTTTATGTTAAATATGTTTAATTCATGGGAGCATCAGACCAACTGTAACAATGAGCAGTTAAAGACATTTTTAATTCATTTAAGTCAAAATGGCTGAAAAATCACAAATACCATCAAAAGTAAAACATTTTAATTGCTTATCACTTTTGACCAAGAGATGATGCTGCTATTAACTTATTATGGTGTGGTCAGTACGAAATAATGACGCATAAAAGTTTGGTGTCAATATGCCAAAGTGTTAGCTTGGCATCATGCCAACAACTTCATTGATTCATTTATTTTAGAATGGTTTAGCCTATCAAAAAGCTTTTGATAACTTTTTGCAGTTTTTCAGCATGGAACTTTTTTCAGCATGGTCTGAAAATAATCTGAGCTGATTTTGGTGAAAATCAGATGAAAAGTATAGGAGTTTGAAAAAAGTAGACGCCTCATTGGCCATTTTGAGTCATTGCTGCGATAAGTCAACGCGTCCACCATATTTGTGAGGGCAAGACTACAGCTGTGTCCTAAATGACGCACTATACACTATGAATTCATACACTTATGTGCTTAAAGTAAAGTGCACTTTTCCTTTTAGGAATTTTCAGTGTAAATGCACTTCTCATACTATTCATACTAAAAACGTCATAGAATAGTGCATAAGTACGCAATTTGGGATGCACCTGCAAAAATGAATGTGAATACAAATCAAAGTGACACACTGGTAGTGTTTTTATTTTGACAGCACTCTATAGCCTACTCCACAAAAAACAATAACAAATGCAACTGATAAGCCTTTATGGATCCAGTAAAACTTACAGTTACAGTGGTAAAATATTATGCACTGATACAGTACACAGTAAAAATATAGTAAAAGTGATATGTGATATTAAAAAGTATATGTAGTACAATATGTAGAAAAGTGAATAATATAAAAAGCGAGTACAACAGTACAATAACATAAGTGATATAACAGATTTATAATAGCAAAAATAATGTGTACTACCATAATAAATAAATTAATTACAATAGATGAATTTTAGCAAGAATATGAAATATCAAGGGTGGAATAATACAGAATAGACAACAATGAAGAGGAATAATACAGAATACAACAATGAAGAATAAATTAATAGTAAATTATAAAGTAAAATACATAATTGTGAAATGTACAGATTTATAAAAGTATTTGTGTAATTATTCAATTAACACAAAGCTAATGACACACCCATATATAACTCAATTTTAGCTCAAGATACACATTCTATTTAATTTTTCAGTTCTAGCTTTCCCTGGGAATAGAGTGGTTTAGTTGTGATGACAAAACCTGACCAATAAAGACCAATTCTACAATAATGTGAACAACTTGACGATGCTTGACATTTTGCTTTAAATTGCAAATGACACACACCCAGACCAGAATATGAGATCCTCCCCCTCAAAAAACAAATCTATTAATCAAAATTAATAATCATTATTACAACATCGAGTAATAATAAACAATGATTTTGTCATGATATTGCAGCTTAACCCACTAATGAGTTTCTGTGTTTTTCATTTCTAGGCTATTTACATTATGCAGGTTTTGTGTAAAGTCACATACGGTACATGATTAGCATTAAACAACCTGTGTAAATATTTTTTTATTTTTTTTATATGCAGTCTATAGTATTGTGATTGACTGAAGAAACTGGGCGGGTGGGGGGGGGGCTTCATAACACAATTTAGTTTATTATATAAACTACAATATGAGTTAAAACTTATGAAGAATTAATTTAAACTTTGATTTCTTATAAAGTCTACGCTTTCAAAGCTAACTAGCGGTATTAATAGTCTGAGACGGGTGGCTAATTAAGCTGTCAACATAATGTTAAAAATGACCAAAAAACATCCAGAAACAACTGTTTAGTCTTACTTGTAAAAGATAATACCCTGAGATCTGTATTTATTAGTGTGCGATGGTTTATAGATGCCCAAGCTGACGACAAATCGTATACTTTCTTCTGTCCATATGTGAGGGTTATGGAGAGCTGCCTTCACCAATATGGCGGTGACGGTGACATTCAGTCAAGCGGCCAATGAGGCACATTTATTATGTTTATTCTCTGGATGATCCAAGGAATCTATCAAGACCAGTTTCATTAAAATAGGCAAAATTACTCAATCTATTAGTATTTAAAAAATCAATAATTATTAATTTTTACCAGAAGGTGGAGCTTTTCTGAGTAGCACACAGAGTTTCATATTGATAAACTAATGCATTTGTAAAATACAGAATCTTTAACAGAATTAAAAATGGCCAATTCCCAAAATGGACATATGGGAATATTTGATGACATTCAACTAATTAAGCAAACTGTTCAGATCTTCTATTCCCAAACATTTCCACTCTACGACCCACCTAGACAAGTATATTCTATTTCAAGACCCACCAAAATATTTGAGACCAAAAAAAAACAATTATTCCTGTAAGTTTAATCTTAACCAAAAGTTTAATATGGCAGAAAATATGTATTTAAGAAAAATAACCAATATTATTTATCAGATATTATTATTGATATTAAAACTACAATTTCAGTACTAATATTTACATTTTAATTTCTTCATTTACAGATGGTAATGAGTCTATTCAATGGGTCCATAAAACTTAAAATTTTAGTGAGCTATGAACTGTAATCCGTGCTGTGAGTATTGTTAAACTCTGCGGGATTCAGCGCAGAAAATGCTCTCATGATTCTTCCATGTGTGTAGGAGAGAGCAGAGCAAAACCCAACACTTTCATAGCAAAGCAAAAGAAGCAAAGCAAAGTTATCTAAAGTTTGGAGATTAAAATAATTGTAAAGACAATAAACAGAAAAAAATTATAATTTTAAATAAACACTAAAAACTGATAATAATTTACTTAAGCCAGAAATGTACTTTTGTAATGGTTAAATAAATGCTCAACGGTATCTTCAAAATATTTTTTTTCTATATGTAGTGATGATACGGCAAAGAAATAATAGGACATTTTGGTTATACTAGCTTGTGTAAATGTTTAAGTCATTATAATTAACCCAGCGATTGTGCCCCGCTCCATAAATTTCTAATTATATCAGACGTTTTCTACCAAGGAAGCCAAATGCATATGAGGGAATGTAAAAAACTTGTTGGTTCTCTTGTAAGACACAGTGCCGAGTTTAACCCTTGTGGATTGTTCAAATACACTACCCTTTCGGTATGTTCGGGATGAAAACATCCACTCAATTAAACTGCTGTAAAAATGTATCATTCATATTTTTGTCCTTTTTTTTTTGCATAAATCTGTTAATCAACTTCAGTCATGATCAAAATTACCAAATGTTTTTAAAAAATCCAAGATTTTAACTCTATTTTAACTGTAATTGCCAAGTTCATAAATGATGTCACCGATTTTGAGGAAAAAACACACAAAATGACTTATTTTCAATATAAAAGTAATTGTGGCTGGATTTTTTTTTTACTTTTTATAAGTCTTGGGCATGTCAAAGATTAGTAACAAGATTGGCTTTGAAGCATTTTTAGTTTTTGTGCAGCATTAGATTTACATTCTTTCTCCATATAACTCCCTATAACTTCATATACAAGCCAGAAACTAAGCCTTTTTTTTTGCACAGGCCTATCTAAAGGGTTAATGGTCCCACCTAGTGATCAACTGTAAAAATAACAAGTGTTACCTCTTCCCAACAGGGAAACCCACCAACAATCAAGAATGCATGATTATATGGTGTCATGGCTTTTTAATTTTTAAAAATTTTAATCTAATGCTGCACAAAAACTAACAATGCATCAAAGCCAATCTTGTTAGTAATCTTTGACATGCCCAAGACAAAAGATAAAAAGATAAAAGGTAAAAAAATATCCAGTCCACAATCACTTTTTATATTGAAAATATGTAATTTTCTGTGGGTTTTTTCATCATTTTTACATCATTTATGAACTTGGTAATTAAAGAGTTAAAATCTTGGAATTTTTTATAAACATTTGGTAGTTTTGATCAGGACTGAGATTGATTAATAGATTTATGCAAAAAAACGTAAATAAATAAATATATTTATCTGATACATTTTTACAGCAGTTTAACTTAGTGGATGTTTTCATCCACGAACATACCGAAAGTGTAGTGAATTTGCCCACAGTGTAACAATTTGCCCGTTGAGTTTTTAAAAAATTTCAAAGCATTTTCCCAAAATATGGGTCAAAATAAGATTTGTCACCAAAAATCATTCCATTAGCGCAAACACAGAGAACGTTGTGGCCAAAATAAGACTCAACTTTACCCCCTAGTGGGCGAAAACGTCCCCAACAACGCATAAGGGTTAAACAGTTGATGGAAATGGATGAACATACCTGAAACAGTTTTCGTAACATTTGAATTTTCCGGTGTATGCAATCTCATGCAGAATACAGTGGACTGAAGTGAGCAAGTTTCTTCTCATTAATAATGCGGACCAAGCCTTTAATAATGAACTATCCCTCTGAGATCCTAACTGTCATTCATGTGCGCCCTCGATTCTAAAATCGCACTAAGCAATATCGCAATTTGTTGGTATTTCACGCAGCCCTTGCCTGCTCTGTGTGTGTCATTGAAATGCAAATTTATCTGCAGCCAAGGGACATTTGTACGACCCACGTTTTCCCACTCTGACCCACAGTTTGAAAACCCCTGTTATGACACACCAAGTTTGGTTTGAATATACTCCATTTTTGTGTGTACTTCATCCAATTCCTTCACATTTTATTTGTGAACGGTCTGACTAATCAACTTGAATACCATAGCCTGTTGCCAGCATGGTCTAAAGATAAACTGAGCCAATTTTGGTTTAAATCAGACAGACCATCTAAAAGGGCTGTCAAAAAAAGTTCGAATTTCGAATATTTGTCAAATTTAAAGTAAAATCCACATAATTTTTTTGTAGCCTCTCCTGTTAAAGCCGTTATACTGTGGTTTTCAGTATAAATATTTTGAAAAAAGAGAACATCAATGATGACATCAGGAGAAGAACTTGTTTACGTCAAAACTGAAATGAAGCCATTCAAACAGAATACATATTTATTGTATTTTCTATAGGGCCATATATCACCGTTGCACTCGTGTCTCACCCAAAAGAGCCACATTTTAAAAGCTGTGTAAAATTAATATAAGATCTTTATTTTTTTTTTACTCTCCATCCTATTGCATCTCATGTTTTTCAAATGAAAAATTTACCTTGTATGTGTTACAGAGAGAATAGAGGAAGTGTGTGGATCTAAATGCAGATCTTTATTCATGAGCATGGTCAGGAACAGGCATGGGACAAATAACAACAAACAGACATGAATGAGGCAAGCCAGTAATCCTAGGATAGGCGTGGGTCATCCATGAACAACTTTTGATACAAGGGGTAATCTGTAAACACAAGCAATAGTCCAGGCTGGAGCAAACAGTAGTGATGTTAAATTCAACATCAAAGCTTTGAAGCTAGTATTAAAAAAACACATTTCACATTAAATCACTGTATAGGAGCTTGAATCATTTTGAGAAAGCATGTGATCTATGACATTCGAAGCTTCATTTGCCTGAAAACCACCTGACAGCTTCAGTATCAGGTTCAAACAAAGTGAACTTCTGCGCCATTTCATTTTACATTATATAACATTATTGTCAGACTCTATTCCATGTTTTGCGTGTGTTCCTGCTCTCTGATTGTGTTCATTTCATCCCAGATTTTTCCCATATTTCATTTCCTTTGTCCCATGTGTGTCTCGATAGCTCCTTATCATCCCGTGTTTAAAAACCTGAGTCCTGTCAGTTAGCGTTGTCCAGTATTGTTTGTGTCTACTAATGTCTGCTATTCTCAATGCTCATAATCTTATTAATAATCTAATTATGAGCATTGAGAATAGCTGGATGGCTGAAACGTCTGCTTTTGCTCTAAATAAATGTTTGATTGTTTTTGTTAAAGACTTTGTCTAGTTTTTCAGAGTGCAAACCATCTACAGTCTCTTCTACAAAATAAAAGAGGACAACGTATATCTGAACCAAAACCAATATGACAAATACAAGCCTTTAGTTATTTTGCATAAAATTCTTAAAGGAACCATCATTTTTCTCAGAGAGAGAGTGCAGATCCTTGGAAATAGTCCATTTAAGTGTGTAGCTTTGCTTCTTTTCAATATGGTTGCCTCAGTACCTCAGTATTTATTTTTGTCTATAGATTGTAAAAATCAACTGTATCTGCACAAATGGTGTGGGAAATATGATGGATGATGATGCAGAAATTGCTGTTGTTGGGATCGGATGCAATTTTCCTGGAGGTAATTGTAAAGAATTTACTCTATTTCATTATTCCTTCGTGTCATGATTTGGATATATATGCATTGTATGTGTTCTCATCTGTTTTAGGCGAGGGTCTTGAAAACTTCTGGAGAGTCCTCCTTCATGGAGAAAACTGTGCAGTTCAGATACCAAATGACAGGTTTAATCTCTCTCAGTGGTATGATCCAAATGAGAGTAAAGCAGGAAAGACATACACAGCAAAGGCAGCACTTATTAATGGGTTAGACTTCAATTCATTTACCTTTATAAAAGAAATCAAAAGGGTTATACTCTCTTCTTTTTAATCATTATGCTCCTTAGTGTTCACATATTTTTGTAAAATAAATGTATTAATACATTAAAGACCAGAGGTTGAAATGCTTCATTTTGGGGATGACATGCTGAGCCCCATCTGTTTGGCCTCTGTTTGCATCAGTTCACTCTCCAAATACAATGAGCCCATCATTTAATTTTCTTCTTTGTAGATTGAATGAGTTTGACAACAAGTTCTTCGGCATCACTGATGCTGAATCGAACAATATGGACCCTCAGCACAAACTGTTGCTGCAGTGCACCTACAGGGCTCTTGAGGATGCTGGAATACCAATGGAGAAGGCCAGTGGAACGAGAACAGGAGTATTTTTGGGTAACATATTAAATAATTGATATATTCTTACTGTTATTGTCTGGGAGAAAATGTATGTGTGTGTTCAGTTTTTAATCTCAGTGGATTTCTGTATATGTACATTTGCAATCTGTGGTTAATATACTGTGCTATTGTTTACTTGATTTTTTAGGCCTAATGAACAGGGACTTTGAGCTGGCTAGTATAAGGACCAATCCAAAACACATTGACCACACCGTAGCCACTGGTGTCGCTATGAGCATAGCTGCCAACCGCATCTCTTACGTATTCAACTTCACTGGCCCCTCATTGTCCATTGACTGTGCCTGCTCCTCATCTCTTGTTGCCCTGCACTTCGCTTGTCAAGCCATAAAACAAGGTAGTCTTCACAAATATGTACTGTATGCAAAACGTCTTGGATACTATCATAACCCCCTGTAACATCCCACCAGCAGAGGGAGCCCATCGTCTGAATACTGACACGGCCTTACCTCCTCTGCTTCTGTACTCATTTCCTGTTTCTAGCACTTATTAGCAGGCCTAGCCTCTCAGACCATGCAAAGTATTGCCAGTGCATCTCCCTTACCAAGCATTTCTCATAGTTCTCTGTTTTCCTGTTCTGTTTATGACTCTGCCCGTTTGTTGACTACTGGTTCCTGGATTTGCCTTTTTGCCTTGACTGCCTCTTCTGACAGATGTTTATGCTTCGACCTCTTGTTTGTCTACTCACCTTTGCCTCTTGGATTATCCCTGTGTTTATCGGATCGGACTGCTATCTAACTACTGACCCCTTTCCTAAACTTACGTTATTGATTACTGCAAGTCCCTTCAATAAACTTCTGCTAATGGATTCTCACGCTGCCTCAGCACAGTCATTACACTGATAGAGCGAACAAAGATATTACGTCGACTGATATATGGGGTCTCACCTCTGAATTTTACAAAAATGGGCAATGAAATTGGTGAGTGGAATTTGCATCCTGAGCCACTTCCTTGGGCATACGGTTATATAAGCTGGTCGACATTCTTTACTCATTCATGTTTATGCTCAGGAGCCGAGACCATTAAGCTGGGGTAGTTCAAGGATGTTGCAGGAGTTGCAAAAGTTACCTATATTTTATCTTTCTGTCATTCACAGTCAATGTTCTGTTCATATTGGGTCTCTATCTAAAGTGCATCAGTCACTGAAGTGTGCTACAATTGTTGGTGATGTGGATGTTGCAAGTTTTTGTGTGCCGGTTGAAAACTGTCCCCTTCATTATTTGAGCAACTGGAAGAGGATATTTTCTTGTCCCCAATGGTCCCATCTAGCACAAAATCTCCTGTGCTCGGTGTAATATTAAGTATCCTATAAAGTAGTCATAGTATAAAGTAAACTGTCACACTTAATTTCCATAAAGGTATCTGTATTTTTACTGAAGTAAAAGTTAAAATAGCTCATTAGAAAAATACTTAGTATTAAAGTAACTGATATTAAAACTACTTAAGAATCAAAAAGTACAAGTTAATTTGATAAATAATGGCACAGCTGATTGTATTGATGGCAACCTAAGTGAGAGTCTGGAACAGCAGCAACACAACATTTACTTCATTTATATATGCATTATACAGAGACAAGATGAATAGAAAATGCCACCTAAGCTTTCTGAAGATAGTCAGTTCCCCTCAAAGATACAATCGAATGAAACCTCCACCCCCAATTCAATATTTTGATATTCTTCCAATATTTTGTGCAGCATCATGCATGAATAGTATCAGCATCTCTGGCCTCTGTTAATGTTTTGTTCATAGACTTTGTAATATTTCAAGAAAAATAACATTTTGGAAAATGACTGCAAGTTTGTTTGCAAGTTTAGAGATTAGCCGATATAAAGAAAAAAACAGCCGGTTCTGATCCGGTCAACTGGTGCATTTCTAATGGCCATATAGTGCATGTTTACTTAGAAAAACATGCTTTACTTATTATTCATCACTATTTTTTCACGACTACCCATCCCCTCTAAGACTATATTCTTGGATAGGTTGGGAGGGTTCTGTCACATCTTATCACACCCAACTTCACAATCATATTGCACATTATCACAATTTCAAAAATATTGTTCAAGCCTAAAAAAATGTACCTTGATAAAACACAGATTAAAACTTACATAATGTCTTTAATCGATTTTGTTTTTAGTTCAGATTTGTGAAATAAATCATTTATTACATAACACTTCTAATTATCTTCTTCATCTTCAACTGACTGTTTTGTTTGAAGCGTTCATCTGAAAGAACCGGTAAGGGTGATCTTTCTCTGTTTATCATGGCGACAACTAGCAAGCTTTCAGATGATGTGTGCATCCGTGTCGGCGTTATTTGACATCCAATGACACACGCGATCTTTGTGTCATTTGTTTGGGTGAAGAGCACGCATGCTATATCTTTGAGGAGGCAATCTGCGTGCATTGTGAGCGTTTTTTCAATGGAAAAAGCTCCGCTCTCGTTCGTCTCTCTTCTGAAAAAAAAAAAAAAAGGCAAGCCATCTGCTTCCCGCGGTTCAGAATCTGTCCTCTCTGAGGCGGGGAAGAAAATGAGCTCATGAGAATACAGGTGGATTTGTCTGAATGGTTTAAAGAGGGACTTTCCCTTTCGCGATCGTAAAAAAGAAAGAAAAAAAAGAAAAGGGGCGGCGGACGAGAGAGAGCCTTGGGAGGATGATGTTATATCTTTAACACTTTCTCATACTGAGGTTAGTGCTCTGCTGGGTTTTTACCCAGGAAAAGCAGGAGATATTTGAGAATGGTGTAGAAGCTGAGGCTGAGCCTTCTCAATTCTCCTGCCCTGTGTATGTAGAGCTGTTGGAGGTTACTGAGCGAAAATTACCTTTTGACCATAGCCCTCCAGCTCAGGTGAGCCTTTCATTTGTGCATGATCTCCATACAGAGATTAAAAAGAAATGAAAGATGCCGTTTTCTTCTCGCATCTATCGGTTTCGGCATTAAAGTAATCTGCTGAAATCGAGGTGTTGCACGAAAGCGGCTAGGAGGGAATGCCCCCTGTGGAAAGAGCTAAAAATTTTATAAGTAATTTATAAATTTTTATCTGTGAAATTTTTTTCTTTCTGCAGGGGAAACTTCCTCTCTTCATCTCCCTCCTTGCCATCTAAGCCCCTTCAGAAAATCATCTCACTTAAATGGCAAGGTATACGCAGTAGCAGGTAGGCTGTGGCTTTATTACACACAATGCTGGTGCTTCAAGCATATCAGACTGGTCTGCTAAGAGACCTGGATAGAGGCAGGGGCCTTTTTCTGATCAGGTAGCTGAGCTGTGCCGCACCACGGATCTCTCTCCGTGCTACCAAGCAAGCCGCCTCCGCCATGGGCAGGACTATGGCGGCCATGGTGGCAGCGGAGAGACATCTGTGGATGAACAGACATCGGGAGGAAAGAAAATGGTTTCTGCTCGATGCTCAGGTTTCACCTTCTGATCTTTTCTGTATTTCCGTTGAGACGGCGATAAGAGAAGTTCAGGGAAACGAAGGCGCGCTCTGCTGCTTTCAGATCCTTCGTTCCACGAAGGTCCAGGTCTGAGCCCAAACAACATAGGGGTCCTGGTCTGTCTCGATCTGAGGATCAAAGATGGGCACAGAAGGCTAGTGTCGCAACTCGCGCTCCTCCCCCACCTTCGGGCAGGGGTTAGAGGAATCGTGGGTCACGTGGAGGTAAGCAGAACCTAAGGGGTATGATCTAGACTAGGCAGAGTTCTCGTCCGAATCGGAGTGATACCGAGGTATCTACTCATTCCCTTTGGGGATTTTTAACACTCTGGAGTCTAAGAGGTTATCTGGAGAAAATAACCTCATAACGCGTATATGCGTTAATCGACTTCAGAGGGTTAACTTCTGCTTTTATCCTTCCCTTCCTAATTCCCCTGTAACCACCAGCTCTCCACCTGATCGAGGTTAGATGGAAACCTCTCGCATAACAGTCTCCTATGCTGGACCTATAATGTTTTTTTTTATGGTTCTATGTCCATAGCAACCAACCTGACTGATGGTCCAGACTAAAAGGAGGCGCCCCTTGAGCGGGGCTCCGGCGTAGGAGGGTGGGGGGGTAAATGTAACCCTCTCTGTATATACTTATGTGTATTTAATTGCTTGTGGTTACGTGTCTACTAATAAACTCTGTGAGTTTCCTTTGCAGTGCTCAGTCAAAGTGTTTACTAAACATTCGCCAGCAGCAGCCATCTGGCTTCATGTTCCAGTATTAGGCGGCTGAGATCACAGGTTTCTGAGGGAGCCTCCTTTATCATCAGGCCTGGCACAGCACTGCAGGGAATTTCATGGATGTCTGGCCAGGTCACCCCGAAGGGTCTCCTGGCCGCTTAGGTGTGCTGTCGCATCTACCGGGAAGTGGAGGTGGCAGTTACAGAAGTCTTCTTGTATATGCTGCCTCAGGTGATGCACACTGCCTCAGTGTGCACGTGAACACTTTGCGCACTTTCTAAAAATCCACAAGTGGTAAGTTTGCACGCAAGACTCTGCAAACTTTCTGAAATCTTGTACGATACCTTTTTTACGGGTTACGCGCTCCGCTTCATTCCCTTTCTTGAGATGATTAGACCTTGGTTCCTTGGGCTCCATTCAGCCAGTTTGTATTTGTTTATACACCTAAAGCATCGCTTCCCTCAACATGAGGGGCTATTTGGGTGATTCTCATGGTAATTTAGCAGCGCTCCCCTTTCTCTGTTCTCTGTTTTTTCCCCAGAGCGCTCCAGTATTGTTCCATAGATCGAGTTGATTACTCTCAATCATACTGTTTTGAGATTCAACATTCCATCTATGAGCTGCTCTATCAGAGTTCCACGAGAGCCCGTCCCTTAGAACAGTATTTGAAAATCCATGCTATAGTAAGTGCACGTGTAGTCTTTGCACACTTTCTGAAATCCACACTGTGGTAAGTTCGCACGCTAGTATTCTGTTCTTTCTTTAATCCTATATGGTGAGGGCTTTGCGCGGTTGCTTCGTGCTCTTTCTTGAGATGGTAAAAGCCCCGTTCATCTTGGGCGCCACTCCACCTATGTATCCTCGGATACCTATCTAAACAGGATGTTGCTACTAGAGAACTGTTGTGACAGCTCTTTCAGCAAGCTTATGTGTAAGCTAGCGGTAGCCCCTGTGTGACAGGCAGGACTTGGTACAAATGCTAGGTTCTTAGCCGTATCCCTTTAAAGGAATCTTTCCTGATTCCAAGCCTTCAGCTCTACCCTGGGCCGAGGCCCTAACAATTAAGTTGGGTATGTAGCTCAGCCCTCAAGGGGTACTGTCACAAACAGCCGTCTAAAAGTCCCAGGGGAACTCCCATGGAAATGGTAAAGTTGGTACTTAATGCTCGCCATGATTCTGGCCTGCATTCCCCTCAGCATGGAGGCATGGGTACGCTGTTCCCCAGTTCGAAGTTCCCTCGAAAGGGAATGGTCTCAGGTTACGTATGTAACCATAGTTCCCTGAGTAGGGAACGAGACACTGCGTCCTCTAGCTCTCTGCCATGCTTCGGACGCAAGCTTCAGACGAAGAAGATAATGACGTGCTCTCCCGTGCTGATTTATAGTCTCACCGGTAGTGACGCCGGAGGCTGTGGCCGGCCAACAAGTGGGTGTTTTTTCATTGTATGTTTCAGACACTGGTCACCATCTAAGTACCCATAATAACCCATCAAAGTGCACACACACTAGTGAACTCACACACCCAAGAAGTGGTTGTAGTGGCAGCTTCTCCTGTCATCTCTTTTTGGAAATGTAAAGTCTGGACTGGTCTGGTACGGTCTTCTGCTAACTAACTCTGTCCTTATCGCATCACAGAGGGCTGGCCAGTCAGCAGGATCTATAGGTGCTCCCTGGAAATCAGGAATTGCAGATGGTGAGGTGTATGCAGGCGGCAGTGTAGTAGCAGAGCTTGTTGTGTTTGTTGTTCCTTCACTTAAAGGCAAATGCATACATGCAAAATTGATGTTAAAGCTTTAATAGGGATACACAATGTCCAGCAAATATGCAATAACAAATTAGTACTCTTCATTTTATCCATATCCATCAAATGTTCTTATTTTGTTTGTGCTGTTTTCTGAGATTCGTCAATGGTCTTATAAGTTATAATACAACAGGTGGTAAATATATAAAAAATATACATAATTACTATGCGGTGCTTAAGCTATATATTACTATACTATAGACCAGCATATATATTATAATAGACCAGTAGTGTTTGAGATTAATTAATGAGGAATGTCAATGTTTACTTGGAAACAAGTCACTGAAGTTTTAAATTGTGGTTGAATAAACGGTATTCAAGGGTCTTACTTGCTTCAGGCTGAGTATCCCTGGTCTCAGTGGTCTGTGTTTCACTGAGGCCTGGAATACTAGATGTGGCCCCTTCACCTGCAAAAGCCAGATCAGTGGTGTTAAATTAAATTAGTGAAAATTACTTAAACTGTGGTTGAAATTAGATTCGTAGGGATGCAATGTTATTGTGATTTCCATGTTTTCATTATCTTCTAGTACATATTGTCAGATGGTTGTAAGCTTAAATTAGTTATTTCAAATGACTAACTTCCTTCAGGCTGTGTGTCCCTGGTCTCAGTCGCGTGTCTTTCACTGGTGCCCTGAGTGCTTGATGTGGTTCTGGGTGTATACAAGCATATTGTATAACCAGACAAGCAGTGAGTGAAATGATGATTGTGGTTGAACTTCTTAAAGAAAACAAGCTATTGTATTTTAATACATGCTAACCTTTTTCTGTTGTACTTTAAAGTATGGATGTGGCTTGAATAAATACTATTAAATAGACTCACTTGATGCAGGCTGTGTGTTCCTGGTCCCTGGAGTACCACTACTGGATGTCCCTACTCTTGCAGCTGTATGTATTTAAACACAGAGTTCATAAATGCTGTTCGTTAAATAATTGCATTTGGTCATTTCTATCATCCTGTCATATAGTTGCATTGTAATAATTGCTAATAATAATAATAACAAAAACAGAAACAAAAGTACTAGTTGTATTTACAAAGTTCAGAGAGTGGTTACTGTGTGTGTATGAGCCTGCTAGGTGTAATGAATGTAGAGTAGAGAGCAACTGTACTTTCCATAACTAGCATGCATACGTTATCCGAAATACGGGTCTTTTGACATTTAAATCCATGTAGGTTATCAGTGAAGTTACGTTTGCTAGTAATGTGTAGCAAACTTATTAATTAATAAGGAGCCCACGCCGTGCCCCCAACATATTTGTCGCCCTATGCAACCGCTATGTTCGCTATGTTCGCCAATAGCCAATAGCATTTGTAATGTCTGGCTCTCTGTGTTTCACTCAACAGGAGACTGTGAAATGGCCGTGTGTGGGGGTGTAAGCTGTATTTTGGAACCAGTTATATTTGTGTCACTCTCCAAGGCAAAAATGATCTCCTCTGATGGCACCAGTAAACCTTTCAGCAGCAAAGCAGATGGATATGGGAGAGGTGAAGGCTGTGGGATTATTCTTCTAAAGCCTTTGAAAAAAGTAAACAAAAAGATTGTATTACATAAACACATCATCATCACAACAATGCAACATACAAAAAAAGTACTAAAATCAAGAAACATAAGTTGTCTATATTTTGACAGGCACTCAAGGACCATGATCACATTTGGGGCATCATTTGCAAAACTGCTGTAAATCAGGATGGCCACAGTGTTAGTCCAATAACCAAACCATCCATGGTACAACAGGAGGAGCTGCTTAAAAAAATCTACTCAACAGAGACTGATCTGACTAATGTCCAGTACATAGAAGCTCATGGGACTGGGACTCCAGTTGGAGATCCAGTAGAGGCAGGTAGCATCTCAAAAGTCATTGCCAAAGCAAGACCTAAAAAGTCAGGGCCACTCATCATTGGTTCTGTTAAGAGCAATATTGGACACACAGAATCTGCCGCAGGTGTTGCAGGACTCATAAAGGTTCTCTTGATGATGGAGCACGAAACTATTGTGCCATCATTGTTCTACTCTATGGAAAACTCCAGCATAGACATTGAATCTCTCAACATAAAAGTCCCTACCACAGCAGAAAAATGGATGAGAGAAGGCGGGAGGTTTGCAGGAATCAATAACTTTGGTTTTGGTGGAACCAATGCACATGCAGTTGTCAGACAATATGTGCAGTCAAAAAAGCCAAAAGCTCAGCTGATCAGCAAATCCCATCAGTATTTTGTCGTCTCTGCAGCCTCTGAAAAATCTATAAAAAATATCATTAAAGATACAGCAGAACAAATCAGAGCAGGTAAAATATCAAATCTGCAGGCTTTATTGTACACATCTGCATGTAGAAGAAGTCATTTGAAAAACAAATACAGGAAAATGTTTCAAACAGCATCATTAACAGAACTGCAAGAGAAACTTAATGCTTCTGTACAGAAAAAGCTTGTACCATCAAAGACAGACTCCAAGCTAGTTTTTGTGTTTTGTGGCAACGGTGTTACATATCATGGTATGTGCAAGCAGCTCCTAAAACAAGAGCCAGTTTTCAGAGAGGAAATCATTAAGATTGAAAGTCTTTTGAAAAGCTATAGAAGTCTGAATCTGATAGAGATGCTGGAAAGTGAATCTGAGAAAAGTACAGATCCATCTGATCCAAAGATTGTCCAGCCTCTTCTGTTTGCTGTTCAGGTTGCTATTGTCAAACTTCTGAAACATTGGGGCATCAGTCCTGATACTGTTTTGGGGCACTCTATTGGAGAAGTTGCTGCAGCTCATTGTTCTGGTTTGTTGTCACTTGAAGACTCGGTGAAAATCATCCACTATCGCAGTTCTTTGCAAAGCACTGTGACAGGAGGGAAAATGCTCATAGTCAGTAATATGGCTGTTTCTGAAGTCTTGAAAATTCTTCCTTCTTATTCAGGAAGGGTTTGCCTGGCTGCTTATAACAGCCCTCAGTCGTGTACCCTCTCAGGAGATGCAGATGACATCGACAGGTTGCATCAGAATTTGAGCATCTCAGCCAGAGGAACTGAATTGTTCCTTCGCATTTTGGATGTACCTGCTGCATATCACAGTCACAAGATGGATCCCATTGAGTCCAAAGTAAAAGAAAGTATAGGCTCATTGCAGGCACATAACTTGGAGACAGAACTGTTTTCCACAGTGACAGGTGTAAGTTTGTGTTCCTCAGATTTTATTACTGGTGAATATTGGGCAAGGAATATCAGAGAGCCAGTTGAATTTGAACAAGCTGTGAAGTCTGCAGCTAAAAACAAAAAGAATGTGATATTTGTTGAAATTGGTCCAAGAAGATCTTTGCAGAGGTACATCAATGAGACTCTCGGAAATGATTTCACTGTGATTCCCTCAGTGCAACCTGATAAAGATCACGAGACAATGCTTGCTGTTGTTTCAAAATTGTTTGAGTTTGGGATCACAGTGGACTGGGAAATGTTATACAAAGGTTTTGAGACTGAACCAATTCCCTACCCACGATACCAGTTTGATGATGTGAAGAGTGATGTCTTCGCTTCACGCTTGCAGTCCAATGGTCCTACTAGCAACCATCCAGTAGTTACACAAATTGGCACAGGCAGTTCAATGTTCAGCTGTGATTTATCCTCTGAATCAGTGGCCTTCCTGCAGGACCACAAGCACAATGGAGTTGCCATCATTCCTGGCGCATTCTATGCAGAGCTGGGTTTAGCAGCTTACATGGTATATGCGAAACCTAAGGTTCCAATAAGTTCCCTGCAGCTCAGCGTAACATTCCAGAGTCCATTCGTTTTAACCCAGAAGGCCCCAGAAATAAATATACAGTTGGATCATACAGATCATTTGGATGATAACAAATGTAGCTTCAAAATACAGTCTACTTCTGCAGTATATGCATTTGGCACAGTAGAAACAAAACCAGGTAGAATGCCTGAAGAACAGTTAATTTCATTAGATTGTATTTACAAAAGGTGCACATTCCATGTGACTACTGAAGAACTCTACAAACATCTAAGTCAAACAGGATTTGAATATGGGTCTGTCTTCAGAAATAAGGCAGATATTTTTTGTGGAGAAGAATTTAGAGAGGTTATATCTGTTGTGAAGGTCCCAAAGGAATTACTGCCTCAATTACATGACTATCACGTTCACCCTGTGGTCTTGGATTACGTCATGCAAATTGTACCTATAACTATAGGGCATGATATATCATCAAGACCTCAATTTCCTGCACAAATTGGAAGCCTGACTGTATTTGAACCATTGCAAGAGGAGATGGTTGTATATCTGAGAGCAGTACATGTGGGAGAAGATGATTTTGACATTTGTGGCTGCTTAGCCAACAAACAGGGTAGGGTGTTGGTTGAACTCAGCTATGTGAAGATCAAAATGCTAGGAAGTCGTTCCCAAGTAGTCAAAGAGTACTTCTTCCATAACAATCTCAGTATCATCTCTGAAGTTGCTCAATTTGATACACATATTAAGGCACTGGTATTTTCGGACCAGTTAGGAATTTCTGAAGCTTTGCAACAGTACTTGGATCCAAAATCTAGATACGTGTCCCCTTCAAAAGCTAACATACTGTTAGAAGATGGAGTTGAACTCCTTCTGTCAAAACTGAAAATTTCAAGTGTAAAGAAAAATTTCCAGGAAATTTTGTTCATTTGGAGTGATGCAGATTTAACCTCTCTCGAATCAGAGAAGGTCTTGGACGGCATGGCAGGGTGTTGTGAGGTTTTCCGAAAAATTGTCGGCTATCTCAAGACACTTCATTTTCCAGGTGATATCAGAGTAATAACCTATAGGTGCTCTGAGACCTTAGTGGACTCCATCAACCCTGGATTTGTTCTATCAGGCATGACAAGAGCATGTGCAGCTGAGTTGCCAGAGCTTTCCTTCCAGCTGATTGACATGGGCTCTGCCTCTTTTGAGGACATCAGAGCTTTGATTCAAGTCCTTAGGTCTTACCCCTGTCACAAATATCCAGAGCTAGTTGTGAAGGAAGGCATAATTCTCAAACCTGAAATCACCCACACACCATTGCCAACCTTGGCAGTCTCTTCAACAAATGTCCACATGTTGCATGATCAAGTCTTTATGTTGCAAACATCTGACCCATATATAATGACAAATCTGTCAGCAACACAAGTTGATAATTTAATTGAACTTAAACAAGGAAAAAACATTGAGCTACACCTCAGAAAAATCTGCATTCATTCATCAGACTACTTTCCAGTCAGCATTTCTGATCTGAATTATGGTCAGACATTGTACTGGAACAAGCACACAAATGAAAACCATAAGCTCTTAGCCCTCGACTTCAGTGGCACTGTCACAGCAGTGGGCAAAGATGTCAGTAAATTTAAAGTTGGTGATCACGTTGTGTGTTGTTACCCTGTGGCTGCCACCACTAAAGTAGTTCTCCCAGCAGCTGTTTGCTGTAAAGCTAAAAGGCTTTCATTCCTGAATGAAATTCCTTGTGTCTCTTATATGGTCTTAGCTTGGGAGATCTTGCATAAGGCTTTACCCAGAGCTAAACAGCCAAGGAAACTGGGTATTTTCTCCACTGTCCCTGACTCAGCTTTGATGACTGTTTTAATTGCTATTGCAAACAGATTAGGTTGGACTGTCAGAGTGAGCACACAGGCTGATCAGATGTTTTGTGATTTTAGTGAGGTTGTGGGAGCTGTCTTTCTTCCTCCTTATAATGTAAAAACTGCTCAAATAGCTAGCAGCGTTAAAGGCATCAAAGACATTGTGTTTGTCTGTGACAACCAGACAGATTTTCCATTTAATTCAACAACATTTAGAGGTACAAATGAGGAAGTCTACTGCCATGTACTCTACATGTCCCAAATAATGCAGAAATCTTCTCTGCAAACCCAAATGCCACAAATTTACCGTTGGCTGATATCTATGGATTTGGGCAGGAAGTCGTTGTCTTTGGATGCAACAGCTGTTCAAAGAGTAAAATCTCAAGATGTTGATCTTTTGTCTGTAAAAGAATCTGAATCATACTTCAGATGCCAGATCGTACCCATAATAGTCCTGAACAGTGCTGCCAAACACCAGCTGTCTGACATTCCAGTGATGCCTAAGCACGGTTTATTCCAGAAAGATTCAGTATATATTGTCACAGGTGGTCTAACGGGATTGGGCTTTGAGACAGTAAAGTTCATTGCTCAGAAAGGAGGAGGAAAAATTGTTATCCTGTCTAGAAGTAATCCAAACTCTGCGATGCAACAAGAGATAAGTCAAGTCAGTAGCCAATGGGATTCAGTCATTAAATCTCTGCCATGTGATGTTTCAATATCTGAGCAGGTGAACCAGATGATGGTTAATATTGGAAAACTATTTCCATCCAGTCCCATTAAAGGGGTATTCCACAGTGCGGTTGTCCTGCACGATGGGCTGATTGAACGTCTTGACAGATCTCTTTATGAGAAAGTCATGAGGCCAAAGGTGAATGGAGTTATTAACCTTCATCGTTCAACCTTGCAATGCAATCTGGATTACTTTGTTTGTTATTCTTCCATCTCTGCCTTCATTGGCAATCCCTCACAAACAAATTACGCTGCGGCTAATACTTTCATGGATACTTTCTGTCAGTACCGCAGAAACATTGGGCTTTCTGGACAGTCCATTAATTGGGGGGCTTTGAATCTCGGCCTTCTTCTGAACAAAGTCCATTTCCAAAGATTTCTGGAGGCAAAGGGAATCATGCTTTTGGAGATTCCAGAAATCCATGAAAGTCTTGAGCAGTGCCTTTTGATCAACAAGCCTCAACAGGTTGTATGCAGGTTTGATTTTAATAAAAGCTGGAATAACATCCTAAGTCAGAACAAATCACTGAGTGTACGCTTGTACAAAATAGCACAGGAAGCCATCATTAAAACTGGAGTGATCACGTCTAGACCTGAGCAACCCATGACATCCTCCTCACCACGTGATTATCTGCAGCTCATGATTAGCGAAACAGCTGGTGTTGAGATGGATGAGTTGAATGATGATGTTAAACTTTTCGATTTGGGGATTGACTCAATGTTAGCCATGACTCTGCAGAATGTTCTCTTTGCTGATAGAGGTGTGAATGTCCCTCTAGTGACTCTGCTGGATCCGAATAGCACATTGTTAACGATCATCAAAATCCTGGAGCAAAATTGTGTAGAAGAATATCAGAATGACGATGAGAGCAATTCCACATACTTATAAAGTTGATTTGTATTTCTCCACAGAAGTCCTGCATCCTCTGTATTAACAGGACATATAATTATGATCAGTTAGATTTTGCAGAATATTCTGACTGTAGACTTAATTTTTTTATCATGATTTTACACTGTAAAATGTGATAGCTTGGAATTGTTACCATAGGGAGATTTTTTTAAAGTCTGATTTAAACCCATATTTGTGAAAATTTGACCACAAAACCAGTCATCATTTTTTTTTAAATTGAATTGTATACATTATCCAAAAAGTTGAATAAATAAGCTTTCTATTGATTTATGGTTTGTTAGGATGGGACAATATTTAGCCAATATACAACTATTGAAAACCTGGAATCTGAGAAAAAAAGCTGTCCAAATAAAGTTCTTAGCAAAGGAAATTACAAATCAAAAATTACATTTTTGATATATTTACAGTAGAAAATGTATTAAATATCTTCATGGAATATGATCTTTAATTAATATCCTAATGATTTTTGGCATTAAAGAAAAATCAATAATTTTGATTCATACAATGTATCTTTGGCAATTGCTTCAAATATACCCATGCTCCTTATGACTGGTTTTGTGGTCCAGGGACACATTTATTGGTGCGACATTTTTAGGGGGGTTGATTTAGTGATGTTAAATTATAACTTTGACTTGAATTTATATTTAAAAAAATTTTCAGTGCAGTTTGTTTTGTTCATTATATCAGACTACGTAGGTATAAACTACAAACACATATTCAGCATTTCTTTTCATTTTCATTTTCAAGTTTCCTGTATCTATTTTCATGTACTTGCAACAAAGTCTGAACAAGTGGCACCTGCTGACATGCATATTGTTTTTTTAATTGGGATTTTGAGAATTTTTTTTCTCACTAAAGTTATCATGCAAAAGATAACAACATACAAAATTAAGATTATATTACCTTAAGTAATACCTAAAGTAATTTTAATTAATTAAAGTATCTAATAGAATCAGTATGTGTTGTAGTATTTCCAAAATACATTATTGTTTATATTCAGAATTTTATTTTAAATATTATATTCAATGATTAAAATAAGAAATGGTAAAATGTGTATGTTGATTTATTAATCAGTGCTTGCTTTGCTAACTTTTGGTAAAAACTATTATCATAATTCTATATTTTACAAAGCAAATTTTGAATTGAAATACTGATATGGTACGATAGCTTATCAGTAAAATTATAATGAAAGAAATAAAGACATTAGTCATTTGCCTACTTCAACTTTGCAAGATACATTTGAGGACAAGGTGGTTTACATGATAGGCCTTATATGTGTGTGTGTATATATATATATATATATATAAAATTTGTTTATGCATTTAGCAGACGCTTTTATCCAAAGCAACTTACAATGCATTCAGGCTATACATTTTTACCTATCGTGTGTGTGTGTGTGTGTGTGTGTGTGTGTGTGTGTGTGTGTGTGTTGAAGCGGCCGTTAGGATGTTTTCTTTTGGAATTTCTTAGGCAAAATTATTATAGATTTAAACCATCTTCTGACTTTTCGCTTCCTAGGAAATAAATTAATTCACTCTTAGAAAAACCAGTCAATAGAAACACTGAATTTTAAAATGACTTACCATAAACTGTCTTTCTTTGCCTCTGAAAAAGCTGAGAAGAAAATGGTTCCTTCTCGCTCAAATGTTGTTTACTCCCAGGTGTCCGGCGCATGCACATGAAAATAAAGTTTCTGAAGTCCAGTAAACTATCTATTAGTAGAATCAGCTAATGTTTTTATTTTATATCAATCCATTGCCACCATGCCACTAGTTTAATCAACCTTAAACAAAAATATTGTGTTATCTGAACAATAGTCAATAATGATATGTAATTTGTGGAAATAATTTTTGCAGTGCACTTTTATCCACCTTTTTCTTTCTGTAAGACTGGGTAAATTTTATGGGTGTGGCTTCCAGTCTCATCCGTGTCCAGCTATTTTTAGCTGTACAAAATAGCTTGTTTTGCTGCTTGATATTGCAAATTAGTTTGTCTTGCAATATTATTGTAATGTATTATCTTTAATTATGAGCTCAATGGTTTGTAGTGCAAACCATTTTAATGTTTACGGAACACTTTTATTTTTCTTATTAGTTACTATAGTGGATAATGAACCAGAAGTTTCACCCATAGGCTTACTTCCACTTTAAGAAAAAAAAAATGGATTAACTTTTCATACACAGTAGTAATGTCATATTTCGTTATATTCTTTATTATTTTAGAGATTAATTTATTATAAGTCTGTTTGAATCCATTCAAAACTGAAAATTAAGTGGTATTTACATGGGAATTTTTAAGCAGTTGATTTTCCAGGCCATCATCTTGGTCCAAACAAAGTTCCAGGTTCAGCAAACTCGACACCCTCCCCCCTCTTCTTCATCATCATCATCACTCTCCTACTCCCATCTGACTTGGCCATCAGATCATTTTGGGGTGTTGAACGACTCTGTCTACTCTTTGATTATTATTCAAGTGTTTAAAAAAAGACTGCAACAAGTTGGAATAAAATGTTTTTTGTTTACAAGCATATTCTCTGTTCTTTCTTTTGATGTTTTGCATGTTCATATAACAAAATACAGTCCCTCCAGGATTTCGCAGAACTTTTTTCATACTTTTGCGGTATAAAATTACTATTTTTCTGTGGTTTTTCTCAAAATTTGCAGCGATTTTTGCAGCGAATATATAATCACAGACAATGTTCTCCTAACACTTTTCTGACTTCGAGAACCACTGCAGGTCTCCAGACTAAAGTTTGACAACACCAGCACCAGTGCCATTAAGTTCTACAGAAGGTGGCACCAGTGAAGCACTAACCCTAATGGCGCATGTATATCTCGAAGATATCTATTTAATGTTTGCATTTACATATGCAAGGATGCTTGTTCATCTGCAGTACAGTCATGGCCTAGTGGTTAGTGAGTTTGACTCCTTTCATTATTTATTACAATTGTGGAGTTTGCTTGATTTTTCGATAAATTCAACGATTGCATAATCACAAAATCCAGGAGGGTCTGAAAAAATATACAATTTAATTTTTAAATAGGGACATAGTATGTATTACTTAGAAAAAACCTTACTATTGTACTTTCAGTATAAAACTAATAAACTAGCTGTTTACTGAGACTATTCTTCAAAGTATATTAAAAATGCAAGTACAAGTATTTAATTAGTAAACTATCAGTATACCTATAAGTTCACTTTTAGTATAATTGCAGTACAAGCGAAAAACTTTGTAACTAGTTGTGTACCCAAAGTTTACTACTGTTATAAAGTATACTCAAAAGTATATTTTTATATAATAGAAAGTGGGCCAATTTAGTCCCAAGGAGTATTGAAATAGTACACTTACACGTATACTACTAGTACACTGATATTTGTACATTTACTCCATTTACATTTTCATTTATTCATTTAGCAGATGCTTTTATCCAAAGCGACTTACAGATGAGGACAGTGGAAGCAATCAAAAACAACAAAAAGAGCAATGATATATAAGTGCAATAACAAGTCTCAGTTAGCTTAACACAGTACACGTAGCATGGGATTTTAAATAATATCATAAATAAAAAGAAAACAGAATAAAAAAAGAATAGAGCAAGCTAGTATTAGAGGACTTTATACACACACACACATACAATTGCATAATAAATGAAAAGAAAATAGAATACAAAAAGATTAGAAAGGTAGTTTGATTTTTGTTAGATAAGAATAAGAATTAGATAAGAATAGAATTATAATATTGAGTGTTAAAGTTAGAGAGTCAAATAAAGATGGAAGAGATGTGTTTTAAGGCGATTCTTGAAGATGGCTAAGGACTCAGCTGCTCGGATTGAGTTGGGGAGTTCATTCCACCAGAAGGGAACATTTCATTTAAAAGTCCATAAAAGTGACTTTGTGCTTCTTTGTGATGGCACAATCAAGCGACATTCACTTGCAGAATATCAATGCCTTGAATTTTATGCGAGCAGCTATTGGAAGCCAGTGCAAATTGATAAACAGAGGTGTGACGTGTATTCATTTTGGCTCATTAAAAATTAATCTTGCTGTCGCGTTCTGAAATAATTGTAAAGGTTTGATAGAATTGGCTGGAAGACCTGCCAACAGGGCATTGCAATAGTCCAGCCTGGACAGAACGAGATTTTTTTGAGAATATTCAAAATCCAGTGAGTTGTGTAGCATGTTTCGAAAGAAAGGGCTTGATCTTATTGATGTTGAATAAAGCAAATCTGCAGGAAGAAGTGATCTGACGTGTGCAGTGAAGTAACCAGAACATGATCAGTAGAGCAGTTTTGTGTATAAATAAGGTCCAGTTGGTTCCCTGATTTGTGAGTAGCAGAAGTTGACACTAGGTTGAGATCAAAAGAGGCAAGCAGAGAGTGGAAATCAGCAAACAGAGGTTTATCTAGATGGATGTTGAAATCTCCAAGCATACCTAGGGGAGTACCATTCTCAGAAAAGGTTGAGAGCAACACATCTAATTCATCCAAAAAGTTACCCAGTGGTCCTGGGTGTCTATAGACAACTAAAAAATGTATTGTAAGAGGGTAGGTAACAGTAACTGAATGAGATTCAAAGGAGCTGTTGACCCAAAGATGGTAAAGGATTAAATTTCCAATCATTAGAGATGAGCAGACCAGTACCTCCACCTCTTCCAGTCAAACGGGGAGAGTGGGAAAATGAGAAATTATTGGAGAGTGCTGCAGGTGTAGCAGTGTCCTCTGGTTTGATCCAGGTCTCTGTTAGGGCCATGAGATTAAGCTTTGAATGACTAATAATAGAAGTAATGAAATCGGTTTTGTTTACAGCAGACTGGCAATTCCAGAGACCAATAGGAAAAGAAAGTGTATTAGTAGATATAGGCAAAGTGTGCAGGTTGTTAAGATTGCGCTGTCTACATTGTGTGTTGCATGGTTTACGAGTGGTAATGATAGTAGGGATCTGGAAAAACATAGTAAGATTTAGTTATAAACAAAAAACAACTGAAACAGAAATGAAACAAGGAGAAAGAAAAAGAGATTAATCAAAACAATAATTATAATGCTCAATAAAGTCTTCTTTAAAAAAAAATTATCTTTACTTAAGTATACTTAATAAAATAAACTTTAAGTACACTACTTTTTAGTAAGAGGTAGTAGAACTGTTTGTGTTCCACAGCAACCACAGGTTGCTACTACAGTTGGGCTAACTGTTGATAAATGACCAGACATGTGTAAGGTCCGCCCACTGGTCCAATGACGGTAGCCAATGATCCGGTAGAAGGATTCTTGCGCGTTGCTGTCTTTCCTTTCATATAACGCAATGATATCAGATTAAATACATTTTTCTTTACATGTTTACCTCTTTTATTCATCTGACTCCAAAAATGAAAAGGGTTAGAAGAGATGTTTGATATATATTAAATTTAGGTGTATGTTTGACAATCCTGTTTTACTTTCACATTTCTTTTTACTCGTTCATTAGGAATCTATGTCGCTCAGGGTGCCCCACGACGGCCGTTCTTGTACGTGCCCCACGATCACAATCTCGCCAGTCTCAACAGTAGTCAGAGGTTATGACTAATACTATTTAATAGGTTACCTATACTTACCATGTTCTAAATAGTATTTCCGTTTAGTTCCCCTCAGCTACCCATGTACAACTTAGTTAAAGCTCAAAACAATAATCAGCGGTTCTGCTAGTACTGTCTGTCTAGTCCCCCCCCGACAGTCATATAACTCGTACAACTTGATCAAAGCTCCAACAATAATCAGCGGTTTATGCTAGCACTATCTGTCTAGCCCCCGACAATTATATAACTCCGTACAACTTAATTAAAGCTGAGACAATAACCAGCGGTTATGACCAATACTTTTACTGGTCCCCCATAGTTAATGCAACTGAGTACAACTTAACTAAAGCCAAGCGGTCTAGCCAGAAATCTAAAACCTCACCTGATGTGCCCTATGCTCCATCTAGTCTGAGTTCTAGTATGCACTTAACCCTGGACGCAGATTTGCGGAAACATAGCCTTCACTTAATCTACTTGAGAAAATAATTTCAGGACAACCAGAATAAAATCAAACATAACAATTTATTAATCAGGTAATCAAAGTAATAATTCAAAATCCAATTCAAACAATATAAAAAACACTAATCAATCACAAATAAACATTCAATAATACTGAGATGAGAGAATGTAAAAGTTACCTGATAATTCAGAGCTACGCACAGCAATTATGCGGGATATCTGTTTACAGATTCCCTGAGCTCTTTGTCACCTTCCCTTATATCTCCAGCAGGACCCCAGAATTGCCAAATGGTATTTATTGCAGGGGTTTAGCATATTACCCTTTGAAGATTGGTTTCCTTGGTTTCTATGGGAGGCTGTATTTACATACTGGAGGTAATTTGTGTGAAAAACCTGGGAGTAGTCTGTTTATAATGTTTGTGGTTACCTGTTCTATTGTTAAGAGAATGAGACCCCTTTTACCAGACACACAGAGACCTTTTTGTAAAAACATGAGACACGAATTATTGCATTGTTATAAACTCTGAGTTTCAGTGTTTCCTGTTAGGAGGGAGTGGGCAAAAGGAGTGAAATGTTTATGCATATGGTGTGGGCCATTTGTCTGTCCCTCTCAGTTGGGTGTGTTGCTTCAGACTTGCGAGACAGGATCTAGGTGTTGGTTCTCATGAAAGTTCCCTGTTGTGATGTTTTATCTGATCCAGTCAAAACGGCATCAATAACCTTACAGTTAAATCTCCCTTTGGCCCCGTGGGCTATTCAGAGATTCCTGCGGGGACACAACTGTTTGACTTTGGCTGGATGCTTTCTGTCAGACTTTCTGTAGTGCTGGTACCTGTAATGGGCTGAGGACCATAGCCATGTTGGTTGATGTCTTTAGAGCTCTGATGAGATATCTGAAATAACAACATTGAAACAGTGTGAAAGTGAAGATGAGGGCACTGCCGACGGCACACCCCCGAAGTATCCAGTCCCACCACGTGTAAGCACTCAGGGCTGAACGGGTAGAAGAGCTGGACAGGATGTTTGCAGTCTTTTGAGCCAGGTTCGCCTCTACCTGCGCCTGTGAGAGATGATATTCAGTCTGTGTGATGATTCTTTGCACCAAGTCCATCGTGTCAACTAGGGCCTGTGTTCCTTGTTCATAGAAGGTGTCATCCCACCATGGGGAAACTTCTGCATCCAGTGGCATCCTTCCAAGGATGTTAATCTGGCCCATTGAGAAGTCCTCAGTTGCTTCTAAACAAAACGAGTGGTTAGCAGGACAAGTCAGTCCTCCATATGTGAAAGAATTCATCTCACTGACGACGCACCACTGTGTGTGAGATACCTGAATAGCATCAGAATGACCATGCAATGATTGAACATTTACAAGTTTGCTGTCATTGGAGGAAAAAGGCTGTAACGTGTTACATGTACAGACAACATAGTTATGGGTCTCATGACAACACGTGCGACTGGTAAACAAGGTCTCAATACCCTTTAAGGTCATGTATCCTGTAAGGTGGTCCCATTTAATTACTTGGTCTTTCACTACCATGCCAATTGATCGAATAGTGGTAGAATTTGGATAAACTTGGTCTGGGTGTATCAAAGGAAAAGTGACAAAAAATCCAAGGCATCCATTACATTCATTTCCAGTGTACATCATAATAGTTGATAATAATTCAGAATATTTCACATTTTTCATTTTTTCTGATGAAAGCCACCTATGTAGATCCAGAATTTCAATCAAGTCACTTAAAACATGTCTAGGTGTTTTGTGAAGGCGAAGATCTAGGATTTCTTGCCTTGCAGTAGAAAATAAATCTCGAGCATATGATCTGCAGGCTAAGCCACGTTCGATGGTACGGGTCTGATTGAATAATGTATGGCTGATCGCAAGAAGCGCCTGCGCTTCGGATCTTACCGCTTTTATGATGTTTTCATTGCTATTGGTGAGATGTTGGAGCCCAGTGGCCATCTGGTCTGCCAACCATGTAGAGAACTGAGATTGTTGGTTTATTTTGTATGTGTTAGTTGCTGAATTGATTGAGCCAAATAAACCTGCTATATTGCCTAGTAGGTCTCGTTTTGATCGAGCAGGTGCGATTTGGGCCGCAAGTCTGCCTTTGTAATCAGAGATTAAATCATCGATCTGTGACTGTAGCCATGCATAGGTTTCATCATCATCATTACAGTATTCTGTGTAAGCAAAGAGAACATTTGAAATATTGTAAGTTACATGCGTCATTACTAAATTTACATCATGTAGTAATGTCTTATTTACATTTCCTCTAATCAGTCCACCAGGAGGAATTGGGTGCAATGATGGGCATTGTTTGGGCCTAGTGTAGCCACAAGTGGTTAAATTAAAACAATGATGGACAGTCCATGAACAGTTATGTGGGCTGGTGAAATAGTCTATGCTAAATTCACATTTTCCCACACAATAAGTTCCTTCCTTTCGGTTGGTCCACACAAAGGTTTTTGGTTTTTGCTCGTCTGGTTTAAGTGAGGTAAGGTTGTAAATTGATTCTGTGAACCTTAGGTGTGTAGTATTGTGTGTTTCAGTGTGTGTGCACCTATATGTAAAAGGTTGCAAATTTCCTATAAAATAGCATAATTTTGGATCACTCCCATTGTTGTTTTTCTCATGTAATGTGTTCATGATCCCTGGATCAGTTTTAAGTTGATACCAGGCAGTGATATTATGTGTAAATTTTGGTGCATGCGTGTATCCTGAAATGCTTTCTGTCGGTGGGTGTGTGCTACCTGAGTTGCAACAAATTTTTGGGGTGCAATTTTGATCCGGTGCTAACCCGGGAGGCCATGTAACTATCTATTTTTGTACTACCGTAATTTCAGGTGTGGAAGGCCCCTTGGAATATTTCCACACCCACCTTCCGCATTTCAGGTTGTGTGTGAGTGAAACCCTTTGGCCCAGTCTGATGCACGTGGGCCTGGATATTTTCCTCTCGTCCGGTCTCCATGGGATTGCTGCAGTCAACCTAGAAGATAGAAGAAGAAAATTATTTGTCTTGTCTACCCTTGTATAGTTTGCACTGTGACATGTGATACCATCGCAATTTTCCTTTGAAATCTGTGGCAATGCAACTGTTGCATGTTGCTTTGACCTCATATGGCCCATGCCATCGAGGTTTGAATGGGCCCTGTTTTACAAAGACCCGTATCATCACCATGTCACCCTCTGAGAATTTTATCTCAGAGTCTGGATTGAAATGTGTATCATTCATCAAGTCAGACTGCTGTTGTTTCAGAGCGGCTTGTGTATGTAACACACTGAGTCGGCCTTGTAGCTGTTTCAAAATACTCTGTTGAGTTGCAATCATGAGAGGTCCCAGATCCGCTGGAGTGATTTCTGGGTCTATTGGTAGTTTCATGACTCTTCCAGTCATGAGCTCGAACGGGCTGATGCCCGTGGACTTTGATGGAGTCGCCCGCATCACTGTTAGTACCGTGGGTAATGCGTCGGTCCACCTGTTCTTGTGTTGGATTATCTGTTTTGAGATGCTTTCTTTAATCGTGCGATTTGATCGTTCTACGACCCCTGAACTCTGTGGTCTGTAAGGAACGTGAAATCTCTGTTTGATATTTAGCATCTTGCACATAGATTGCATTATCTGGCCAGTGAAGTGGGTTCCCTGGTCAGATTCAATTTGAACTGGAGCTCCCCAGAGCGGAAGAATTTGGTTCGCTAACACTCGTGCCACTGTGTTTGCACTGTTATTGCGGGTGGGAATCACTTCGATCCATTTGGAGAATTTATCAATTATTACAAGGCAATAACGATATCCCCCCTTGGCACTGGGCAGCGGACCAATAAAATCTAACTGCAAAAATTCCCAAGGTCCTTTGGGTGGTTCAGGTCGGCACAGCTTTGTTCGTCCTGGTCTCCCTTGGTTAATGGTAGCGCATACAATACATGTGTCACACCATCTTTGAATGTCTGATGTCATTTCTGGCCACCAGAAGTAATTTTGTATCAGCTGTTGCGTTTTGGGAGCTGACACATGTGCATAATCATGGTATAATTTTATCACTGGTTTTTGGAGGGCATCAGGAACAACATATTTTCCATTTCTCAGAATTATTCCCTCAGTGACCTTGACTAATTGATCCTGCTGTAAATGCGGTACAAGCTCTCTATCTGTGCTCCACAGTTCTTGTTGATATTGTTTTAAATCAATGGGAGTGGTTTGTACAGCACTTACTGCAGAAGTACTCAGTCTATCAAGCTGCCAATCGTCTCCTTTTACCGCTGCTAGTTTAGCTAGTTGGTCTGCTATGCTGTTGTTTTTCTCATGTTCATCTGGGTTGTGACTAATGTGTGCACGCACTTTAATGACCGAAAGCGTTGACTCGCGCATTTTGATTGAATGCCAGATTGAGGTTATGATGTTAAAATGCTTTATTGGTGTTCCGGCTGAGGTGAGAAATTTTCGCAGTTGCCATTGTGCCATAAAATCATGAACTACGCCAAATGAATAACGACTATCAGTGTATACACACAACGGTTCGTGGTGTGACTTGATCGCTTCTAGTAATGCAATGAGTTCAGCCTCTTGTGCTGATGTATTTCCTGGTAATTTGATTAGTAATTGTTTAGCATTTGAATTGGGAGAGTGGGGGGTCCACACAGCACATCCTGTGTGAAACTGACCGTCATGCCAATATCTGGAGCCATCAATGTAAACCGGAGTCTGGTCCGGAAGCTTTTGGTCATGGACCAGGCTCTGTGTCTCTTGTTTGGTTTGACATGTGTGTGGTTGGCCCTCCACGTCTCCCAATAAGTGTGGTAAAACTCGGCTGTTAATCGTTGTGATGTCACGGGCCTGTATATCTGCTAGCCATCTTGCTAATCTCTGTGTTGATACACCTTTGATTCGGCCCTGTAACAACATTTGTACTGGCGTGTGCACTGTATGCACAACAACAGGCTGAAAACCTACAATAGGTTCTGTTGTTGTCAACATCCAATGAACCGCCAACACGTGTTGTGTGCATGGGTCGAATCCTTGTTCGACTGGTGATTTTTTTCTGCTGTAATATGCTATCGGTCTCAGTTTCCCCCCATGATCTTGAGCTAGAACGCCACTCAGGGTATTCTCGTTTGCATCAACTTGTAAGTGGAAAGCTTTCGAAGGGCTGGGCAAACCTAGTGCTGGCGCGGAGCATAACTGTTCTTTTAAATTTGTAAAAGCTTTTTCGTGCTCCTCTGTCCATTCAAGGACATCAGAGGGCTTTGATTTACCTTTTAAGAGCGAGTACAATGGCGTAACGATGTTAGCGAAATCTGGAATGAAATCTCTCAAGTAATTTGCTGTTCCCAAAACCTTCTGTAACGCATTTAATGTGTGTGGGCGGGGCAGTTCGGCAATGCATTTTCGTCTGTCATCTGTTAGCGCTCGGTGGCTTGGCGTGATTGTATAGCCCAGGTACTGGACTTCTTTTTGTGCAATTTGGGCTTTTTCTTTGTTCAATTTGAAGCCAGTTTTACCGAGTGTCAACAGCACTTCGTCAACCAATTGCAAATGATCATCAAATGATCCTTCAGTCGCAACGAGTATGTCATCAACATAATGAATCACATTTCCTGTCCCTGTCAGCGGATTTAGTGTATCTTCTAATGCTCTGTGAAAAATTGCAGGGCTGTTATGCAAGCCTTGTGGCATTCTTTCCCATGTGTACTGTATTTGGTTCATAGTGAAGGCCAATTTCCACTGATCTTCGCGCCTGACTTTGATGGACCAAAAACCGTTCTTTATGTCGAGCACAGTAAACCACGACGCATTAGTGGAAATCTGCGACAATAATGTTGATGGATTTGCCACGATAGGTGTAGCCTTGGGCAAAACCTTGTTAAGACGTTGATAGTCAATGCAAAGGCGCCATTTACCATTTGATTTTGGTACAGGTAGACACGGGGAGTTTGTTGTTGAGCTACATCGCCTAACTATTCCCCTGATTTCAAGTTGTTTCACAATCTCGTGCACAGCTGACTCTGCCTCTGGTTTGATGCGGTATTGTTTTTGTGGAGGAGGGGGCTCCCCCTCAAGACACACAACATAATCTATCAGACCGCAGTCATGTTCATGTGTAGCCCAAATGTCGTTGTGTTTGTTCATCATTTGTTGAATGGGGTCTGTAGTGGATATGGACATGATGTTGGCTCTGTTTTTTGATAGGCTTTTCTTTACGGTTTTACTAGTTCTCAATTCAATCTGTTTTTCAAAACAATGAATCACAAAACCATGTTTCTGCATGATGTCCATTCCCAACACAGTCCCTTCACTATTATCTGGTAGATACCAGAATGGTTCCTCCAGGACTACAGCGCCTAAGTCGAGTTGAATTGGTTGAGTTTGGGTTGCAATCATTAATGTGTCGCCGATGCCTTTGATCTGAATCGTTTTGTTTGTTAAGGGTAGTGGAATATTTGTACAGGAGCAAGAAGCACCAGAATCAATAAGTACGTTAGCTAACCGGCCTCCTAGATTAGCTCTTATTTTGATTCGGTTTCCGCTATTGACTATACTCCCTACTGCAACGGAGGCCACGTATCCCTATTTTGAATTATGGTTTTTTGTAATTCTGCTCATGCTGCTAGTTTTACCATTTGGACTATTATTTCTCTTGCATTCAGCGATGAAATTTTCAAATTGTCTTAGTAGTTCAGTATCGCCATGAGATGGGTCCTGTTTACTCCATTCTTGCTGTCCTCTGAGATCTCTATCTCTTTTTCGGCAATTCTTAACAAGGTGATTATCCCTTTTGCAATAATGGCAAAGTTTGGTTTGAGATTTTTCATTGTGTGATTTTGGGCTTCTCCCTTCTGTCAGCCACTGTGCGGATGCTACGGCACGGGGTTTCGATTTCCATCTATGTTCTATTCTGGATCCCCATTCGACTATCGCTCTAAATGTGTTTTCGGATGGATCTACACCGTTTAATAGAGCTTTCTGTACCGGGATGCCGGCGTGATTCTTTAGAAGCTGTAATAGCGGCTCGTGATCACGGCTTGCATTTTCTAGGCCTGCATGTTCCTTGAAAGTTACCCATAAACGCTCAGCGTATGTTTCAAACGACTCGTTGCTTGCTTGTTTGATTTCTAATATTTTGCTCCAATCTGCTTGTGTTGGTCCCCTGAGGTCTAGCAGCGCCTGTTTTAATCTCTCAAATATATTCTCGTCAGTTTCGTTATTGTTTCGCTTTATTACGTCTCCAGATTTCATTTGAGGGGTTAATTTAGCTCGGAGTTCTTCAGGAATGGTTAGGAGTGCGATTTGCCATACATCTCTAGTTTCTAGTTTATACACTGTGGCCTGTAACATCAGTGTGTCCCAATATGGTTGAAATGGTCCTTTTTTGGGCATCATTCCCACGATTTGTTTATGTTTCGAACATTCGTCGCATGTTAATGGGCGGCTAATCGTGGTTATATCACCGTTTGCATTAGTCATGGTTTTTAGTACAGCAACTCGGACTGATTTGGATGGTTTTTCGCTGAGTTTTGCTCTGGTTTTTATCGGACTTAGCTGGTTTTGTTCTCCGTGTCTCTGAACGGGATCTCGGTTACGAGTTTCCCTCCGTGTTTGACACTCTAAAACGGTGACATCATCGTCGTCACTATCGCTGTTCCTATCATAATCAAAGGTTTCGTCCAGTGCCGCTTGCTTAACTGCAGCCACTGGGAAGCCTGCATTATCGCAGCAGTCTTCAAGAGCTGATATGTAATTGTTGCCGTTTTGGAGTTTGTTTTGAAGTTCTTCGATTTTTCTAGACATCATCTCACTCTGTCTTGCCCAACCTTGTCTTTCGAAAGTAAATGCCTCGACCTGTGCTCTTAACTTTTGCAATTCTTCAGAGCGCGCCTTTTCAATTTCTTTTATGCTTGTTATCGCGCGTTCGTTTTCAGCTATTGTCTCTAGGTCATTTTTGCGAAGAAGGTAGACGATGGCAGTCGGGATTTTTTTATATTTCGCTTTAGACGTCAATTTTTTGCCCTCGGCCAAAAACCAGGATATTATTTCATTGTTCTTCCATTTAAGGTTGAATCCTTTATCGTTTAAACGAAGAAGAGTGTCTTTTATTTGCAGGGCTTGAATTTCCATGATCTCCTGATCTACACTGTCGCTGTATTGTCCCTGAAAAGCCATGTTTCCCCAGTTAATTCTCCCCCCACCGGATTTCTACGGTCTCCGGTCTAACAATGGGTATGTCGACCCGTTCTAAAAATGTGTCTATATGTAAGGGTGCAAAAAACTTTCCCTCAAAACTTCTAATAGGAAAAAGGAACGAACTTACCACAGCAGTTGTAGACAGGGAAGAAGGAGCTCAAACCTCATATTCTCCATGAGAATCAATCTGAATTTCGCGCTGGAAAGACGTCACTCGCCTAAGTAGGGAGATCACGTCGGGGTCACCACTGTAAGGTCCGCCCACTGGTCCAATGACGGTAGCCAATGATCCGGTAGAAGGATTCTTGCGCGTTGCTGTCTTTCCTTTCATATAACGCAATGATATCAGATTAAATACATTTTTCTTTACATGTTTACCTCTTTTATTCATCTGACTCCAAAAATGAAAAGGGTTAGAAGAGATGTTTGATATATATTAAATTTAGGTGTATGTTTGACAATCCTGTTTTACTTTCACATTTCTTTTTACTCGTTCATTAGGAATCTATGTCGCTCAGGGTGCCCCACGACGGCCGTTCTTGTACGTGCCCCACGATCACAATCTCGCCAGTCTCAACAGTAGTCAGAGGTTATGACTAATACTATTTAATAGGTTACCTATACTTACCATGTTCTAAATAGTATTTCCGTTTAGTTCCCCTCAGCTACCCATGTACAACTTAGTTAAAGCTCAAAACAATAATCAGCGGTTCTGCTAGTACTGTCTGTCTAGTCCCCCCCCGACAGTCATATAACTCGTACAACTTGATCAAAGCTCCAACAATAATCAGCGGTTTATGCTAGCACTATCTGTCTAGCCCCCGACAATTATATAACTCCGTACAACTTAATTAAAGCTGAGACAATAACCAGCGGTTATGACCAATACTTTTACTGGTCCCCCATAGTTAATGCAACTGAGTACAACTTAACTAAAGCCAAGCGGTCTAGCCAGAAATCTAAAACCTCACCTGATGTGCCCTATGCTCCATCTAGTCTGAGTTCTAGTATGCACTTAACCCTGGACGCAGATTTGCGGAAACATAGCCTTCACTTAATCTACTTGAGAAAATAATTTCAGGACAACCAGAATAAAATCAAACATAACAATTTATTAATCAGGTAATCAAAGTAATAATTCAAAATCCAATTCAAACAATATAAAAAACACTAATCAATCACAAATAAACATTCAATAATACTGAGATGAGAGAATGTAAAAGTTACCTGATAATTCAGAGCTACGCACAGCAATTATGCGGGATATCTGTTTACAGATTCCCTGAGCTCTTTGTCACCTTCCCTTATATCTCCAGCAGGACCCCAGAATTGCCAAATGGTATTTATTGCAGGGGTTTAGCATATTACCCTTTGAAGATTGGTTTCCTTGGTTTCTATGGGAGGCTGTATTTACATACTGGAGGTAATTTGTGTGAAAAACCTGGGAGTAGTCTGTTTATAATGTTTGTGGTTACCTGTTCTATTGTTAAGAGAATGAGACCCCTTTTACCAGACACACAGAGACCTTTTTGTAAAAACATGAGACACGAATTATTGCATTGTTATAAACTCTGAGTTTCAGTGTTTCCTGTTAGGAGGGAGTGGGCAAAAGGAGTGAAATGTTTATGCATATGGTGTGGGCCATTTGTCTGTCCCTCTCAGTTGGGTGTGTTGCTTCAGACTTGCGAGACAGGATCTAGGTGTTGGTTCTCATGAAAGTTCCCTGTTGTGATGTTTTATCTGATCCAGTCAAAACGGCATCAATAACCTTACACATGCAACCATGCATGCAGTGAAGATACTTCTTGTGTGTCCAGATGAATTCTGACTCAAGTGAAAATGTATCTAATGTCACAACCAGATACACCAAGGTGGTCGGCTACATGTATTAAAACAATTATTTAATTAATTACTAAATTAAATTGATATGCTGAAAATATTTAACCAAATATTTGAGAATATGTTAAAGTACTTGCATCTTTTTATTTCTTTTTGCTTCATGCCAGGCCAGGTGTGTGTGTGGGAAGGGTTAGGAGACCAGGGTCGGCTGTCTGAGGCTCATGAGGACTTGAATTATAAAATGAAACAATCGCGCCACATGAAAACACTCTCAATCACTATCTTGCAATGTTGCTCTGACTTCCGGTTTCCACTCTCCATTCCTCATGAGTCCTCAGCTCTCTTGCACTTTGTCGGCGTCCAACTGGCTTATATACCAACTCCCCACGCCCATTACTGCAACGGGACCTAGGTGTGCAGGAATGGGCTACAGAGAAGCAGCACTGGACTGTTGCTCAGTGGTCCAAAATACTTTTTTCAGATGAAAGCAAATTTTGCATGTCATTCGGAAATCAAGGTGCCAGAGTCTGAAGGGAGACTGGGGAGAAGGAAATGCCAAAATGCCAGAAGTCCAGTGTCAAGTACCCACAGTCAGTGATGGTCTGGGGTGCCATGTCAGCTGCTGGTGTTGGTCCACTGTGTTTTATCAAGGGCAGGGTCAATGCAGCTAGTTATCAGGAGATTTTGGAGCACTTCATGCTTCCATCTGCTTAAAAGCTTTATGGAGATGAAGATTTCGTTTTTCAGCACGACCTGGCACCTGCTCACAGTGCCAAAACCACTGGTGAATGGTTTACTGACCATGGTATTACTGTGCTCAATTGGCCTGCCAACTCTCCTGACCTGAACCCTATAGAGAATCTGTGGGATATTGTGAAGAGAAAGTTGAGAGACGCAAGACCCAACACTCTGGATGAGCTTAAGGCCGCTATCGAAGCATCCTGGGCCTCCATAACACCTCAGCAGTGCCACAGGCTGATTGCCTCCATGCCACGCCGCATTGAAGCAGTCATTTCTGCAAAAGGATTCCCGACCAAGTATTGAGTGCATAACTGAACATAATTATTTGAAGGTTGACTTTTTTTGTATTAAAAACACTATTCTTTTATTGGTCGGATGAAATATGCTAATTTTTTGAGAAATTTTGGGTTTTCATGAGCTGTATGCCAAAATCATCAGTATTAAAACAATAAAAGACCTGAAATATTTCAGTTGGTGTGCAATGAATCTAAAATATATGTGTCACACCCTCAGCTCGTTCCCTTAGCCCCAGTCACCATTGCCAGTCACCATCCACTCAATCTCCCATGCACCGCTCACGTGAACCGTCACCTGAATACTGATTACCTGCACCTGCACCAGCAATCACCACACCTTTAAATACTCACCTCACTCATTCACTCACCGGCTGGAATCAAGCTTACATGGACGCTCTTTGTGGATCTTCTGCCTGCTTCTTGTGGACCGTATTGTGACTCTGTGGAGATTCAGTTACAGCGATTAAGGGAAGTGACTCTTTGTTGTCAGGCCTAGCTTTGTGCTTGAACTCACCTATTGATCAGTGCTTGAAGATTCACCGTCTGTGACCACACTTACCTGCTCTGTTGAAATCCTATGTTAATAAAACTTCACGAAAGTACTTACCCGTCTTCTCCTCTCCTTGTGTGGATGTGACAGGATTCCAGCCCCGAAAAACAGAACTTCATATCTCCCATGGATGTTAACGCTGCTGCTCAGGGAGCGGCTTCGGACCCGTTCACCGAAATGGTGACTGCTCTCCGCCAAGTATTACAGTCAGTTTCACCACCCACCGAAACTAGTGCTACCACCACCAACAGCACGCCCCTTGCACGTCCCGCGTGCTATGCGGGTGAACCGAGTGGCTGCAGTGGGTTTATTCTGCAGTGCTCACTGTTCATCAACGCAAATACCAGTAAATTCCCCAATGAGGCCACCAAAGTCGCCTTTATGATCTCTCTCCTCACCGGACGAGCGCTACAATGGGCAGAGGCCCTTTGGAACTCCCAGAGTCCGGTTCTATCCTCATTCGACGCCTTCGTCACCCACCTCCAGGAAGTGTTCGGGGTGGCTCTAACTCCTCTTTCAACCCATGATGAACTCTTAAATCTCCGCCAGGGAGCCACGGAAATACATGACTACACTCTCCGTTTCCGGACATTAGCCGCCACCAGTGGTTGGAACCAAACTGCCCTGCTAGCTGCATACCGTAAAGGTTTAAAGCCCCAGATCAGAAAGCAAATGGTCATTTACGACGATAATGTCAATCTCGAGACGTTCATCAGAAAAACTATAAATGTTGCTCAACACCTCTCGGCCTGTGCCTCCCCGGCCTCATATACCATCTCTCCATCAGCCAGAACGCCCTCGCCCCAACGAGACCAGGAGGAACCCATGAACACCGACTCCTTCCGCCTAGATGCCTCTGAACGGAGACGCCGCATTCAGCAGCGGCTATGTTTATACTGTGGCGAGGCCACTCACCTGATCCACGCCTGCCCGGCCCGTCCGCCTCGCCCAATGGTGAGTACAGTTTCCATTACCCCATCTGTATCTCACATACCTCATATCAGAGCCCAGATCACAATTAACTCACGCAATCTTTCCATCCATGTCCTGGTGGATTCCGGAGCCGCAAGCAACTTCGTCTCTTCTCACTTCGTAACCAAGCACCGTATACCCATCGTCCAGAACGAGACCACTTACCGTATCACTACCATCCAAGGATCACCATTGGGCGGTGGCAAAATAACTAAAAGGACACACGAGCTGGAGCTCGTTCTGCCCCACGGACATCGGGAACGACTGGCCCTCCTCGTACTTCCTCGCGCTACTGTTGACGTCGTCCTGGGTAGGCCGTGGCTGGCCCAACATAACCCACAAATCAACTGGAGCACAGGGGAGATCCAGGCGTGGGACCCGAGATGCCAGAGTCACATTCACCATCCACCAGTCCAGAATTCACAGTCTGCGCCGCCGCACCTTCAATTGCACTCCACCTCCATGGGTAGACCTGCCCTTTACTCCTCCTACTCCGATGTGTTCAGCAAGGAACAAGCCACCCGATTACCACCACACCGGCCCTGGGACTGTTGTATCGACCTGCTGCCAGGTGCCAAGCTACCTCATGGGAAAATATATCCACTCTCCCGTCCTGAGCAGGTGGCAATGGAGGAATACATCCAGGAGGCTCTCGATCAGGGGTTCATCAGGCCGTCCACATCTCCAGCTGCATCCAGTTTCTTCTTCGTCCCCAAAAAGGATGGCGGACTTCGACCATGCATCGACTACCGAGTGCTAAATGACGCCACCGTCAAGTTCGCCTACCCGTTACCACTCGTTCCGGCGGCTCTGGAGGAACTGCGGGAAGCCAAGGTGTTCACCAAACTCGACCTCCGCAGTGCCTACAATCTGATCCGTATCCGAGAGGGAGACGAGTGGAAGACTGCCTTCATCACCCCTGCCGGGCACTACGAATATCAGGTTATGCCCTATGGGCTTGCTAACAGTCCATCCATCTTCCAGAGTTTCATGAACGAAATATTCCGTGATTATCTCCACCAATTCGTCATTGTCTACATAGACGATATCCTGATCTACTCCCGGAACATAGAAGAACACCAAACCCATGTCCGCCACGTCTTACAACGACTTCGAGACCACCACCTCTACCTAAAAGCTGAGAAGTGTGAGTTTCACTGCACTACCGTCTCCTTCCTCGGATACGTGATCTCTGCGGAGGGAGTTCAGATGGAGTCAGCCAAGGTAGATGCTGTGGCCAACTGGGCGGAGCCCACAACGGTGAAAGAACTCCAACGTTTCCTTGGCTTTGCCAATTTCTATCGGCGCTTTATCAAGAACTACAGCCTGCACTCGGCTCCTCTAACATCCCTTCTAAAAGGAGGTCAGCGCCGGCTGCGCTGGACACCCCAAGCTCGAGAGGCCTTCAGCCATCTTAAACACCTCTTCACCTCGGCACCCATTCTTCGACATCCTGACCCGTCCAAGCCATTCGTCGTAGAGGTTGATGCGGCCAATCACGGCATTGGAGCCGTGTTGTCTCAAAGGTCTGGTGAACCTTGCTCACTCCATCCGTGTGCGTACTTCTCTAAGAAACTCTCTCCTGCCGAATGCAATTATGGAATCGGAGACCGTGAGTTGTTGGCCATTAAACTCGCCCTTGAGGAGTGGCGGCACTGGCTAGAGGGAGCTCAGTTCCCATTCACTGTTGTCACCGACCACAAAAATCTCCAATATCTGCAGAATGCCAAAAGACTCAATGCTCGTCAGGCTCGGTGGTCACTCTTCTTTGCTCGCTTTAATTTCCAGATCACATATCAACCCGGTCACAAGAACACTAAAGCAGATGCTCTGTCCCGTATGTACTCACCAGATCCAGACACCGACAAGCCTGATTCAATTCTACCACCCTCCGTTTTCCTCGCGCCTATCCTCTGGCAGATCGACGAGGAAATTCGAGCCGCCACCCTCGAGGAGCCTGCACCTCCGGAGGTACCCACGGGTCTAATGTACGTGCCCACCAACCAGCGACTCCCCCTACTGGAAAGTACGCACACGTCACCTGGCTCAGGACACCCTGGCAGCAGGCGAACCCTCTCGCTCATCCAGCAGAAGTACTGGTGGCCTAACATGGCTCGTGACGTTACCCGGTACATCCTCGGATGCTCGGTCTGCGCCGTTACCACCACACCTCGTCAACTTCCCGTGGGTAAATTACAACCACTACCCATTCCTCGCCGACCCTGGACCCATCTAGGGGTGGATTTCGCCACTGACCTTCCCCCCTCAGGGGGGTACACTACCATTCTAGTTGTTGTTGATCGTTTTTCTAAATTCTGCAAACTAATCCCATTAAAGGGTCTTCCCACAGCGTTCGAGACCGCCGAAGCCCTCTTCACCAACGTGTTCCGGAATTATGGCACTCCAGAGGACATTGTCTCGGACAGAGGACCTCAGTTTGTCTCCAGGGTCTGGCGAGCGTTCTTCCAACTCCTCGGAACATCCGTCAGTTTATCTTCTGGATATCACCCTCAGACCAACGGCCAGACCGAGCGGAAGATTCAAGAGATCTCACGGTACCTCCGTACTTACTGCTCCCAACACCAGGATACCTGGAGCCGGTATCTGCCGTGGGCTGAGTATGCCCAAAACTCCCTTCGCCAAACCACTACAGGCTTAACCCCTTTTCAATGTGTTTTAGGCTATCAGCCACCGCTGTTTCCCTGGTCAGGAGAAGTCTCTGAAGTGCCCGCGGTAGATCACTGGTTCCAGGAGAGCGAGAGGGTGTGGGACTCAGCTCACGTCCATCTCCAGCGGGCAGTTCGGAGACATACAGAGACCGCTAACCGACGCAGATCGCCTAATCCCGTCTATCTACCTGGAGACAAGGTTTGGCTCTCCACTCGGGATATCCGCCTCCGACTGCCCTGCAAAAAGCTGAGTCCCCGCTACATAGGGCCGTTCACCATCCACTCTCAGATAAATCCCGTCACCTACCGCCTGGACCTACCACCACACTACCGGATCTCACCCACGTTTCACGTCTCACTGCTAAAACGTCACACTGATCCAGTTTCTCCTTCCTCCACAGAACCAGAACCGCCTCCCCCTCCAGACCAACCCGAAATCCTCGGAGACAACATCTACCAGGTCCAAGAGATCCTCGACTCCCGGCGGCGGAACGGCCACCTGGAATACCTCATAGATTGGGAGGGGTTCGGTCCCGAGGAGAGGTCGTGGATACCACGCAATGACATCCTGGATCCGGCTCTCCTCGAAGATTTCCACCGACAACACCCGGACCGCCCGGCTCCCAGAGGTCGTGGTCGTCCCCGTCGCCGCTCTAGGATGCCTGGAGTCACCCGTGGGGCGGGGGGTAGTGTCACACCCTCAGCTCGTTCCCTTAGCCCCAGTCACCATTGCCAGTCACCATCCACTCAATCTCCCATGCACCGCTCACGTGAACCGTCACCTGAATACTGATTACCTGCACCTGCACCAGCAATCACCACACCTTTAAATACTCACCTCACTCATTCACTCACCGGCTGGAATCAAGCTTACATGGACGCTCTTTGTGGATCTTCTGCCTGCTTCTTGTGGACCGTATTGTGACTCTGTGGAGATTCAGTTACAGCGATTAAGGGAAGTGACTCTTTGTTGTCAGGCCTAGCTTTGTGCTTGAACTCACCTATTGATCAGTGCTTGAAGATTCACCGTCTGTGACCACACTTACCTGCTCTGTTGAAATCCTATGTTAATAAAACTTCACGAAAGTACTTACCCGTCTTCTCCTCTCCTTGTGTGGATGTGACAATATGAAAGTTTAATTTTTATCATTACATTATGGAAAATAATGAACTTTATCACAATATGCTAATTTTTTGAGAAGGACCTGTATTTGTGGGTCTTGGGATATCTAAAATCCAATGCATATGTGACTCCCAAAAGATAGCAGCAGGCTCTGCTGAGATTCCCAAGACTGCAGAGGACAGTGATTCCCTCAATCACAACTCCTACATCGCTGACTGCCCCATCATTGTCCCGAAGGATGTAGATTCTTATGACCTCCTCTGCCAACTCTGCTTGTACGAAGACAGGTAGATCAGCTAAACTCTACAGGCAAATTTTAAAGATAACTGGTTAGAGCTAACATTCAAACCTGAATGTTACAAGAAAGCGACAAATACACAAAACAAATATCACCTGAAGAAGCAAACATTCTGTTGGACCATATGATAGGTAAAATCTCAAACAAAGTTTACTAGGGGGAGGAGTTGCAAAAACTAACAGCATTCTTCTTAACAAGAGGACAGGTTAATTTTCTACATAGGGACATTTATTTTTAACAATAAACCTAAAAGAAAAATGAAAAGAGACGAACTGCGAGCTTCTATGCTGTAAATCAGTGCTATAGGCTTTTATTGAGGTCCACATTATTTCAACCAATTTCTTTATAAACATGTTTAATATTTAAGTAAAATGACTAATGCTTTTGAAACAAAAAAACTTGTTTAATTGCTCTACTTGAAAAAAAATATGCATTGCATTAACCCTCACACTCAACCCTTAACCCTCTAAATAATTCTGTGGCTTAATAAATATTACAGTAATATTTAACTTTATTAACTTAATAAAATCTCTGAATATCGTTTACTTGATTATACAAAAGATGGCTTTCCTGTAGCTCAAACAGTAGAGCGTCGGCGCTAGCAAAAATTGATAAGATTGTAAATGTGTACCTTGAAATGCAATGTAAGTTGCTTTGGATAAAAGCGTCTGCCAAATGCATAAATGTAAACATATAATAATGGACTAAAAATACAACAGTTAATTTTATCTAAAATGTACAGTTATATTTTATCTTTTTTTCCACTAAAACAATTTAGTATTTGACTAACAAATTGTTTATTTATAATACACATAATATATTTGTGAAATGTCTATCAAACTATTTAAGGACGGAAAATTAAACTGATCTGTTTCAGGGAACAAAAATATTACTTAATTCAAATCAAAATTAATATATTTAAACACACTCTTAAGAAATTTAGTAAGCTTACTCAATTAAAACAATGTACCCCTCCCCCAGCCTCCGCTGTCCTTCAATACCCACCAGGTCTGGATTTGTTGTGAAACAGCTGCGGTGACTGGAGTAATGGAATGAAAATTCAGCTTTAATAAATAAATAAATAAATAAATATATATATATATATATATATATATATATATATATGTATATATATTTAATATAAATAGATGGATATATTGCAGCATTTATTACTGAATTACTGTGGGAGGAGTTTCACTGATGATGTGTTGCAGTGAAAACATTGCAGAGATGCATTCATTTTTATAAAGGTGCGCTGTGAAGTCAAACAGTAACATTTTGCTTTTGAGAGCAATGTTGATTGAACTGAATGAGACCATGTCAGATATTCTTGCGTAAAAATTCATTTTAATTTATAAATAAAAATAAATAATAAATAAAAAACTGTACACTATCAGACCTAAACATGCTGAACCACTACATCTACACAGGCAACCCTAGCTGTGATAGGACGCCAGAATAACACAGAGGGGCACTTGGCATGCTTCACACATGAATGGAGTGCATTTCCCACTCAGCCTGCATTTCTTGCACCCCTGTGTAGCTTTTTTGTATCAGAAATGGCAACAGGTAAGTGCTGTAGGCTTAATTTGAACATATAGCGTCACTGATTTTGTGCTAGGCAGTTAGTTAAATTTTATACTGGCTTTTAAACAAAGACACGCATTCATCAACAGTTCTCAGTACAAACATAGAAACAATCGCACAAACGCATAAAAGCTCACAAAATCTTCTGATTGATTTCATCATGTGTTCCTCAAACACTCGCTGCTGCGCTAATGTTTATTTCAGTAGAAAGACGCAAGAAAAGACGCACAAGTAGCACTGAACCCAATTAAAAAAACACAGAAATAAGCCTGTAAAGTGTCGTTTTAATAAAGTGTATTTGATAATAGTGTAAAAACGAGAAACACCGTGAGCTGCTCTTCTCCTCAGAAGACACTGCTGTTTGTTATTGGTGGGGGGTTTGTTTGTATTTGAAACTGGTTCGAATAAAGATCTGGTGCCACCTGCGCTCCATGCAGACGCTCTGGATTTTCATTCGCCTGAGATTTTACTTTTTCTTATTTTTATACTTCTGTTTTTAGTATACTTTTCTTTATTATAGCTATTTGCACAAACAGTGGCATAGCACCAAATCGGGCAGGTTATGCTAGATCAACTTGAAATATATAGAACTTCTAAACACTGTCCCTGTAATGAGTAAAGACATTTCTAATCTATTCATAAATGCCAATATAGATTAATATGAATAATATTAATGAAGTCTGACACAAGAAAACGTCAATAGATTTTGATCAGGGTGTGATGATGATGATGGCTGATTTCAGTCAGAGGATGAAGATCTTGGTGAAGACTCTGGTGAACTGCTTGTACAAGGACCTCTGTGTACAAAATAAAACCCTGTCATTCAGCCAGACATTTGTGAGAGGTTTCTGTCACACAGTACATTTACAATATTTGTCAGTTGTTATTTACTTTGATTTATGGAGTAAAGTGGATTTCTTAACCTGATGAACTAAAAGTACTTATGTCAAAATAACAGAGCAATAACATATTTTACATCTATGCTAATGCATATTCTTTGTAATAAAAGCGTTCTCAATAAAGAATTCTGCTGAAGATTACCCAAGAGTCTCCTGGTCTTCGTCTCCAACACATCCTTTCATTAAAAATACATATTTCTGCTATTGTAGACTCATTTTGTATGAAAGCTATAGACAGGCACAAACTGGTGCTTAATGCAAATGTAATTGTCCACATTTACAAAATCAGCTGTTGATGTTCGGCCATATATGTAAATGTGTCTTTATGTCTAGAGACAAAAGAGTGAGGTTAATCACTGTCGTCCCATCAGTCTGATTGTGTATCTTTGTAAAGACACTGATGAATGACCAGAAAACAATCTTGAACTTTAAGTTTTATTTCTCAGCAAACACAAAACAGCTTTAATCAAAGTGTTAAACCAGGTTTAATCCATTTTAATTGTATAGTATTATTATTATTTTGTATAGCGCATTTCAACACCCCAAGGATGCTTTACAAAATAACAGAAGGAATTGGCAAAAAATACACCAGACAAACAAGTGTTGACAAAGAACTACGGATAATTAACAACAAGAGGTCATGCAATCATAAGATGAACATCAATTATGTCAAAAAGGTGCTTATACAGACAGAAACTGGGAACTTGAGAAGCAGAAGGGTAAATTAGTTATTTAGAGAACAAAGTTAATCGATGAGTTTTAAAGTTTAGGCTTAGGTCTGGAGAGAGGAGACTGACGTTTTTAAGCAGTTTTCTATAATTTTAATTGGCTCCACTTCCGAAGATTCACAACTTCAAGGAAACTTTGTTAAACGTGTGCTGTGTAACAGGAAAAAATGCGTTTGTTCTCTGGTTTATGAATGTCCTAAATACATTTATCATAAACCTGCTATTGTTGTCTCGTGGTCTATAGACATAATAACAATATAGCTGGTAACTTCAGAAAGTGAAAAGAGAATAATAACTCTCATCTTCTTCCTAGGGGTTTCCTGATTGGACAGTTATCTTGGTCTGAAAACGCCCAGTGATTGGGAAACTCCTCTTTTTTTTGTCCTGGATTCAGTGAGAGCTGACTCTGAGGAACAAATCACTTTCAGCAGAAACCGTGAACGAGTCATCAAAGCTTTCGGACGCAGCTGCAGCGATCTTCTGAGGAGAGAGGAGCAGTTCACGGTATTTCTCATCTTTAAACAACTGCAAAACACACTTTACATTGTATGTTTGAACAGTACATGAGCTAATTTCTGGCTTGTTTTCATCGAGTAAGCTGTTTGTGTGTTTGACTTCGACATTTAGAGCAGCAGCAGGCAGTAAGTAGCTTTAGGTGAGGAAAACATTAAGTTCATTAAGAACTGAGCTATTTTAATGTTTTGTATGCTCGTGTAAATGATGGATTCGATGTTTGCAGTGATAATGTTGCTGGTAAGCCGCGTTCAGACTGCACGATTTTAGCCCAGGTTTTGTCATGCCGACATGTTTTGAGAAATCGCCGACAAATGCCCGAAATCACAAGCAAATCTGAGCTCGTTCACGCGAGTGACAATCACGCAGTATGAATGAGCAAAGATCTGAGAGAATCGCCGATGAGTCACTGATGCCCGTGAGATATTTGGCGAGCTAAATATCTGGACCTGTGGGCGATTCAAAATCATGCTGTCTGAAAACTACATCGGCAATGACCGACAGCCAATGAGAGAGCAAGATACAGAGCAGCGGGAGTTCGGGGAGGAGTTATAGACCACAATATCAGCAAGTATGGCTTCACTTCAGAAAAAGGCTTTCTTCTCTGTCTATTTGGACCCATGAAATGGAAGATAAATGGGTATAAATTTAGCAGGAGCACCCGTGTCTGTTTGACGTTTCATCTGAGCTATCCCAGTCTCACGTGAAAACTCCGGTCTTGCACGTGTAATATCGCGTTGTTTCCTTGTCACATCTCGCGTGTGTTTGGTTGTGAAACATAAGGCTTGTTTGTGATGCGCTTCGCCCTGCCTGAAATGTATGCGAGAGTAGGCGGATGCAGTGAGAGGAGGAATGAACAAAGCGCAGGCAAGCCGGACAGATCTCTCTTCTCGTAGTCGATCTGACACCTGTGAGATCTAAGATGACTATCGCGGGATTCACGCTAGTGCACAGTGTTGCTAATAGAGTCTGGGATCATGACGTCAGCAACGCAATGCATTCTGGGACTTTAAGACACGGACGCTGCTGTATTGTATTGATAATAGACTGTTTTGTTTGCTCTCTACAGCTAAAAAATAAGTTACAATGGTAAAACCTTGTTGTGTAATTAACTGCCATACTCGTACTCATGACCGGCATGGAAAAATCATTTGAATGGAGTGCGATTTTTCAGCTTTCCCGCTGGATAACCGCACCTTGATCTCAGGTCTCCGAGTTAACAAAGCGGCATCACATAGCTTGGTCAGCAGCAGTAAGAAGGAAAAGAAGGATTGTCCCTTTGGCTTGATATATACACACGTATGTATGTGCATTTAATATATATATATATATATATATATATATATATATATATATATATATAGAAATGTACGTTATATAAACAACTTTTTTTTTGGATGTGATTAATCGATTGGACAGACTTACATTAAATGTTACCTATGCATGAACCACATCTCCTGCATTATCAGTGTTATGCATATTGCATACCACCTGTTACAGTAATAAACAGCAAAATTGATAAATTCTGTATCTCTTTATTTGTGCATCATAACGCACTGAGGTTAATTTGTAGTTTACAATAACGCATATTAAAAAGTAAAGGGGCCGTGAAACTCGCTCGTTGACGCGGAAAATGTGTAGGTTCTGCACCCATCCATTTGTAAATTTATCATTTTTAAACTGGTCAGAGGTGTACGCTCTGACACTACAAACAAGGTTAGAAAACACATTGGGGAAAGTTACGAGCAGCAGCTCTTTAAGATCATCCGACCACTCTTTGTGTTCGTGCAGATTGAGTTCGTTGATTGTCTTGATTTTTTTCTGAATACCGTATCTTTTCTTCCTTGAGTTTTTCTTTATATGTAATCTTACACTTGATCTGTTTGTCATGTCACTTTCACTTTTACTGATAAGCGTGTCCTCAAAAATGGCCGTGACTACCCAGAATGCAATGCGCAGTGACGTAGTTTCCCAAGCTCTATAGGGCTTGGGCGTCGTGACGTCATTACTTGGCATGGCCACCACGTTGACAGCCTCCTTTACTGCTACTCGGGCTACTGCGCAGTGTTTAGACATACTCCCTCTCATCCGTGTGTCTTAATTTGATTAATTAAAAATCTATTTCAACCATGGTAAACCGTTGCTGTATTGTGGAGTGTAACAGCGCAACACATAATTGCCATGGGGAAAATAAAGTGAGAATGGATTAACTTTACACCGCTTTCCTGCTTGGAGGCGCGACGAAGACCATAACATCTGAATATTCATTTATATAGCTTAAGTCAACATTGAAAATAAGGGAAATTTCTTGGGTTACTCATCCAAAATACGGGAAATTTCAACATTCATCTTTTTTTTGCTATTCGGGTCAATATCACTGTAGGGTGCCTTTTGGTGTTCTGAACATAAATAACTCATTTGCCATGATAACTCAACACACAAATGACTATGAAAGGTGTGTTATATCAAGTTTTTTTATGCATAACAGAAGCATTACTTGGCTCTTTAGATACATTTTCAATATTTTCTTTAGTTTTGTATGAGAGGATGTATGTTGTTTTGCTATGTCCCAGGCACTGCTCATTAAATTTGAATGAGAGTAAAATAGTCAAATAAAAAAAAAAATTTTTCCTATTAATAGTTTGTTAAATAAGATATTACTCAAATTGAGTGTATTGATCATTTTGTAATAAAAACAATATTTTTATTTAATAAAAAAGAAGAGTCTGTCCATGTCCCTTGAATGGTTGTCCACCCTGTCATATTGCGGAATCTGTCCCTTTAAGAAGATGCCATCACCATTAGTGACATCATTACAACAGATTTTTTTTATATCTTCAGTGGCAGGAATTTCAACTGCTGAGGTGAGTAGCAGCTGACTTTTCAACTGACAAATTTTCATCATATAAGTTTTGCTTACTTGTTTTGCCTAAGCTTAACATGTCCACCCTGTCGCCATAAAATATACAGGAAGTAATTAAAATACAATATTTTCAAAATATGTAAGTTTAAATATACCAAATTCTCTTCAACAACCAGACTAACAATTTAGCTAGTCACAGTTTGTTGTAAGCTAATATGCTAATTGAAGCTCAAAATGTCCACCTTGTCGTTGTTACAAAATATCCACCCTGTCGGCCACTTAAACTCGATGGGGTGGACATACACATGACAGGGTGGACATCTGCTGTAGATAATAGTTGTAATAAAAAAAATATCGATGTGATTGAGAATGTAATTATATATTTATTTTCTTAAGTTGAATAAATGTTTCATTGTCATATTTTGTCATGCGTTTTGGGTTCTGCTTTGTGTCCACTCCGTCGTGGGCTCGTCCACCCTGTCATCTTGGTATTTTTAAATAATATTTAAAATAATAATGTAATCATACCTATATAATCCATTGTGCTAGGTGTGGGGGCAATAACATGCAAACAAAAAACTGCGTCCAAATATTCAAATATTTCTCCAAATAAGAAAAAATACATGTGCGAATTGTATGAGTTTCTTTAAAAAAGCATTGTTTACATAAAATCTTTTATGTATTTATAATTTGAAAGCAAACAAATAACCCTGTTTAGGAAAGGACATCATACCTTTCAGAAAGTATAATTTGTATCTTAATAGTGCAATAAAACATATTGAACTGTAATTTACAACCACGCTGTCTTAAAAAGCCCAACATCACGCTAAGGTTGCTAAGGTTGTAAGCACAATGATGCTTTGAAAACTGCTGTTTCGCTGGAAGGGCAAGGATTAGCAACAGGACAACAGCACAGAGACTTGACAGATCCAATTGAAGAACTAACGGGATGTTTTACAGGAAAATACCCATCCATTTGTGAACTGTACATGAGACTAAAATGACTTGTAGCTTCGGAACTATTCTGAAGTGTAGGTGCTCACAAAACAAACATGGTAGCCGAAGATATCTATTATGCAAAAGTGCGGCAGCAAGTCTCCGTCGGTACTCCACTATTATCCCGCGTTTCCACCGAAATTACCCGGAACATTTTTACCAGGAACTTTTTCCCCCCAGACCTGTTGCTTTCTGCGTTTCCACCGCGGTGTAAAGTACCGGGAAGATTAGGCAAATGACTGGTGACGTAGGTCCGCGCATGTTCCTCAATACAAAGTACCGCTGATAAAAAAAGAAAAGAAAAAAGTATGCTGATTTTGGACGTGCATCATCGGTAGTTAGTTCAGACTTTGTGCATTCGACTGGGGAGTGTGATGTCTGCAACTATGCAAGTCCGGTAAATCTATAAACAGCAGTGTAACTAATATATATATATATATATATATATATATATATATATATATTAGGGGTGTAACGGTTCACAAAATTCACGGTTCGGTTCGATACGATACACTGATGTCACGGTTCGGTTCGGTTCGATACGTTTTAGATACAGCAAAATGTAAAAACATCTCAACTTTTCAGAATGCCGCAAGCGCACCGCGGGTCATGTGACAAGAACCAACCAATCAGCTTCATCCTTTCCCGTAACAAGGTTGAGAGCTCAGCCAAGATGAAGGAACAGCTGATCATAGTTGTATATGGATTGCAATTTTGAAATAAATTTAGTAGCAGAGCTACTGCAAGCGATTTTTAGAGCTGCAAATCCATTTATCCTTCGCTGAAATTTCCGCGTCTCATGGAGAGAGCACGTCATTGTTGCTTAGCAAAGACAGACGCCTCATGAGCGCTTCTGCCCGAGCGCTTTGGAAAGGAGGAGAAAGACGCGCTTAGCGTTTTCCACGCGTTTTTAGGAGCGATATGTGAACGGCCCCTAAGGCGCTCGCTCACTCAGCACGCGCTGAAGGCTCGTTGCAAAATGTCTAATGCATTTAACAGACCAGAAATATAAGATCCTAAAATAACCAACAGGTCTGGTGTTTGGGTTGGATTCCCTGTAAGCTATAGTGTCTAAATGCTGCAGGGATAGTTTGCTGCGTGCATGTTTCTCCTTTTTTTCGTCTTTTCCCAGATAGTACTGACGCATATATCCCAGATATTCCTGCTGGTGTTTTTTTTTTTTTTTTTTTTTTTTTTTTGTATTCCCGCTGATGTACCCTGTCATGTTGCAGATGCGACATACCGTTGTTTTTTTATCCACCACTCTCTTGCCATCACCATTATAGCTTAAAGGGAATCCAAAGTGCACCCAAACACCAGACCTGTTGGTTATTGGGGGATCTTCTCATTTCTAGTCTGTTAAACGCATTGGCTATTTTGCAACGAGCCTTCAGCGCGTACTGAGTGAGCGAGCGCCTGCTGAGTAGCCTAACATAAACATATAAGATGGTGTTTTTTTCTTCTTCGGGAGTGTCAGGGGCGTTGCCTGTTACGTTGTTTGGGTTATTGGGCTACCTTGTTGAACGCATATCATTATATTTCTATCTCTCTCTCTTTTTTTTTTTTTTTTCAAATATAATTAATTACTCCAACGAACCGTTCGGTATACATAATGCGTACCGAACCGAAAGCGTCATACCGAACGGTTCAATACGAATACGCGTATCGTTACACCCCTAATATATATATATATATATATATATATATATATATATATATATATATATATATATATATATATATATATATATACATATATATATATATATATATATATATATATATATATATATATTTTATACTTGATAACTTCAGTCAGCTCGTCTTGGCTACTGCAATTTTCCCTACTGTATATTTACAATAAAACGAAATAGGATATCAAATACCACTGCCTCCTTTGGTTTTCATTTAAGCATAATAACAGCTGCAGAAATGTACTTAGTTCAGAGATATGTGTATATGCAGCCATTACAATGAAACAAAATATTATATAAATTTGCCTTTTTTATTTTCATTTTAACATATAGATAAATTGAATAGACCAAAGAAAACCTGTTAGATTTACCCCGCAGCTCAATTATATTTTATGTTTAACCACTAAAGAGACATCAGAGCCAGCGGCACATATCAGAAGGTCTATCCCAGGAGAGGCTGCTCTCTGCGGATACATGAGGACTGAGCTCCCGCTGATCGAATGGAGCTCACCGTCTCAGAGATCGGCGAAACACATTTTTAAATAGGCGCTGTCTTTATAAATAAACCATAGATTTGAGTTTTAAACAACTACATTCTCGCCTGAAATACTTTTAAAATTACATTTCATGACACAATAACAGTAATATTTGAAAATTATCCAAATAAATGGTGTTTGAACTCAACCAATGCTGCGTGAACCCAGATGGCTTTGGCTAAAGCAATTTTCCCCTCAGTATATATACAATAACACGAAATAGGATATAAAATACCACTGCCTCCTTTCGTTTTCATTTAAACATAAAAACAGCTGCAGAAATGTACTTAGTTCAGGGATATGTGTAACGTTATATACAGCCATTACAATGAAACGAAATATAGACTTGCCTTTTTTATTTTCATTTTAACATATAGATAAATTGAATACAGACCAAAGAAAACCTGTTAGATTTACCCCGCAGCTGAATTATATTTTATGTTTAACCACTAAAGAGACATCAGAGCCAGTGGCACAGAAGGTCTATCCCAGGAGAGGCTGCTCTCGGCGGATACATGAGGACTGAGTCTCAGAGATCGGCGAAACACATTTTTAAATAGGCGCTGTCTATATAAATAAACATCAGATTTGAATTTTAAACCACTACATTCTCGCCTGAAATACTTTTAAAATTACATTTCATGACACAATAACAGTAAAATTTTGAAAATGTTGATCCGAATAAATGGTGTTTGAACTCAACCAATGCTGCGTGAAATCAACCAATCAGAATGTTTAGCGCCAAAGTCCCGCCCCCGAAAGTTCCGGAACTCTGAAAAAGTACCACCTCGCCAGCAGGGACTTTCTGAGGGGCATTTTTTTACCCGGAACTTTATTTAACCACTGGTAAATGGTTTACTGACCATGGTATTACTGTGCTCAATTGGCCTGCCAAATCTCCTGACCTGAACCCCTTAGAGAAAATGGTTTACTGACCATGGATTTTACTGTGCTCAATTGGCCTGCCAACTCTCCTCACCTGAACCCCATAGAGAATCTGTGGGATATTGTGAAGAGAAAGTTGAGAGACGCAAGACCCAACACTCTGGATGAGCTTAAGGTCGCTATCGAAGCATCCTGGGCCTCCATAACACCTCAGCAGTGCCACAGGCTGAATGCCTCCATGCCACGCCACATTGAAGCAGTCATTTCTGCAAAAGGATTCCCGACCAAGTATTGAGAGCATAACTGAACATAATTATTTGAAGGTTGACTTTTGTATTGAAAACACTTTTCTTTTATTGGTCGGATGAAACCGCAAATTCCCGCCTAGAGCTGGAGTGTGCAAACTGCATTTTACACGGGATTGCCTTTCCAACGCAATGGAGGTGAAAATGGGCTTCTCCACACAGCTTGTGCTGAAAAGTTTTTTTTTTTTTTTTTTTTTTTACTTTTCGCTGAAGTATCTCATGTGAGGTGAACTTCTGTGAGTTACTTTGAGCTTATAAGTACCTACACTAGTAAAATACTAAAAATAAATGCTCAAAAATGCCTACCAGAAGTGTTTTATTGAAATGAGTCCATACATCAATATCTCTAGGTAAATTATCCATTGTTTTGTTTGCTTCCAAACCTCATAAACATTGAGGAAAGCACTCACAAGCACAGGTTATGAGCGCCCAAGACACTAAAGGTCTTAAGTCAAGTAATAAAACTAAATATAATAATTTCTCAATTCAAAATAAAATATTATTGAATCCATCTCTGATAATCCAGAGTTGCTATGGTCGCGCAGGTTTGTTTATGCATTAAACTCGTATCCAAGAGAAAAACATGTCATTCCCTCAACATAAGAAGTTGTGGCCACGAGAAATGGATGTTGTTCCCTCAACATAACATCTCGAAGCCAAGACATAAGGATGTCGTTACCTCAACAAAATGATCTCGTGGCCACGAGTTAATATGATGTTCCCACAAATTAATATCTAGTGGCTAGGCATGCAAAGATTAATTGACTATAGGTTTATATCGATTTAAGGCTGTCGATGGTCGGTTAACTGATTTAATGTTGGGCTGTGTGCGACTAGGCCTGGGACGGTATTGTATTTTTCTTACCGCGGTTGAAAAGCAATAAATTCCCACGGTATTGCGGTAAACCGCAACCCGCAACTACCACCCCCCCCCCCACGCCACCGTGATCGATGGACTTTCACTTTCGCACACACACACGGGAGGCAAATGAATTTAAGGAACAGGTTGATTTCACTTTTTTTTTTTTTTTTTTTTTTTACATTTAGAACATGAACATTTAGAACAGAAATGGAATGATGTCTGAAATACAAATTCTGCAAAACGAAATAATAGGCGAGGTTACCCTAGCCATCATATTTTTGGGGGGCGATATCAGATCTGATCGCAATTCACAACAGAGATCTGAAGATAGAGCATCATAAAAAAACACAAAAACATTTTTATTTATCGTATTGCTCAGTAATAGATATTAATTTGCATGTTTATTTTCCATATTTGTACCTTCAGATTAGGCTACAGTCTTCGTCATCAAACAATCACTTAAACTATAACGACTTTTGCGCACACAGAGGCTAAGGCAATTGAGCATAAGGAACATGTTTATTTAACATTTATTATTTCACATTTAGAATAAGAACATTTAGAACAGAAATTATGTCTGAAAAAAAAAGTGCTGGCAAAACGAAATGCGCTATGGTTTACATCCCAGCCTTCATATTTTTTTTGCTAGAAAAACTAGCATGTTCACTTTGTCAGGTTTAAGGGAGGCCCTGAAAGACGTAACGACGTTACCTGCAGCACTGAACACACGTTCTGAGGGAATGCTTGTAGCGCAAATGGTCATATATTTCGGGCGGGGACATTCAACATCTCCTCCATGAGCTCATCCTGCACCTCGTCAGAAATGTCAATATCCTTATACTTAGGGTTCCATCAAAACGGCAGACATTTTTCCTTTCTATTTTAATATTTATATAGATAATACGTGTGCGCTTTTTTGTCTCAGTGGTTAATGAAGGCTATTTAACGAAGGCATATAGAGTAATATAAATATGTAGACATATAGGCCAAATTAATATAAATATTTAAAAATCTATAATATATATATAAATATTATTTATTATATATTTTTACATATTTATATTTATTTAGCCTACATCTCGTGTGCACTTTGGTCTCAGTGTGGTTCAAGGCTATAATTTAACGAATGCTATTTAATTTAACAAAGTGTCACTGCTCACAATATTGTGGTTGTTTTTTTACTTGCAAATAAGATAAATATAAATAATATTTATAAATAAGATAAATATAAATAATATTTATAAGTAAATAAAAATAATATTTATAAGTAAAAAAAAAAAAAAAAAAGACTGTATTGTAAAATGTGTCCTCAGGTTGGATGTATTTGAACGTGATACTGGAATCTTTTTGTAGCAAATTCTACAAATGGGCTCATTAAAATTGCCTGGAAGTCCTTTTTCATCAGGTTCAAAGCCAAAATGTGCCCATATTGGCGACGTGACATTTGGCTTTGCCACCAAGTTAGCCCTCTCTATCATGTTTTGATGGAATAGTATCTTAAATGCGCAATTGTCAGCTGCGCAACCACGTGAGAGAATTGTGTTAAGCAGAATAAGCACGTGCAATTAAAAACTGAGGTCCTGCTTTTTTGGCTTTCTCATGAGTCGTCCGCCTGTATTTTATGCTTTAGTAAAATGAATATATAGGCTACAAGACATTACACAGGTACTCTAGTCAATACAAATGGATGGTGCATAGATACATTTTTAATCTATATTAATCTCCCTGTAATCTTGGAATTAATCTAGATTAAAAAGGCTCATTTGAATTCTGGCGAAGGCATTCAGATGTGCAGGCCAATGTGTGTTTTTTTTTTTTTTTTTTTTTTTGTGCTGTGATGACGGTTACAGGTTTAGACCCGTGGTAGGCGTCACGTGATTGCGGTAATGCGGTAACCGTCCCAGGCCTATGTGCGACACGTACGCAGAACACGTGTAAGCGGCTATGAGTGACGTTGACCTTATATAAATGCATCATCATTCATTGACAATGTACTAGCTAAACTTTTAATGTGATTTTAAACTTTAAAAGTACATTAAAATGGAAACAACATAAGTTGTTCAACATGAAAAGCAATAGAAACGTAGTAACGAAGTAATTTCATCAGTTAACTGCACTTCTAAAACACATTAGTTTGTTTGACAAACACAATTAAACTTCAGCGGAAGAAGATTAGTTTCCCATTTTCCCATTTCCCATGTTTACAACACACAGTAAGAGATGTGATTAAAAGTGAAAGATAATAAAATAAACCTGTGAAACCAGCAAACCAGAACAAAGCCACATTAATGAAGGCTATATATCTTGAACGGCATCCAGAGGCATGGTCACGATCTAATGTTTTCCCAACCCTGAAAAAGTTGTATATACTAGCAATTCAAACTTGCATCGCAGTCTGTTCATTATGAAAATAAAATGCAGTCAACCAAACATTTAAAAGGTTACACAGGTCAGTTTCAAGAGAATAAATGATGCCCACTGCTTTGGGTGTGTGTGTGTGTGTGTTTGTGGTCACTGCTGTGTGCACTTTGGATGGGTTAAATGCAGAGCACAAATTCTGAGTATGAGCCACCATACCTGGCTGTATGACACGTCATTTTCTTTTTTTCCTCCTCTCGCCGCTTCACTCTCCAGTCCAGTGTGTGGCGCTAAACACATTTGTTTGACAAACACAATTAAACCTCAGCAGAAGAAGATTATTTCACCGCGCTCTGTTTTTTTTTTTCGTGATGCTGGTTTAATACAAACTGTTAAAAAAAGTTGTTTCTGTCGATAAAGAAATACAGTTTTTGAATCGGGTCAATAAATACCTTTTAATATTCTCATCCTCACAGTTGTGACTACGTTTTGAAGCAAGCAGGAATATCAGGAGGAGTGTCATCTGAACTGAGATCTGCTGCTGTGAAGATGGAGTTTGTTAAAGAGAAGAGTGAAGAAAATACGAGTGAACCAGAAACCCGGGGAATAAAACACGAGAAACCAGAAACCCAGAGAAAAAAACACGAGGAACCAGAAACCCGGGGAATAAAACACGAGGAACCAGAAACCCGGGGAATAAAACACGAGAAACCAGAAACCCAAAGAATAAAACACGAGGAACCAGAAACCCGGGGAATAAAACACGAGGAACCAGAAACCCGGGGAATAAAACACGAGGAACCAGAAACCCGGGGAATAAAACACGAGGAACCAGAAACCCGGGGAATAAAACACGAGAAACCAGAAACCCAAAGAATAAAACACGAGGAACCAGAAACCCGGGGAATAAAACACGAGGAACCAGAAACCCGGGGAATAAAACACGAGGAACCAGAAACCCGGGGAATAAAACACGAGGAACCAGAAACCCGGGGAATAAAACACGAGGAACCAGAAACCAAGAGAATAACTCACGGGGAGCCAGAAACCCGGGGAATAAAACTTGAGGAGCCAGAAACCAAGATAATAACCAGAAACACAGAGAATAAAATGCAAGGAGCCAGGAGAATAAAACACGAGGAACAACGAGGTTGGTGTATATTTTGCATTCATCCTTAAATTTTAATATTTGTGGTACATACTAAGACGTTAACTACCATGAAATTGTCTTAAATCCTTGTTTTAAAATTCTTATGGAAATGTAACTTCACTGACAGTGAGGAGATCTAATTATTACTTTAAATAGAGTTTATTTTTGCTTTTTGAAAATAAGGAAACTGTATTGAACTCAGAGCCTGGGGAGAATGAATAAGTTTTTACACTAGCAGTAGAAACCAGCGGGATAAAGGTAGTTTTAGGTTCAATGTTCGCCAGACATTGGCTTTCATGTGCCATGAGTCTACAAAGATACCACTACCACAATTAGTACTTTATATCAATGTTAAAATATTATTTAAAAACCAAAATGTGTATTGTAGCAGCAAATTTAAACCGGAGAAAGCTTTGACGTGCAATAGCGGCACTTGATGCGTAAGGGACCGCTTTCACCAGTTGGGTTTAAAACGTCCAATTTATTTGAACTAACATGACTTCTAACATTTAAAATAAAACATTGCCAAACTGTAAGCCCTGTATTAACTCAAAGTGATTTACTAGTTTTGACAATACCTGCCTTCATATATGCAGTACAGTAAACACTTATGTAAAAAAAAAACTACTGTAAATACCCAAACTGCTGTTCAAGGTGGTAGTACATTCGTAGTGTCCAGTCTGACTTACTACAGGTGAAGGATTGCCAATATATCTCTTACTGTACATACAGTACATATTTCATACAAAACAATTACTTCATATGTCTTACTGTACATACTGTACCTAATTATTTTTAGAAGAAAATACTGTAATTCATAATTTTTTTCCTTATTCCAAACGCTGTAGAAAGTTTATACATACAAGACTGACCTTCTACAGGTTCAACTTTTCCAATATCGTCCTTACTGTATGTATAGTACACAAATATATTAATGAAAAAGTACTTTAATTCAACAAGTTTTTTTTTTCATGCTCCAAAGGCTGTAGTAAATTTTTAGTTACAAGACTTATTACAGGTGAACTTTTGCCCATATCTCCCATTACTGTACATACAGTACCAAATTATTCTTTAAAAACAATTACTGTAAATAACCAATAGGGTTTTTATGTTCCAAATGTTGTAGTACATTCCTAGTGGCCAGACTGAGTCACGACAGCTGAAATTTTTCCAATATCAACCTTACTGTACATACATTATCGTAATTGTTTTCTAAGAATGAATATGTAATCAACCATAAAGGCTTTATGTCGCAAAGGTTGTATTATGTTTTTAGTTACAAGACTGACCTACTACAGGTGAAAGTTTGCCAATATATCCCTTATCTTCGCTTACCTTACAGTACATAATTAATCTTTGAAAACAACTACTGTAATTGACCAAGAGTTTTTCACTGTCCAAAGGTGTATGTTTGTAGTTACAAAACTGGTTTACTACAGTTGAAATTATGCCAGTATCAACCTTACTGTACACACAGTACATAATTCATTTTCAAAACCAATACAAATCACAAAATTGATAAAAAAATTTGTTGTTGTTTTTTTTTGGTCCATATTGCAAAGCCCTAGTTCTCACGTAGTTCTTCTCTTTAAGACTGATCACTCAACTTATAACACGCACTATGTGGTGATGACGACGTAGAAGGACGAAGTGAGAACCACTATGTAAAGTTCGCTCTGCCGCCTTATTATTTTCATGCACTCCGCACTATAATGTCATGCATGCAAAATACATAGTTTTGGCTGTTACAAAGTCTCCATCCAGAAACCGATGTACATCTTCTGCAGATATAAGTTATTTCATTGCACTTTAACAAGTAATCTGAATGGTCTATATTGGCGTTTTTCCACTGCATGGTACGGCTCGGTTCGGTACGGTACGGCTCAGTTATGGCGCATTTCCACTGCATGGTACGGTACGGCTCGGCTCGCTCGCTTCGGCTCGCTTTAAATGGTACCACCTCTGTTGAGGTTCCAAGCGTACCGTACCGATACTAAAATGTGATGTGAAAACACTGCAGATCACTGATTGGTCAGACAGAATCGTCACTACCAGCGTCATTGTATTTGCGACACGAGACACTAAAACCCGCTAGATTTAAATAGCCAGACAACAGCCAACGGGGTAGCACCTCTTTTTACAGTATTTACTTGATAAAAGAATTTTAAAAATTTCAAAAAAGAAATGGCTGAATCGTGGTCAGTGGACGAGGTGCAGACGTTCCTCTCGTTGGTTGCCGAGGAGCGGATCCAGAAGTAGCACAGCTCTTCACTTTATTGACCATCTATACTGGTAAAGCTTTATCTTGTTTTTTTTACATTTATGCCAATTCAATTATTATTTAGATGTTCTGGATTTGTTATTGTTGCTAGATTGATTTGTGTTGCTGTAATTTTTGCATTAACAAACATTGTACAAACTTTTTTTTTCAGATGCACTGTCTACGATTGACTCATTAGCACTTTCTCCGTGCAGTGATGCCTCAACGTCCCAACTGGTGATAGCAGCGTCGCCACCAGCACGACCGTCGACACCAGCAACCTTCAGCAGGACACCAGAGCGTGTGGTACCAGGTATGAAATATGACTAAAACACTTAGGGCCCTATTTTAACGATCTGAAACGCAAGTGTCAAAGCGCAAAGCGCAAGTAAGTTTGTGGGCGGGTCTCGGCGCTGTTGCTATTTTCCCGGCGGGATAAATGGCTCTTGCGCCCGGCGCAAATCTAAAATGGGTTGGTCTGAAGTAGCTTCATTATTCATAGGTGTGGTTTGGGCGTAACGTGAAATAAACCAATCAGAGCGTCATCCAACATTCCCTTTAAAAGCAGGTGCGCAAGTTCCATTATGGATTGCTATTATTATGGCGTATTTACCAGGCGCACGCCAGGAGCGGTTCACAGCCGAGGAGACTGATGTTCTTGTAAGAGCAGTGAAAGACAGAGAAGTTGTGTTGTATGGGGATGGGAGAAACCCACCCAAAATACACCACAATGATTTCCGTCATCTCATTAATATTTTTTTAGTGTAACAATTAATGATATGCAAAAATAACTGTTGCATCTGTGTAGATTATATGAGCAAAGTGTATGCGCGTTGTGCACGCTATACATTATGGTCAAGCATGCGCCCTTAAAATAGCATAATGAACAACGCGCAACGCGCCACTGACTTTAGACTAGGTTTTTTCTGGTCAGTGGCGCAATTGTTTAATGGAACAGCAAAATAGCACCAGGGATTGTTTGCGCCGGAACACGCCTCCTTTTTTGCGCTGAAACGCCCAGGGAGCGCAAGTTCATTCACTAGTTTAGCGACGTGCTTCTGTGGAGGGAAAAGCGCGCTTTATAGGAATGACACATGCGTCGGTGTACAAAGTCAATTGCGCTGGGTGCAAGATAGGGCCCTCTATGTTACAGATCATATATTTAGACTAAGCTTACCTAATCCTTTTCTTATGTCATTTTGAAAGCCTGCACTAAAATTGGATATTTCATGAAATCCTGTTGCTCACCATAAATCCATTATTGCTAGCTACTGTAACTTTGATTAGTTCACACTGTAGATCATGGGGTTGTTAATGAACAGTTCTTTCATAAATTAATTGACGATATGTGATAAGCTTTATTTTTCCTCTCAAATCTTTTTTTTTGATTTTAGCAAAAACCTTTAGAAAAAAATCAAAATTGTAACTTTTCTTTCTTTGTGTCTAGGCAAGAGGAAACGGAACATGCACCATCAGGAGCATCTTGCCTTTTTAAGAGAGATGCAGGTGACTGATATTCTACAGCAGAAACTGAACCGGGAAAGGAGGGAGCAATATTTGCAGATGGCAATAGATGAGGCCCGGCAAGCAAGGGAGCAGGAAGCGGCCTTAAGGAGGGAGGAAAATGCACAAACGGCTGCATTCAATCAAGCCTTTCTCAACATCATGGGGATGCTTGTACAGGCGATGAGTAACAGAACAGAACAGTGACAGAACTGACAAGAACAGAACACTCTGCCCGACTAAAACCTCCCTAGTCCATACTTCACGGAGTTATTTTTTTTACTTGTTTTTCCTCTGAATGTTTTTATACTACATACATTTGTGCACAACATTTAAAGTTTGCTTAGTGTACATTTTTTACTTTTAAATGTTTATATATGTCTTTATATACATTTTTTGCACTACATACATTAATACTTTGTTTAACGTTTGATCTGTTTACATTTTTCTTTAATAAAATTTACTAGTCAAAAGTGTACTTTCCTTTTTAATGGTGCATGTGGATTAGAGCAACAGGTATCATCAAGCTAAATGTCACAATTTAAAAGATTAATAGTACACTTTTACTTAAAACTCACTTTAAACCGCTATTGAGTATTTGTATCATATTCTGCTCGTGGTTTAAAATAGTGTTTGGGCATTAAATGAACAAAAATGCTATTCTGTATGGCAAAATATTTAAAAGAACATGTGATAATTATTTCTCCAAATGTGCTAACAATTGGATAAGAGCCCTGATGAATGCTGTATATTTCATGTCAGTGAACACAAACCCAAGTGCATTATGAGTGATAATTGCCATTCAAAATATCAAATGTTACAGATTAATAATTTTGCACTCCTGGAATAAATTAAGAATTTAATGTCACTACAAAGCAGATTTATCATAAACCGTGGCCAAAGCTGGAGTCTTGCATCTTTATAATGATGCTACTTATTATTAATATTATATTTATAATATTTATAATATTATATTTAGGGCCTCACAGACATCCCTGCCCTCCTCTACAGGCTGTGCCAGTCCCAGCACAGGCTCTGCTGCAGAAGGTGGATCCCATGCACTCTCATAGGCCTCTCCATGACTCTCACAAAGGTTATGTAGAGCACAGCATGTCAGCACCATAGATTTCACAAGGTCGACTGCACAGTCATTTCTTTTCATAAGGCAACGCCATCTTCCTTTTAATCTACCAAAAGCATTTTCCACCAATATACGTGCTCTGGAGATTTTCATGTTGTAGATCGGCTGTTAGCCGTCCAATGTCAATGAATGGTTTAAATAGCCATTTCTGCAAGGGATAGGCAGAGTCTCCAAGGATGTAGTAGCCAACATTCACCCCAGCAATGTTTTTGGTGCTAGCTGGTATGTGGTTTCCACAGCTTGCCACTTCCCACAGTGTGGACAGTCTCAAAACCCGAGCATCATGCAGGCTTCCAGGCAGTCCTGTGAACACATTCCAGAAAAGTTCCTTTCCATCCACAACACCTTGAAGGATGATGGAGTGCCAGCCTTTACGGTTGAAATAGTCTTGTGGTGCTATTATGGGTATGTGTGATCCATCAATAGCACCAATACACTGGAAGTCCCAATCTGTTCTCAACGTAGGCAGCCATTTCTTTAGACCTCTCCTGATCTGGAAAACAAATTTGTTCTGGTATCAACAACGTCTCTGCTGCAGCACAGAACTCCTGAACACACCGACACACAGTTGAAATGCTTGCTCCAAAAAGATGTCCAACACTTCTGTACTCAGAGCCGGTAGCAAGCTTCCACAGTGCAATGGCTACAATCTTCATTAGAGGTACACACACGTGGAAGTCTCTCCATCGCAGGACGCAGTTTGTTGCACAAGTAAATAAACATTTCTTCCGACATTCGTGTTTGTAAACCCAGGAACAATCACACCCCACCACTCCAACAAGCTCTGTTAAATGTCCAAACAGATGGTCTTGCAAAATATGATACATCTGAAATACACAGAGTACACATTTTAATACATAAAATTGTTAGCTAAATTCATTATATGCTTTGTGACAATACAGCGATTGAGATCCTAAACAAGATTAGCTTACCCTCGTGCGCCGTCGGGCAAATCGAGTGATGTCGTCATCTTCACTTTGTTGTAAGAGTTCCCAGACTCTTTTGGTTTTTTTTGCAGTAATTTGTTTTGCTGTCATCAGCCTAATTTTTAAAACATTTCTCCATCTTGAAGTTAAAAACATCCACATGCCGAGAATCAAGAACACCATCCCCTCGATAGGCTCCATTGTTCCTGTGTTGTGCGTTTGAAATATGGCGCGTTTAGGATGATGTCATGACAGTAGAGGCGGCAACTATGAACGATCAGTCCCACCCGTTTTGAAGCGGTACTAACTCCAGTGGAAAAGTAACCGAGCTAAAGGGAATCGAACCGTGCTGTACCAAGTTGAGTCGTACCAAGCAGTGGAAAAGCGAAGCGAGCCGAACCGTACCAAACCGTACCATGCAGTGGAAAAGCGCCATATATGTGCAATATTTAAAACAAGCCCTAACTAACTGAGTTTAATGCCACAATCATGGCCGTAGCCAGGCTTTGAAAATTAGTGAGGTCCAGGGGGTTTCTATAACCCCCTTAATATAGAATTGTGTTATAACAACCCCTATAAATACAACTATTTATATACCCTAACACTTGAAAAGAGACAATTTGGATGTTTTTGGAGGGATGCTCATTTCTAAATCTTACCCTATTTATTGCATCAAAGTTTGTTATTACTATTGTTATGTGGTGGGGTAGGGATGAACTCAGGAACAGACGGGAAGTACAACACAAGATTTATTTACACGAAAAAAGGGGAAAACAAAACCCACGAAGGGGAAAACAAGGACTAGGGCAGATACAAAATAACTAAACAGGACTGTGTTGGCACGATAAACAAAGACTCAAAACACAAGAACACTAACTACAAATAAACACTCACGGATATACAAAGACTTCTCAAAGGGGTGACAAGGATACACTCTCTCACGAGGCTGACAAGTATAAACACATATGAGGTACAATCACAAGTAGGAACAATCTCAGTGTGGAACAATGAACCGACAAAAGACAGAGCACACTAGGGGATCTAAATAGGGGAACTAATTAAGACACAACAGGTGGCACAGATAGGGCAATCACGACAAGACTAGGATAACAAGGGGGGTGGGGCAAGGGGACGAGACAACACAAGCACATGGTCCAAAGACAAGGCCATGTGCTTGTACACAAAACACGGGTCTGTCATGATCCTGCCTCAAGACTAGAGAAAAGTCAGGACATGAAGGCAGAATCATGACAACTATATTTATGGAGTGGATAATTTTATCAATTTTTATCACAAGTTTTAGTACAAGTTTGATTACAAAAGACATCAATTGACAATCAGCTCCAGTGGTACGTTTGTCATACACATTTTGACATGATCAACCCGGGTTCGAATCTGGCTTTGGCAAAAAAAATTAAACGCTTCCCAAATTTCAAATCACATCAGAAAAGCAGTTATTTTCAATGAAAATTAAGTAAATAATCAAAATAAGGGTAGGCGCAGGAAGGGCTTTATTGTCCCAATAAGGTGGTGACCAGGAGACTCTTGGGTAATCTTCAGCAGAATTGTTTATTGAGAACACTCTGCGTGGCGCTGCAGTCATCAAAAGTCTGTCCAGTCATTTATACATTGTAGATTATATACATTTCTAGGAGGAGGGATACATGGAGGTGGAGACCATTTAAACAAAGCATGCAAATGGAATCAGTAAAGTGCCTGACACTGGCATCTTCCCAGCCTTGATCTAATCAGCATAACAGTGTCATTTAAATACAGAGGTGCCTGATAGTATCACCCGTACCTTCACATTATCATAGAAATAAAGGCACAGCTGTGCCTTGAGTCAAGCAGGCACTTTTATGTTGGTACATTGCCCTATATTTAGGATGTGCATGAAGACAAAAGGTTAATGTCTCAGGAACCTGCTCTGCTTGACTTGATCATCTCAGAATGTCATAATCTTAACCTAAGAATTTAAAAACTCAAAGTACATACTATTACATTTGAAACTTGATTTAACATAGTACAGATTTGTAATCCCACAGTGGCAGCCATTTAATTAGACTCAATAAGTTATTGCATACTGTTTTATAATGTACTACAATACTGAGGTGCAGATAATCGCCACTATTTGCAGTGAGTAGTATAAATGGCAGAAAAACTATTTTTTTGATTATTGGTGATTCCATAGGCTCTCTCTCATGCACTTGTGTGGTTTAAAACACCCAATAGTTATGCTATGACAAAAACAAAGAGTCTCTCTCTTGCTCCACCCATGCACGATAATATCATGTATCGTCGATCTCACGGACTGACGATATGACGATTTGAAAAATTACCATATCGCCCAACACTAGCTTGGGAGCGCAGAGGTAAATTGTTGCCGCTCCACTCTGCTCACATACTCTAGTGTGAGACGTGAATCTAAATGTCCATGTGTAAAGATGCTGCGCAGCGCAAATCCATGAAAGAATGTTCTGAAGTGAGGTAAACTTCAACAGAGTAGGGAGCAAGGAACACTGCATAGGGACCATGTCAATGTGAACAGTTCATGCACGGAGCTCACTTCTAACAAGGTGATCATTTGAATAAGATGTGTTAACAAAAGCCCCTTTCACACTGCATGTTGGTCCCAGAAAATTGCCGGAACATTGCTGTATTGCCTTCTGTGTGAATGCAAACACGTCCCGGGATTGATTCCGGGACCTGGCAAATGGTAAATGGACTGCATTTATATAGTGCTTTCAACAGACCACATGGCCATCCAAAGCGCTTTACAGTTTGCCTCACATTCACCCATTCACACACACATTCACACACCGACTGCGGTGTCACCTATTCAAGGTGCCATCCAGCTCGTCGGGAGCAGCTGGGGTTAGGTTTCTTGCTCAAGGACACCTCGACACTTGGTCAGGTGGAGCCGGGGATTAAACCACCAACCTTCCAGTTTGTAGACAACCTACATGAACCACTGAGCCACTGCCGCCCCATTAGTAACATTGCCAGGTTCAGTCCCAGAATGAGTTCTGTGTGAACAAAAGCCAGAACTAATGCTGTAAAGGGTGTGTCATAGCGATGATGCATGTTATCGTGCAACTATTTTAGTGTGAGTTTTAAATGCAGATCAACATTCACAACAAAAAAATGTTGAGATCATAGCTTAAATGAAAGTTACATCCTGGTGTCAGGTCTTTACGGGACTTTTACTGGTTGTGTGTGAATGCACGAGCACATTCCGGGTAATCACTTCCAGTGTGAAAGGGGGAAAATCTAGCGACCCGGGAACAATTGCCGGGGCACATTACCTGTGTATTTTCTGGAATCGCAGTGTGAAAGGGGCTAATGAGAGACGTGTGAAATAAAATGGGGGCGCAAGGACTGGAATTTGAGAACTGCTGACCTAAAGGAAGTGTTCTTAATAGCAATGCTGTTGTGATCACTGGGGTTTATTAAGCTATTATCATTTTGACATATCTTTTCTTTATTTAAAGGCTGAAATGTGAGGTTTACCTTTTTATTAAACTTTTTCAAAGCTTTATTTGGAAATTTACATTAGATATTTTGAATTCTTGAATGCTATTAAACTGTTGTAAGTCAAGTTGTCATTTAAAATCGGGACATCATTGGTAATGTTATTGTTTTATTGATTATGCAAACAAGAATTCATTTAATTTCTTTTTATTTATTTTTATACTTTAATTTCATTTAATTTTTTTAATTATACATTTAATTTCTTTTTATTATATTTTTATTTTAGTTAAGTGATTTGTGTATGTACTTTTTTAACATCTCTAGCACATTATAACAATACTGTGATAATACTGATAACCGTGATAATTTTGGTCACTATAACCGTGATAAGACATTTTCATACCGTTACTTCCCTATTCCCAACACTGCAGACTATTTTTGATAACTACTCTTGTTGTAACTCCTTCCTGGGAGTTGGTGGGTTGGTATAAACGTTTTCTCTGGAATTGGTCACCATAGTCTTTGCTTAGGCTTTTTTTGTTACTAAATAAACATTTAAAAATAGCCTGTACGATTAAATTATCATTACCAAAAAAAGAAGTTCTTTCTACCGCAACTGGCCTTAAATTGTTGTGGTAAGTGAGAATGGTGTTGTAGAGGATGAGGTGTGTTAGCATGTTTTGCTAACAACCGAGAAGCCATGATGATTTAGCCAATTTTTTACTCAATGTATATAATCAGACATTAATGAAGTATATTTTTATATAGTTTTTTTTTAATGTGTAAAACTACCCATTTTGGCAATGATAATCAATTTGTCGTGTACACTTTCTGACAAGGGAATTTGTAACTTTAACAATATGAAGAGATCTGCCTAGCTATTTTGAAGGTTCAGCCACATGTGTTGCATAATTTAAAATCAAGATTTATCTAAAAAACAAATTGTGTGTATAAATGGTCCTCAAAAAATGTTGCGGAGGATGTGTTCATCAGTCATGGACACTTTATTTTTCCACTTGTATCATTATTATACATAAATTCAGTCTGTCATTTTTCTGTCATGTAAAAACATCTAGCATTACATAGATTCAGACACAGCTGGACGCATTGCGGTAATGAGAATTTCAGCAGAAAATGCAATAAAATACAAAAATAATTAATTCCTATGTTGAAATTACTCTTTGCGTAAGGTAGAGAACAATATTGTCTTTATTATGATATTTTTATACATTACTAAATTACATGTTTAATATTTAAAATAATTAGTGCCATGGCATTTCAAAAGATTCATGAGATTGACCCAATTAGTGATCTGTGATGTGTAATTATTTTGGTTCAGTCAGATTGTATTTGTCTCAAAGTGTTCAATGTTTTATGTGTGTGTGTGTGTGTGTGTGTGTGTATCAATGACCAAACTAAACATTGTTTCTCCCAATGATATGAATGTAGTGGGTCCCACTTTATATAAGGTGGCCTTAACTACTATGTACTTACATAAAAAATAAGTACAATGTACTTATTGTGTTCGAATTGTATTGTAAAACACTTTTGCTGCTATTGAGGTGGGATAGGGGTAAGGTTAGGGAGAGGGTTGGAGGTATGGGTAAGTTTAAGGGTGGGTTAAGGTGTAAAGTATGGGTCAACAGTGTAATTATAAATGTAATTACAGAAATTAAATACAGATGTAATTACATGTTTTTTTTTAAATATAAGTACAATGTAAAAACAAGTATATACAGAATAAGTACATTGTACTAAATTATTAATTACAATCTAAGTACATAGTAGTTAAGGCCACTTAATATAAAGTGGGTCCATGTAGTGTGTTGTTTAAATTGTTAAAGAAAGTGATCAAAGAACAAACCTTGTTTGCTGGAGCTGTCCATGTGTAGTGTTTCTTTACAAAGTGATGTTACCATCTATTGACCTGTCAGCATAATGCAGTGTTTTTATTTCAAATGCGCATTCTTATTCTTTGGTTTGGGTTAAACTAATTTATGTTACTTTATTGGAACAGCAGCTATGCAAATGATGTCTCTATTTGTTTCTCTGTTTTGCCACGGGATTTACATAACTATACACAAGCTCCCGTCTGGATCTAGAGCACCTGAGAAGAGATGATGCTGACCCTCAGAGGACCTCAGATGATGCTAACCCTGAATCAACATACAGATCTTACAATGTGGTTGCATCATATAATAATTGCTGTTAATAGTGTTCAGCGTCTGGCTGACTATGTCTTGTATTAATTTTTCAGAAAAATCCTGTCATATGCACACAAACTGACAGTCACCACTGATAAGCTAGAAACGTAATTTTCTGTAGAGTTGCTTTGTAATGATTTGTATCGTAAAAAGAGCTATACAAATAAACTTTAATTGAATTTTGTTATTTTAATGGCGCTGTGTTAAAAAAGGGCAGTTTTGACATAGTTTATGTCTGAACACAAATATTTTATCCTTATTTTTCAAATTTAATGTTCGATTTTCATTTTTTTATAGGCCTGATGAAACTGAAAGAAGAAAGGCAAGATCTGAATGAGGTGGAGGAGAAATATCAGGATCAGAAAGATCATGATGTCAATGGTGAAAAATCAGTGAGTTGCAGCATTAAAAAAACAGAAGTCAAAAGGCCTTTTAGCTGCTCTCAGTGTGGAAAGAGTTTCAGACGTAAAGCAACCCTTAATAGGCACATGCTAATTCATGCTGGAATAAAGCCTTTCAGCTGCTTTCAGTGTGGAAAGAGTTTCAGACTTAAAGCAACCCTTAATAGGCACATGCTAATTCATGCTGAAATAAAGCCTTTCAGCTGCTCTCAGTGTGGAAAGAGTTTTACCGTGAAAGCAAGCTTAAAGGATCACATGTTAGTTCATACTGGAATAAAGTCTTTCAGCTGCTCTCAGTGTGGAAAGAGTTTCACACAGAAAGGACACCTTAAGTATCACATGTTAATTCATACTGGAATAAAGCCTTTCAGCTGCTCTCAGTGTGGAAAGAATTTCAGACTTAAAGCAAACCTTAATAAGCACATGCTAATTCATGCTGGAATAAAACCGTTCAGCTGCTCTCAGTGTGGAAAGAGTTTCACACAGAAAGCAAGCTTAAAGTATCACATGTTAATTCATACTGGGATAAAATCTTTTAGCTGTTCTCAGTGTGAAAAGAGTTTTACACAGAAAGGACACCTTAAGGATCACATGTTAATTCATACTGGAATAAAGCCTTTCATATGCTCTCAATGTGGAAGGAGTTTCAGAATTAAAGCAAACCTTAATAAGCACATGCTAATTCATGCTGAAATAAAGCCTTTCAGCTGCTCTCAATGTGGAAGGAGTTTCAGACTTAAAGCAAACCTTAATAAGCACATGCTAATTCATGCTGAAATAAAGCCTTTCAGCTGCTCTCAGTGTGGAAAAAGTTTCAGAAATAAAGCAAACCTTAATAAGCACATGCTAATTCATGCTGAAATAAAGCCTTTCAGCTGCTCTCAGTGTGGAAAAAGTTTTACACAGAAAATACGCTTAAATGCTCACATGTTTATTCATACTGGATTAAAGCCTTTCAGCTGCTCTCAGTGTGGAAAGAGTTTTACCGTGAAAGCAAGCCATGAAAGGCACATGTTAATTCATACTGGGATTAAGTCTTTTAGCTGATCTCAGTCTGGAAAGAGTTTTACGGAGAAATGACACTAAAATGCTCATTTGGTAACTCACTCTTCATAAAAGCCTTTCACCTTAGGGAGTTAAAGCTGCAGTAGGTAACTTTTGTAAAAATATATTTTTAAGTAATTTATTTGTTAAACCTGTCATCATGTCCTGACACTAGAATATGAGACAGATAATCTGTGAAAAAAATCAAGCTCCTCTGGCTCCTCCCAGTGGTCCTATTGCCATTTGCAGAAATACATGGCTCCTGTTAGGAAACAACCAATCAGAGCTGCGGTCCGTAACTTTGTTTGTGTTCAAAATATAGAAAAATTTATATAATAAGCGAGTACACCATGAATCCATTTTCCAAACCGTGTTTTTAGCTTGTCCTGTATCACTAGGGTGCACCTATAATAAGTGTTTATATTCAGACTATTTTAGATTGCTTCGGGGGTACCGCGGCGGAGTAACCCAGTACCTTTGTGATTCTTCATAGACATAAACAGAGAGAAGTAGTTCTGGCTACGATGTTCTTCCGCAAGACGCAAGCAGTTCTGTTTATTAACCGCTAGAGCGTCAAAAGTTACCTACCGCAGCTTTAAAGTAAATGACTGTTTTTCTTAATGACTATTCTTATCAACTGGATCACCTCGAGGATGTGTCCTCTACCCCTTATTATTTATTTTGTACACAAAGGCTGTAAGAGTAGTTATAGAAGTAGGCATATTTTAAAATTTGCTGATAATTCTGTTATCGTTAGCTTAATGAGTGGCACAATGTGTAATTTTTCACCCGCTGGAGGGCGTGTATTCAAAATACGCCATCTAAGTGAAACAAGGCTAATGAATGAGCATGACACGCGTATAGTTCGAAAGCGGCTGAGCTTTTATTATGCCACAGTCGATCGCTTCCAGTTGTGCGTATTAGAGGTAAAGCAGCACTGTTTTATCATACTAGATTCTTTTGAAAGTCCAATTATAATGCTACTCTGTGCGGTCGTCACTGGTTTTGAATAACAATTTTTTTTCTTCTCCCAATACTGAGGTTTTGTGTAAGGGGGGCAGCAAAGTTTGTATTGCTTGCAGAAACTAAGGTTATTAAATGTGAACAAAACATTGATTGAGTTACTTGACATTGAGTTAGTGTTATCTTTTTTCACAGTTGTGCTGGTTTAATTCTTTAAAAGGGAAAAACATGAATTGTCTTGAGATGATTGTAAACCAGGGAAGTAAAATAACTCATGTATCCCCTCAGTTGTAAAGTTTTAAAATTTAAAGTAAGAACTTTTTAGGAAGGAAATGTATTGTGTTTTTGTTGTTTATGTGAAAATCAACCAAATTGCCTTCGGGAAATAAATAAAATAAACTGAACTGAACCTGATCTAAGTGTGGAAAGTGTTTTGTGCATAAATGATACTTTGAGACACACATTTTATAGGGGTCATTGAATGCCCATTTTCCACAAGTTGAAATTACTCTTTAGGGTCTTTATAAAAAGTCTATAACATACTTTAGTTAAAAATTCTCAATTGTAGTTTAAAGCAGCACAATTTTTACCCTGTCAAAAACAACTCTCTTCACAGTGAGTGGTTTCAGTACATGTTCCTTTAAATGCCAATGAGCTGAGTTTGTACAAAAGGCCCAGATATTCCCAACCATTCAGGGGTGCATTTCCCAAAATCATAGTTGCTAACCTGTTAGCAACTTCATTGGTTGGCAATGGGAAATTTTATTACAACCAACAAAGTTGCTAACTTAGTTAGCAACTATGGTTTTGGGAAACGCACCCCAGATTGCTCAATGCTTGATGCGACTTTGCGGATTGGTTGGAGTACGAGCCCCAAGTTCAGGATGATACTTATAGAACAGTTACTTATGCTCCTGACTCATAAACCAAGAGGAGAGATGGTCGTTATGACTCCAAGTCCCAAGTAAAACCCACAAGCATCCTTACCTAGCAGGTACCCAACTCCTCTCCTCCACACTGTAATCTTCCCAGTCGACCAAGTACTGGAATCCTCGTCCCCTCCCATCTCGAGTCAAGAATGCGATTTACCAAATAAGTAGGTTCCCCATCTATGAGTTGTGGTGGTGGAGGAACCGGGGTGGGCAGATTAATGCGGGCGTAAAACACGTTTAATTTTGGATACATGGAAGAGGGGATGAATCCTCCTGTACGCCGGAGAAAGTTTGAGGTGGACTGTCACCGGACTAATGATTTTGGTGACAGGGAATGGGCCAATAAATTTAGGAGCTAACTTATTGGAAACGGAACGGAGCGGAATGTTGTCGGCAGAAAGCCACGCTTTTTGACCCATGACGTATACGGGAGGCCTTGATACGCGAGGCCTTGACCGGTGGCAATCAGCCTTATCCTTAGTGCGTGCCCTCACTTGGAGCAGTCTCATGGGCTCTGGTCCATGTGCAGTGGCACTTCAAGACAAAGGCGTGAGCGGAGGGGACCGCGACTTCAGATTACAGACTAGAAAAAATGGTGGCTGGTAACCTATACTTCACTTAAACGGGGAGAGGCCTGTGGATGACACTGGCAATGAGTTATGTGTGTACGCAACCATAGAGAGTTGTTGGCTCCAGGATGAAGGATTCTTTGTGACCAAACATCACTAAGTTCTCTCCAAATCTTGGTTGACACACTAGGACTGACCATTGCTCTGGGGATGATTACTTGAAGACAGGCTAACCGTAGCCCACAATAATTAACAAAATTCTTGTCAAAATTTAAACACAAATTGGGGACCCCTGTCAGAGACCACGTCCATTGGGAGGCCATGTAACTGAAAGAAGTGATCAATTACAGTAACTGCTGTCTCCTTGGCAGAAGATAATTTGGGCAAGGGAATGAAATGTGCCGCCTTCGAAAATCGATCCACTGCGGTCAAAACAACCTTCATAAATAAGAAAGCGGTAACAAAATGTAGTGCGATGTGGAATCAGGGTCTCGAAAGAACAGACTCCGGTTGAGTAACCCATCTGGAGGTCGGTTAGACGTCTTACCACTGGCACAAACCGAGCAGGCCAAAACAAAATCATGAATGTTGCGAGCCATAAGTGGCCACTAAAATCATTGCTTTACTAAGCACTGAGTACGTCTAACTCCTGGATGACAAGCGACATTGGAGCAATGACCACATTGAATAATGTCGGACTGTAACCCCTCCGAAATGAACAACCGGGTGTTCGGATGGATCAAAAATGCATGACAAAGAAACAGGTTTGATGTTCTTAGAAACCGGGCAGTACGATAGAGAAAAGTCAAATGTTTGAAAAAAAAAGTTACCACCGATCCTGCCTTTTGTTGAGTCTTTTGGCAGAACTAATATATTCAAGATTCTTATGGCCGGTCCAGAAGATAAAAGGTACCCCCAGCCCTTCCAACCAATGACGCCACTCTTCGAACGCTAACTTAATGGCCAACAATTCTCTGTTACCAGTGTCATAGATATGTTCAGCTTTGTCCCGCAATGGGACAAAAACGTGCAAGGGTGCATCTTGTCATCTGAGGAAGCGCGTTGGGAAAGCACTGCACCTACCCGCATTGACCTCCACCACAAACTGATGTGTGGGATCAGGGACGACCAAGATGGGAGCAGAAACAAAGCAACTTTTGAGGTTGGTAAATACAGCTTCGGCTGTATTGGACCACCTGAATGTTGTTCTGGGGGAGGTCAAGGCGGTCAGAGGCGCGACTAGTTGGCTGAAGTTGCAAGTAACACACAGATAGAAATTGGCAAACCCCAGAGACCGCTGTAGGGCCTTATGGGAATATGGACTTGGCCAATCTATCACAGCCTTAACCTTTTCAGGATCCATACATATTCCCTCAAACGAGATAATGTAACCTAGGAAAGATGAAAAATGCATTTCTCCACCTTGATAAAAAGCCCATTCTCTAGCAACCTCTGGAGTATTCGCCTGACGTGTTGCATGTGTTCTTGGAGAGACAAAGAAAAAATCAATGTCATCCAGGTAAACATATATGAACTGATCTACCATGTCTCTTAACATTTCATTCACGAGGGCTTGAAAAACCACTGGAGAGATGGAAAGCCCGAATGGCATAACCAACTATTCAAAGTGCCCTATGGGTCTGTTAAAAGCAGTTTTCCATTTACCCCCCTTCCTGATGCGGACCAAATGATAAGCGTTTCTTAAATCCAATCTTGTAAAGATGGATTCTCCCTGCAACCTCTAAAAGGCTGTAGACAAAAGCAATGGATAAGTATTCTTCACCGTGATGTTGTTCAGCTCTCTGTAATCAATACAAGGTCGCAGAGAACAATCCTTCTTACCAACAAAAAAAAATCTCACCCCCGCTGGAGAAGAGGAAGGGTGGATGAACCCCATTGCTAGAGAATCAGAAATATATTTCTCCATGGCGTTTCTCTCAGGAATAGGAATAGTTTGCCTTTAGATGGGGACTTACCTGATACTAACTCTATGGCACAGTCATAGGGAAGGGAGGAAGAGAAGCAGCTCAGGACTTACTGAACACCTCCTTCAGGTCCAGATACTCTGTGGGCACGTTTGACAAAATCGCTGCCTTCTCCTGAAACACAGAACCAAACACAGAAGAACAAGTAGACACCAGAAAGGACTCATGACAACGTTCGCTCCAGGGACCAGGGACCTCCGCTTCTCTCTCTCCATCCGGGACAGCTGAGCTCTACCCACCTGCATGGGCTCGTGATCGAGGACAGAACCGGCTGTGTTCTCTCTGCTTGGGTTGCCAGTTTCAGTGTTTCCGGGGAAACATTTAGAACAGACATGCTGTCTCAGTTGTTAAATGTGGGCATCCACCCGAAAAGCCAAGTCAATCAACCCATGATGTAGATCTCCTTTTGAACACGGTCAGCCAGCCCATGCAGGAACATATCCCACTGCACCTCCTCGTTCCACTTGCATTCGGCTGCCAAGGTGCAAAATCCAATGGCATAGTCAGCAACGGAACAGTCACCTTTAAAGCCCTGCATTTCAGCCCAAAATTTCAGGCCAATTTTCACGTCAAGTCAAGTCAAGTCACCTTTATTTATATAGCGCTTTAAACAAAATATATTGCGTCAAAGCAACTGAACAACATTCATTAGGAAGCAAATAATGTAATAATGTGTCAATAATGTAAAATTACAGTTAAAGGCAGTTCATCATTTAATTCAGTGATGTCATCTCTGTTCAGTTTAAATACTGTCTGTGCAATTATTTGCAATCAAGTCAACGATATCGCTGTAGATGAAGTGACCCCAACTAAGCAAGCTAGAGGCGACGGCGGCAAGGAACCGAAACTCCATCGGTGACAGAATGGAGGAGAAAACCTTGGGAGACACCAGGCTCAGTTGGGGGGGCAGTTCTCCTCTGACCAGACGAAACCAGCTCTTTAATTCCAGGCTGCAGCAAATTCAGATTGTGCAGAAAAATCATCTATTTTCTGTGGTCTTGTCCTTGTGGTCATCTAACACAAGGTCTTTACAGAGGATCTGTATCTGGGGCTCTAGTTGTCCTGGTCTCTGCTGTCTTTCAGGGATGTAGAGGTCCTTTCTAGGTGCCGATCCACCATCTGGTCTGGATACGTACTGGATCCAGGTGACTGCAGTGACCCTCTGATCTGGATACAGGCTGGATCTGGTGGCTACGGTGATCTCGGGAATAAGAAAGAGACTAATATTAGCGTACATACCATTCTTCTAATGATGTGGCAAGTACATCGGGTGTTTTGGGAAGTGTTCCCGGTTCCGATTTACCTAATTAATGCAGCCTTAATATCCTTTAATAGATTTGGATATTAAAAGCATATTAGTATGTTATGTGTAAGCCAGGTTAAAGAGATGGGTCTTTAATCTAGATTTAAACTGCCAGAGTGTGTCTGCCTCCCAAACAATGTTGGGTAGGTTAATCCAGAGTTTAGGCGCCTAATAGGAAAAGGATCTGCCGCCCGCAGTTGATTTTGATACTCTTGGTATTATCAAATTGCCTGAGTTTTAAGAACGTAGTGGACGTGGAGGATTATAGTGTAACAGGAGCTCATTCAAATACTGAGGTGCTAAACCATTCAGGGCTTTATAAGTAATAAGCAATATTTTAAAATCTATTCAATGTTTGATAGGGAGCCAGTGCAGTGTTGACAGGACCGGGCTAATATGGTCAAACTTCCTGGTCCTAGTAAGAACTCTTGCTACTTCATTTTGGACTAGATGTAGTTTGTTTACTAAGCGTGCAGAACAACCACCCAATAAAGCATTACAATAATCTAAACTTGAGGTCGTAAATGCATATTAAATGCATAGATTAAAATTTCTGCATTTGACCTTGACAGCATAGGCCATAATTTAGATATATTTTTGAGATCGATAAATGCAAAAGGTTTTACAAATGCTAGAAACGTGGCTTTCTAAAGAAAGACTGCTATCAAATAGCACACCTAGGATCCTAACGGATGACAAAGAATTGACAGAGTAGCCATCAAGTCTTAGACAGTGTTCTAGGTTATTACATGCAAAGTTTTTAGGTCCTATATTTCCTTTTTTTTCAGAATTTAGCAGTAAGAAAATACTTTTCGTTTTTATATCGACTATGAATTTCATTAGTTTTTCAAAGAAAAGAAATATAGAGCTGAGTATCATCAGCATAACAGTGAAAGCTAACACCATGTTTCCTGATGATATCTCCCAAGGGTAACATATAAAGCGTGAAGAGTAATGGCCCTAGTACTGAGCCTTGAGGTACTCCATACTGCCCTTGTGTTCAATATTTGATACCTCTTCAATCACTGCTGCGAATTGATGATGGTCATGTAAGTACAATTTAAACCATGCTAATGCACTTCCATTAATGCCAACAAAGTGTTCAAGTCTATGCAAAAGAATGTTGTGGTCAATTGTGTCAAACGCAGCACCAATAGATCTAATAGAGAGACAACCAAGATCAGATGATAAGAGAAGGTAATTTGTAACTCTAAGGAGAGCAGTCTCAGTACTATGATACAGTCTAATTCCTGACTGGAAATCCTCACAGATACCATTTTTCTTTAAGAAGGAATATACTTGTGAGGATACTACCTTTTCTAGTATCTTGGACAGAAAAGGGAAGATTCGAGATCGGTCTATAATTAACTAGTCAAGTTGTGTTTTTTATGAGAGGCTTAATAACAGCCAGTTTGAAGGTTTTGGGGACATATCCTAATGACAATGAGGAATTAATAATAGTCAGAAGAGGATCTATGACTTATGGAAGCACCTCTTTTAGGAGCTTAGATGGTATAGGGTCTATCTATACATATACAGTATTGTTCAAAATAATAGCAGTACAATGTGACTAACCAGAATAATCAAGGTTTTTAGTATATTTTTTATTGCTACGTGGCAAACAAGTTACCAGTAGGTTCAGTAGATTGTCAGAAAACAAACAAGACCCAGCATTCATGATATGCACGCTCTTAAGGCTGTGCAATTGGGCAATTAGTTGAAAGGGGTGTGTTCAAAAAAATAGCAGTGTGGCATTCAATCACTGAGGTCATCAATTTTGTGAAGAAACAGGTGTGAATCAGGTGGCCCCTATTTAAGGATGAAGCCAACACTTGTTGAACATGCATTTGAAAGCTGAGGAAAATGGGTCGTTCAAGACATTGTTCAGAAGAACAGCGTACTTTGATTAAAAAGTTGATTAGAGAGGGGAAAACCTATAAAGAGGTGCAAAAAATGATAGGCTGTTCAGCTAAAATGATCTCCAATGCCTTAAAATGGAGAGCAAAACCAGAGAGACGTGGAAGAAAACGGAAGACAATCATCAAAATGGATAGAAGAATAACCAGAATGGCAAAGGCTCAGCCAATGATCACCTCCAGGATGATCAAAGACAGTCTGGAGTTACCTGTAAGTACTGTGACAGTTAGAAGACGTTTGTGTGAAGCTAATCTATTTTCAAGAATCCCCCGCAAAGTCCCTCTGTTAAAAAAAAGGCATGTGCAGAAGAGGTTACAATTTGCCAAAGAACACATCAACTGGCCTAAAGAGAAATGGAGGAACATTTTGTGGACTGATGAGAGTAAAATTGTTCTTTTTGGGTCCAAGGGCCACAGGCAGTTTGTGAGACGACCCCCAAACTCTGAATTCAAGCCACAGTACACAGTGAAGACAGTGAAGCATGGAGGTGCAAGCATCATGATATGGGCATGTTTCTCCTACTATGGTGTTGGGCCTATTTATCGCATACCAGGGATCATGGATCAGTTTGCATATGTTAAAATACTTGAAGAGGTCATGTTGCCCTATGCTGAAGAGGACATGCCCTTGAAATGGTTGTTTCAACAAGACAATGACCCAAAACACACTAGTAAACGGGCAAAGTCTTGGTTCCAAACCAACAAAATTAATGTTATGGAGTGGCCAGCCCAATCTCCAGACCTTAATCCAATTGAGAACTTGTGGGGTGATATCAAAAATGCTGTTTCTGAAGCAAAACCAAGAAATGTGAATGAATTGTGGAATGTTGTTAAAGAATCATGGAGTGGAATAACAGCTGAGAGGTGCCACAAGTTGGTTGACTCCATGCCACACAGATGTCAAGCAGTTTTAAAAAACTGTGGTCATACAACTAAATATTAGTTTAGTGATTCACAGGATTGCTAAATCCCAGAAAAAAAAAATGTTTGTACAAAATAGTTTTGAGTTTGTACAGTCAAAGGTAGACACTGCTATTTTTTTGAACACACCCCTTTCAACTAATTGTCCAATTGCACAGCCTTAAGAGCGTGCATATCATGAATGCTGGG